>NC_135019.1:4816250-5127500 GCF_051020955.1 Megalopta genalis | reverse complement strand
GAGTTATTTCTCCGGTCGCGTCGCGTCCGCGTATAAGTGCGAAAGTTATGAATATCCGGCGGGGGCAAGTTTAAGAGGTTAAGTCGCGGAATCGGCACGTCAAATTGGATTTTTTCCGCACGGTAAATCGCGGCGGAGGGGGACGCTTTCTCTCGCGGCGGGGAAAGTATTGCCGCTTCCGGCGCAGAGAAAAGCGTCAATTTTCCGCAATTGCATCGAGTTACCCCGAATATCCGAACCTCGGGAACATGTGTATCAATTTGGCACGCGAGTGTGCCGCGAAAATCGATGCTCCGCGCCGCGCCGCGCCGGTTTTCCGCGTCTTCGCGATTACAACGCGACCGTATTTTAAATAGAGGACGCTCGCAATTCGCGTCGCGATTTTTCGACCGCGGATTAGAAGCGATCGGATTCGACGATTCGGATCGACATAAATAAAGCGGGCGTCCTTAAATTAATTTCGACATTTTGTTCCTTTAGCTCGCGTCGCGAGCACTCGAATTCTTGCATAAATGCATGGGACAGGAGTAGAACTGTTTGTTCCTGTTATTTGTATAAATTTTTGATTCGCGTAAATAGCGATGCATAGAAACACACGCGTTCGTTTCTCTCGACGCGGATTTCCCATTCGGATCGATGTCCGTACGGATCTGACAGAAATTCACGAACACTTGCTCAATTATTCATTCTACTGCACGAAAAATCTCTGTTTACCGAACAACGATAGATAGGCAAAAATAGAGACCGCGTTTGGTTTCCATCACGTTCATTTTTAAAAAGCGAGATTCGATGGTGTTCCGTTCGCCCCGCTGAATTCTTTAGTGCGATTTTTAATGGCATTTTTGATCATAACATAGACCATACGCTCGTTTTCAAATGAAACGGGTCGCGATAACTAAACACGGGATCTACGTGGCTTTAAAAACACGTGAATCTTTGAATCGTCAAAGCGATCGATAGACTGCGGACGTTTGTGTGCGAACTCGCATTTTCATACATCATTTCTCAAAAATTAGATTTGAAGAAAAGTTCGTTTGGTCAGCTAAAAGATTACGCGCTGTGAACAGAAAATAATAGCGCTGCTAGATCATTATAATTTATACGTTATCTTGCATTTTAAAAGTTTGCAAATACCATACGTGCATAAAGATCCGTGGTATAATGATTCATTTGTGCAAATTGTGTACGTGGGAATGACATGATTATTTATAGAGAAATTGTCGGATTGATGACGGTCAAAATAACCGGTTCCAAATTCTTCTGTTTAAACTTTTTGATATTATGTAATGTAATATATTATAATATATTATGTAATATGATAATATTATTACTAATTATTATATTATTATTATAAATTATATAATACCAAAAATGTTTAAACAAAAAGATGTGGAACCGATCATATATACATGTACATATATATAATAAACATATATACAATAAAATATACATATATAATATAATATTTTCATAAATATGTTAACACCCGGAAAAGGATGATTGCTGAGATCATTTGAAGTAACTTTTTCCTTAGCGAAAATGCATTCCGCGGCTTCGTTCACGAGTTATTAGCGAAAAACACTGACCAATGAGAGAAGGCGGCCAGCGCGGTTGGCGCGAGGCGGCCGAATCAATCAGCGGTACTGGGCTTCGTCCGCTCGTTGGCTCGGCCGCCTCGCGCCAACCGCGCTGACCGCCTCTCATTGGTCACCGTTTTTCGTTAATAACTCGTAAACGAAGCCGCGGATTGCATTTTCGCAAAGGAAAAAGTTACTTCAAATGGCCTCAGGAATCGTCCCTTTCCTAGTATTAACATAATTATGAAACAGTTCATAATAATATCTTTACTTATAAGAAACGATTATTCGGTAATATAAAATTCTCGAAAATTTCTCTACAGACATAATAAAGATAATAAAAAATACAATGGAGAACCTGTAATGAAAACTTAGGCGGCGATTCAGAGTGAAACACCCCGTATACAGTGATCGACAGGTGTTAAAATCAGAAATGATTGAATAAGTTCCTTAATTCAAGCACGCATTGCAATAAAAACGCAAAGATGTCTAAATAAAAATTCGGTCTTGTAATTTCTATAAAACAACACACGTTAGATCTTTAGTGCTCGGTAGTTTTAGCATCAATTTCTGAGGGCTGTGCACGCGAGAATGACGGAAGAATATAATGCACGCTTAGAGAGATCGCCCGGATCCTTTTTCACGCGATTCGTATTCATCGTTTCGGTACATTTTGATTACCATTCGGATCGGGGGAACATCCGTCCGAAAAAATGGTGGAAGTGACCCAAGTATTCAGCACTTTAATATATGACAGCGGCGTGAAATAGGTGCCGCTAATATTATCAGCTATTGACACAGCCGACAGACCGGCGCGGATAAGGGTTGAGGTTCCCTGCGCCGCTGTTACTTTCGAGGGGTCGACTACTATAACCGAATTGATTCTAGATAGCCCCAGACAAATCCCCGACGCCCTTGCCCATCCACCAAGTGTTATTCTTACATACTGGCGCCGAGGAGCTGGTCGAATAGAATTCATCCCGCCGCTATCTACAAATATTATTTTCCACCAACTTAATAGTCGCAATACATTCCTATAAACACGGGAATTTTCTGACCCTTCGGTTCTATCGCTGCTCCGCACCTGTATCTTTCGTCGACGCTTTAACACTAGAAAGACTGAAACTTAGTATATACCTATATTGCCCAAAAGCAGTCAAAATGACTGCATTGTGAAAGAATAACTAATGTGTAAAGAAATTTGTTTAAAATTATTTTTAATACCTTTTTTATATTATTTACAGTTATATAACAGGTTATTAGTAAATATTAACAATAAAAAGAATTTAAGATACGAATAACATAAAGATGCGAATAACAAGTACTACTTAGCATATATATATATGCAATTGCAGTTGCTCGATAAGCTAGTACTTGTTATATATATAATATAATATAATATAATATAATATAATATAATATAATATATAATATATAATATATATATATATATATAACAAGTACTAGCTTATTGAGCAACTGCAACTTATCTAGTATATACCCAAATTAACAATTTATCATGTACTTTTATGTTATCATCTAACGGTAATCGAAAAGAATGAAAAATGTTATTTCAATACAGAGCCGAACTGGTCATATGAGAAATTTACTCAATTCAATAATAAGAGTCATTTGATTATTTTAAATTTCCCAAGCAGTCGTAACGACTGCTTTTGGGCAATATAGGTATAACATATATATACCGGAAATGAAGGAGGGGGGGAGGTAACTACAATTATTAATAAACGTTTTTATATGTTGTACAAAAAGTCACAAAATTCTAAGAAATTGTATCATTATATACATAATCTTTTTTCTAATTGAAATTAAAAAGCAGTCAAAAAATGACTTCCTTGGGCAATCTAGTGTTAACGTTATCTTCGCACGAGTAGACTACGGATTTTTACGCAAAAAGAGGAGGTCCTTCATCGATTGCGAGACAAATGAGCCGAGTACAATTTTCTCTCCTTTTCGAATAATTTTAATAAGCTGAAATTAGCACGTCGATATCATCAGTTCTTTTTATTAGTTCTTTTCGTTGAGCGCCGCGTCGGGGACACTGATTTTTGACCAATTTTGAAAATAGTAATAATAAATTTTCATTGCAATATACATATTCGAACAAACTGAAATTTAATTGGGATGTTTCGGATGCGAAAGAGCTCTGATGTCATCTACTATGATAAATTTTAATTTTCTAGCTTCTAGCAGTGTCGATGACACTGATTTTGGACCAATTTTGAAAATAGTAATAATAAATTTTCATTGCAATAAACATATTCGAACAAACTGAAATTTAACTAGGATGTTTCGGATGCGAAAGAGCTCTGATGTCATTTACTATGATAAATTTGAACTTTCTAGATTTCTAGCTTAATTAATTAAATTGCTAACAATAAGATGTTCGCGATGTTCGGATAAATAAAAATATCGTTTAAATAAAAGTCTGCAAATCGATAGCCGGTAAAATGTGTTCGAATCTTTCTGGAGTACGCGATAGAACAAGCTGTACGAATTTGAACGGGATCAGAGGAGAACTAAAATTGTTTAAAAGTGTAACTATTTCGTGGAAATACATCCCGCTCGCCCGAGTTGTTTAGTCAAACAAAGTCATCCGGCATGAGAACACCGTCGGAGAAAATGTAAGAACCGTCGAGTTGAAGGTTAAAAGGAAAAGTTGAAACTTGAAGGATCTTTTTCTTTGAACTTGAAGGTTAAAAGAAAAAGCTGAAACCTCGGAGGCTCTTTTTCTTTGAACTTGCAGGCCGCTGGAAGGGTTGAAAACTTGAAGGTTCTTTTTCCGCGAACTTCCCTTTCACACGGGGAAAAATATAACGCGGGAATCTTACTTGGACGCCTGAACCGCGTAAAAGAACTTTGAAATTTCGCTTTGGACAAATGAACAGGATGTTGTAAGTTTACTCGAGTGGTAAAGGATTAATAGTTGATAACGATACACGCGGTTGAATTTTCTACCGTTTCCAATGTCAATTTGCTATATTTAAAAATTATCTGCTTATTCGAATCGTTTCGAATAAATATTATATCCAAAATAATTGTACGAATGTATTCTTTTTGTATAGGAATGAATCTTTTTTTATATACGAATGCATTTTTTTTCTATAGAAATGAATTCTTTTAATATACGAATGAATTCCTTTTATATATGAATGAATTCTTTTTATACACGAATGTGGATTTTTTACAGACGAATAAATTCTTTTTATATGTGAATGAATTCCTTTCATATGTAAATGAATTCTTCTAATATAAAAATGAGAATTCTTTTTATATATTTATCAATTTTTTTAATATGCGAATGAATTCTTCTAATATAGGAATGAATTCCTTTTATATGTGTGAATGAATTCTTTTTATATATTTATCAATTTTTTTAATATGCGAATGAATTCTTCTAATATATGAATGAATTTCTTTCATATTCGAATGAATTCTTCTAATATAAGAATGAATTCTTTTTATATATTTATCAATTTTTTTAACATGCGAATGAATTCTTCTACTATAGGAATGAATTTCTTTTACATTCGAATGAATTCTTCTAATATAAGAATGAATTCTTTTTATACACGTATGAATTTTGTATTATATACGAATGAATTCTTTTTATACACGAATGAATTCTTTTCATATACGAATGACTTTTCATTCGAGTGAAATCTTGCTCGGTTAAATTGTCACCTGTACAAATACTCATTCGCTCCGTTGTCCGACAACGCGTCGAACAAAGTTGAATTCGTTAATCCTCGTCTCTTATCCGTCATCCGAATAAAAATTTTACCGAACTCTGCGTCGGGGACGCGGTTCACGCAGGAGTGGTGCTTCTAAAACCGCTGAAAACAGGCGAGGGGGAAAAATCATCCATTCGCGGAACTCCGGAAACCTAAACCCAGCGAGGTTCACGGTTTACAGTGTCCACGTTCTTAAACGCGCGCGAGTGCTTGATCAAACTGAACGCGTAGGTCAGGGTAAATATTCGCGGTGCATAATTGAAATGTGTCGATGTCGAAGGGAGGCCGGTGAACGCGCTCCGTTGCAGGAGCGAAGCGAGAAAGAAGGTCGACGTTGAAAATTACACGAGAGCAGGGGACGGGTTTAAAAAACAGGCGAGAGAGAGAGAGAGAAAGAGAGAGAAGGAGGAGAGATATACATACATATATTATTGCTCTCTGTCCTTTTATATATATATGCTGCTGTCTGCTACTCTCTACTCCTCTCTCGCTCTGCTCTCTGCTCCTCTCTCTCTCCTCTCTGCTGCTCTCTCTCCTCCTCCTCCTCCTCCTCCTCTCTCTCTCTCTCCTCTCTGCTGCTATCTGCTACTCTCTACTCCTCTTTTGCTCTGCTCTCCGCTCTTCTCTCTCTCCTTTCTGCTGGAGCAGAAAGCAGCAGAGAGGAGAGAAAGAGGAGCCGAGAGCAGAGCGAGAGAGCAGCAGAGAGGAGAGAGAGAGTAGCAGAGAGCAGAGTGAAAGAGGAGTAGAGAGTAGCAGATAGCAGCAGAGAGGAGAGAGAGAGGAGGAGGAGGAGAGAGCAGCAGAGTGCAGCGGAGAGGAGAGAGAGAGAGGAGGAGGAGAGAGCAGCTGAAAGGAGAGAGAGAGGAACAGAGAGCGGCAGAGAGGAGAGCGAGAGGAGCAGAGAACAGCAGAAAGGAGGGAAAAAGAAATAGAGTGAGAGGAGCAGAGAGCAGTAGAGAGGAGTAGAAAGCAGCAGAGAGGAGAGAGAGGAGCAGAGAGCGGCAGAGAGCGGCAGGAGAGGGAAAAAGGAGGGCGAAAGAGAAGAGAAACACGAGGCGAACGAGGGTAAGGGTGTACAGATGGGTTAAATTTGCGCGGGTATGTCGTACACCATGAATATTGAGGGCCTCGTTATTATACCTACCATTCTCGCGTATAGTATACTCGCAGTGTGCACATACTAGAGGCAAGAGCCCGCAACCATGTCCTTTCTCTCTGCTCGTCCTTTTCCCTCCTCATCCTCTTGCTCCGACTCTCTCAGTCATGCAAATATATACACGCATACATATTTCCTCTCTCCATTCCTCTCTCTTTCGCTCTCTCTTCCTCTCCCTCTCCCTCTCTCGCTCTCTCTCCTCTCTCCCATAGAAGCCACTGTTGGTTTTATCGTTTAACACGAAGTTACCGTAAATTTCACTGGCGAATCCTGGTCTGGCTGGGTAGTTAGCTCGGTCGAATGTTAATCCTAATGCTACGACCACGCTCGAGAGAATGTATCCTCCTATCTCAAGGCAAAAGCTACCACCTTCATCCGTTTTGCGTCTTGAATCTTCTCTCCCGCAAGATTTGCAGCCTTGCCCGGCGGTGTTGCCGCTCTATAGATAGACCGTCTAACCCACATCCTCGATCAAATAAATTCTGCTTGATTGATTTCTTCCTCCTGCCGCCCCGCAGCGCCGGCTTCAACCCCTTCGGCTCCCGAGACGCTTCAACTCCCCACACCTCCCCTCCGTACACGCGAAACAAAATTCTCTATGACGTTACCGCGCGTTCAGGCTTTTGTGCGCGATATTCTGTACGGCGACGGTTCATTGTCTACCGAAGGATAATTCACGGAGATTCGAATACTTGCTAATTTTGCAATTATTGTCTTGAGCGTAGCGCTGCGTTGAATTTGAATCGAGCGATGAATTTGAATTCACTGTTGAATTTGATTTTGAATCGATTTCGTTGAAGTTCAATTGGAATTTGTCGTTGAATTTGAATTCACCGTTGAATCTGATTCTGAATTTATTGTTTGAAGTTAAATGTGAATTTCACGTTGAATACGAATTTTGAATTTACCGTTGCATTTGATTTCGAATTTATTGTTGAATTTGGATTTACCGCTGTATTTAATTAGAAATTTATCGTTGAATTTGAATCCATTGTTCAATATAAATTTGAAATTACCGTTGAATCTGATCTTGAATTTATTGTTCGAAGATGAATTTGAATTTCACGTTGAATACGAATTTTGAATTTACCATTGCATTTGATCACGAATTTGAATCTATCGTTCGATATGAATTTCAATTTACCGTGACACAAAAATTTCAATTTACCGATCAGAATTGAATTCGAATTCGAATTTAACCGTTGAACACCGATTCGAATGTACATCCGTATGCGAATCCGTATTCGAATTTCGAATTTCCATTTACAGTTCAATTCGAAGTTGAACCAACCGTCGAATCCTCGTTCAAATTAATTGCGAGAAAGAAACCTCGCGCAGTTTTCCGATCTCTCTAACTAGGTTTCTCGTCTCTGCGTGAAAATCTCCGATGAAACAGGAACCGCGCGCGGCTGTTTATCGACGAGCACAATATGTAAAGGGAAACGCAGCGATCAGGAGCTCGGTGGCTCCATCAGGCCGGTAGAATACCGCGGCGAAGAAAATTAATTTTGCATTATTCAAATCCAATTTCGGGGACGACAATGTTTCTTTGAATGCCGCGCAATCAGCGCGGGGGTAAGTGAAACGATCGATTCGACGGGGATTCGACGGAACGAGGTGATAGAGTTCAATTTTGTCAAACTGACAAGGTTCGAAGGAGTCGTTTAACTGGTACCGGAGGGGGGAGGGGCCGTGGCGTAAGTAAAGAAAGGGCGGAGGAAGGAAATTCGCGGTGTACTAAAACCGGAGGGAGAAAGAGGGTGAGCGAGAGAGAGGGAGAGAGGGAGAAAGGGGAGAGAGGAGAAAGAGAGAGGGTGAGAGAGAAAAAGAAAGAGAAAGTGAGCGATATATATATATACTTTTTCTCTCCTTCTCTCTCTCTCTCTCTCTCTCTCTCACTCTCTATAATATAATAATATAATAATATATAATATGATATATATATATATATATATATATATATATATATATATATATATATATATAGAGAGAGAGAGAGAGAGAGAGAAAGATAGAGAAAGTGAGCGATATATATATACATATATATATATATATATATATATATACTTTTCCTCTCTTTTTCTCTCTCTCTCTCTATAATATAATAATATAATATGATATATATATATATATATATATATATATATATATAGAGAGAGAGAGAGAGAGAGAGAGAGAGAGTGAGAGAGGGAGAGAGAGAAAGAGAGAAGAAGTGAGAGAGAGAGAGAGAGAGGGAAGAAGTGAGAGAGAGAAAGAGAGAAAGGAGAGGGAATGTGAGCAACATAGTGAGAGAAAGTGAGAGACATAGAGAGAGAGAAAAGGAGAGTGAAAGTGTGTGGGGGAGAGAGAGGAAGAGAGAGAGGGAGAGAGAGTGAGGGATAGAAAGAGGGTGGAAACAGGGTGGGTGAAGAGGGGCGCAAGAAACGTCGAATAGAAGCAAGGGTAGCGGTGGTAACAATTTGCTGGGCATGTTGAGATGATCCCAAAGTTGGCCCCAGGCGAGCCAATAATTGCAAACAATTACCGTACATCTCGGGATGGCTTCGTACCGCTTCGGTAGGTCTACTTACCCCCCGGAGGTGGGAAAACAATTGTCCTCGCGATTCCGCAAGAAGGCTTCTATCTCCGGCCCGCAATAGCTCCGATGCCACGAAGTTTAAGTAAATGATGGTAGTTGCCACGGAAATTTACTGGCGTAATTTTTCGAAAGCTCCAGACTGCCGCGCACCCTCCTTTCTTTTCGTCTTTCTACTTGTGGATCGACCACCCTTTCCCTCCCTCTCTCTCTCTCTCTCTCTCTCTCTCTCTCTCTCGCTCGCTCTGTGTTGCTCCTGCCCGCTCTATCACTCACCGGTAGGAGGGTAAATGATTTCAAAGTAAATTGCTGTGGAGAAGGTTAGACTGAACTCCGCCCCACGGTAATCTACCCTTTGATTCTTTCAACGTGAAACACGTCCGCGCAGTTAAGGTGCAACCCCCATGGCCCACCTAAACATCGAACCGTGCTGCTGCACCTTCCGAGAGCGAATTTTCGAAAAAAAACTCCGACGAGATCTTATCGGACAGCGACGCCGCGCGCCGGCTCGATGCTAAGCCGGCGGAACCGAGCCATGATCGCGTGATTCCGCGGAAAGTCCTTTATTCCCGTGCTACGTTGCTCGCCGACGATTTTTTGCTGCAGCCGGCCGGCAGAAATGTTGACGCTTCGACCAACCGGGGCCTATCAACCGGACTTTTCGTGATGGAAACTTGAAACGGTTTCTTCGAGCGGTGACACACTCCGCTTTCACGGTTCCAAAAATAATCGATTCGTTTCTTATTTTCTGACATTTTCGTGCGTGTCGAAGTGACGTTTCGATACGTCGATTATTTAATTTTTCATAAGCATTTAAAGTTGATTTACGGGAGACGAACAGTAATTTTTGTCTTCGAAGTGCAGCCATTTTGGATAATAGTTGCTGGTTTATGAATCAACTTTCTATGGGAAAGGGTTTCGGAGGAAGCGAATAACTTCGTCATTTTGTAAGATTTTTGCTTTGAAAAAATTGAAAATGGTAGCTGAAGCTCACCTTTATGTTCTCTTAGAAAGACTAAATTTTTTATTTAGCAATTTCCTGCATGAAAAATTCCAAGGCTTTGCGTATTTCTTAACACACGAGGGTGCTATTATTCTTATTTTCTTAAACTTAACCTTTAAATAATAATAGTAATCTTAATCTTTAAAGAATAATAATAATAATCTTAATCCTTAAAATAATAATAATTTTAATCTTAATCTTTAAATAGTAATAATAATAATAATGATCTTAATCTTAAAATAATCATCATAATAATAATAATCTTAATCTTAAAGTAATAATAATAATAATCTTAATCTTAAAGTAATAATAATAATAACCTTAATCTTAAAGTAATAATAATAATCTTAATCTTAAAGTATTAATAATAATAATCTTAATCTTAAAGTAATAATAATAATAATCTTAATCTTAAAGTAATAATAATAATCTTAATCTTAAAGTAATAATAATAATAACCTTAATCTTAAAGTACTAATAATAATCTTAATTTTAAAGTATTAATAATAATAATCTTAATCTTAAAGTAATAATAATAATAACCTTAATCTTAAAGTACTAATAATAATCTTAATTTTAAAGTATTAATAATAATAATCTTAATCTTAAAGTAATAATAATAATAACCTTAATCTTAAAGTAATAATAATAATCTTAATCTTAAAGTAATAATAATAATCTTAATCTTAAAGTAATAATAATAATAATAATCTCAATCTTAAAGTAATAATAATAATAATCTTAATCTTAAAGTAATATAATAATAGTAACCTTAATCTTAAAACAATCTTGATCTTTCTTCATCTTATTATTATTCCTCAACGATCGAACGACGGATACATTTCACAAAGATACAACATAGTATGCTCGGGATCGTTTGCAATTTAATTCACCAATCCTTTACAACATTTCTTAAGACACGATATCCAGATTCTTTGGACTACTTTCGATAGAGACAAGTTCTTTTGCTGCGAACATTTCCAGCACCTCGGCTATTTATTTTTGGGAGTTGGCGGTGAAGTAAATTAAAGTTTCGAAGGCGTTTGTGTTTCGCCGGGAAATACACGGGTATACTGGAAGACTACAAGAATGCTGGGTGCCTCGCTCACACGGCATTCGGAGAAACCGCATTTTTCCTCGGGATTCGGTGTGTGTTCGAGTTTGATACGAGTAAATCTCTCTTTTTCTAATCCCGATCCTTTCCCCCCCATTTCCTGCGCGCCGTTTCCCGTGTTCTTCATGTCCGTCGTCAGTCTTTCTGTCTGTTCTGCTAACGGAGGTGACATGTGGCAGCAAATAACGCGTGATTGATTCCGCAAAAACTTATCCCCTGGATAAGGTCGTCGCTGCGGTCGGTACAAATTGAAAAATAAGTTGCACGTGTCCACTCCAGTCTTTCTGGCTCGCGAGTCCAGAATTCTAATACAGTACATTTTCTCCGGAATTTTCTCCTGCAGCTTTGCGAACGAAAATCACGGCTCATTTTTACAGTTGCCGATCGTCAACGATTATAAAAGCGAGACGCGAGGCTCGAATAGTCGCATCTGCTCTTTCCAAATTGTCTATTTTTGTTCACAAGCCGAAGGAAAATTCGGGAGAATTTACTGCATATTGCAAGCTTTAGTACTCTAATATTCGTCGGAGAAATACATTATTATTTATATAATATATATATATATATATATATATATATATATATATATATATATATAATATAATATAATATAATATAATATATAGTACATAATATATATAATAAATTATTATATATATTATATTATATAATTATTATTATATAATAATATATATAATTATAATATATAATATAATATATATATATATATATATATATATATATATATTATATTATAATTATATATATTATTATATAATAATAATTATATAATTATTATATTATATTATATTATATTAATTATTATTATTATATTATATTATATTATTATGAAATATTATATATTATATTATATATACATTCATTATTATTATTGCATCTGTCCACGTTGCGTCGCAGCTAACGAATGAAATAGCAACGGTTTCTAATAAAAATTCCATTTCTTCTCATTTCTTTTTTCTTCATAATTTTATAACTAACGCGTAACTTCGTGTACGCGTTCGAATAAATATTAGAAAATTTGCACGAAGTTGAAACAGCAATCGTTCCCGGTGAAAATTCGAAGTACGACGCCGAAAGGATTTATTATGCAATTTGGAATTATTAAGTGGCCGCGGCGCGCGCGCGCGCGCGCGCGTTTAAAACAAGGAGGTTGTGCATTGAATCGCGCCCCGTTGTGAATTTTCCGATATTGAAAAGAAGCGTGCAACGCGCGCGCGGATCACGCTACACTGACGGTTATTCATTAATTATAAATAACGAGCGGCGGTATTTAACTCGTCCAGGGGACTCTTCAAGATCAACTAATTTCGCAGGATGACGAACATCTTTTCTTGCCAATTAATAGGTGATTAATTGCCGGGATGACGCTCGAAATTTTATGATACCCTTCTGCTCTGTGATGCATGGTGTGTTGTCTAGCCACGGCATTGTAATTACACCCGATGTTTTACGAGCTAATGTATTCATAACTTAACTTCTGCAAAATGCTAATTACCGGATCAATCGACTATATTATGACCGGGGCCGTACAATTGTTTATTTAATTAATGGTGGATGCGGAACCGCCGCGTTACAATAACGGATTAAACGTAATTGTGTTGAAGCTGGCGGAATCTATTTTATAGTCGGGCCAGACACTGACAAAATGGAGTACTGTCAAACTGCGAGTGTTTTCAATCTCGTGCCAAGGCTATTTATCACGTTCACGCGATTCCAGCAACATTCACTTTTCAGGGGGAAATATTTAACATTTCTCAAAGTGCTCATATTATTTTTTCTTGTTATTTATTATTATTGTTATATTATATATTATATTACTATTATATTTATTATTTATCATTAGTACTATATCATATTATTATTATATTTATTATTTATCATTAGTACTATATTTATATTATTATTATATTTATTATTTATTATTAATATTATATCATATTATTATTATATTTATTATTATTATATTATATTATATATAATACTATCATTATATTTATTTTTATTACTCATTATTATTATATTTATTATTTATTATTCTTTTATTATTATACTATCATTATATTTATACTTATTACTTATTATTATTATATTTATTATTTATTATTTTTTATTATTATACTATTATTATATTTACTTTTATTACTTTATTCTTTATCTTTTATATCCTTATTATTTTTAACAGTTTTAGCAGTATGAACTGCAATATTTAATAGTCTCGCTGAAATACGATATTGAAAAAATTGAAAACTAGGAGAAGAATGAAAGAACAAATTAAAGGAAATTAGAGAGATGCGAGCAAAAAATGTTGAAAGATAATGTTTACGCGGCAATTCGTGGCGCTTCGAAAATCCCGATACCATCGTTTAGCGAAGGAGCCGTTGGATTATAGTTGAAAATATGCGGATTTTTCATCGCGGCGAGCAACCTAGCGCGTAACATCGTTTGCAGTTGCAGCGGAGTGTCGCTATTCGAAGAATTCGATTGGTAAAGTACAGCCGTATACATGGCCGCAGCGGTTCGACCCCGCGATTCGTTCGTTTCCGGTGATTGCGCAGTGATTGCGACGTCACTCACAAAATCAACCGGTCTGCGCTTGGCAAATTAACGCAATTTCCAAAACAAACAGGCTTTGCCTGCACTCTGCGCTTAGAGTGTACTCGGTACATGCGGTATGTACGATACCTATATACGGTTTAATTGCGAACTCCGCCGCAAACACCACTCGTTTATTACATCCAGAAAAACGCCAATGAAATCACACTCGAATCGAGTGCGCACTAACCGTTGTTCCGACAAACCGACCGTAACATCTTCCGCGTGTTCCAGCCGAAATCTAAGACGTTCGTCGCGCGTGCTTCACCTTAAACAGAAATATATTCGTTTATATCTTGAGTCGCTTATTTGTTCGAGGAAACGTAAGAGAGATCGAAGTAGAATTTTTATTTAAAAAAGGTAAAGAATTATTTCAAACCATTAGGGTCTTTTTAAGGACTATTATACCGCTCGAAAAACTCATCTGTACAAAATTTCAACCCTGTAACTTGTCCGTAGGGGTAGTTATAGGGTAAATTAGATTGCGCGCTTTTCCGTCCTTGCCCCCTTCCGTTGGCTTTTTAAAATTTTGAAAAAAATGTGACTTATTTTGGACATCAAGTTGCATATCATAGAATTTCTTTAGATTTTTCGGTTGCAAGCTGTGGTTGCCAAAAATGGAAAACCGAAAAGAGATCGGAAAATTGAAGATTTCTCAAAAACAAAAATATGGACTATTTTTATATTAATTCCCTGATAAGGTGTTATCACAAGCAGTGCGCTCAATTTTTCTCAGATTTTTTGCCCATCTCTGGAACTGTCAAAAAAATGAAGACCGAATTGTTAGGTCGTTTAAAAATATTACAATAATATTTTTAAAATCGTTCTTACAGCAAAAACGTCGACTAACTCGATTTTCATTTATTTTTGACAATTCCATGAAAAATCTCTATAGGAAATTTTGAACATTTCAATCAGCTAGGCCCTTTGTCTCTCGTTTTATTCGTGTATTTTATATTTAAACAATTGTGTTCGAGAATTTTGATTTTGCTCCGGATTATATTTTATCAAGCGATTGTGTGTGCTGTCGTCGTTGTCAAACGTTTGGATTCGACGGGAAGCGAGTTTAATTATTCGATACAATTTGATCGACGGGGAAGTTTCGGCATCACGAAGAAAAATTTTAGATCCGCGTGGGACAGAGAATATTCAGGTAGAGGATTTCGCGTCGAAACTGTTGGCTAGAAAATAGAAAACGCCGGGATATTTTCGCTGGAGGTGAAGTATCATTTCTTTGCGAGGTACGTTGTTAGCCAGTTTAAATTGCGCGTCTCACGCTTTTACCCCCACCCACCTCTTCCAATATTCTACCCTCGAATCTTCCGCCCGAGGCTTCTTTACCCCACATTTCAATCAGTGCTCTTGACAGCCCCGCCTCTCCCTCCCGTCACGTTCCCAGCAACTATACAACTGTTTTTTCTCTTAAAAATTAATTACCAAATTACCGGGGAAAAGTTCATCTCGCTCGGTCGATGGCGAAACATTTACGAAAAGTTCCCCTTTGACTTATCAACTGTATTATATAAAACAGATATTTTATTTCTTTTTTCTTTCGATATTATCGAGAGCGCCGAAAAATCACAATTGTCAATTCTGAGGTCCTTTAACCCTTTCATGGGCGCGATATGAATTTTCAAAAAATTGGAATATTCACTTACCATAATTTTATTGTACAATGATACAGTTGTTATTGATTTTTCTGTTACTTTTTAATTTTTCACTCCTCAAAATTATTATAAAATATTATATAATTATATTATATAATATTTATTATATTAATAATTATAATTATTATAAAAAATATTATATAAAATATTATATTATAAAATTATTATTTTTAATAAAAAATATATATATATATATATGTGGCAGTACATTTCAACAATGGGAATATTTTGTATTTATATATATTATATAATAAATATATTATTATAATATATATATTTTTTTATTTATATTTATTTATTATATATATGTGACAGTACATTTCAACAGTGGGAATATTTCTTGGAATATTTTTTTATGGAGCCTGGCGTCTATATGCACACTAAAAGCGGTTAGGAAGCTTAGATCCCAGTGCCTATGAAAGGGTTAAAGACTCTTGGAGCACATTTATCGAGAATACGATTCATTTGGAAACATGATTGATTTAGAAAAATGATCATTCTTAAGTACGAACGAAGCAAGACTGAATACGTGCTGCTTGCAGCTTAAAAAACGCAGTTTAAATATTATTAACATTTGCATAAAAATCCGTGTCATCCAGTCACTTCGTAGGCCATTCCAACACGTCTCATGTAAATGACTGTTTCATTGACAATGCATTGTGCATTCATCTAGAATGCATATGCATGAATACGTAGAATGCTTCGAGAACGTCATACAATGCTGACTGCATCACGGTAGCAGAACTTTAAATTGTACGCACGAAATAATTATGTGCACTTCACCGTATGCAACCCGTCGAGAATTGGCAATTATGTCAAACTAATGGTGGAGGTAGTATCCGTTTTCCTTTTATTTCGGAAATGCCCCGCTGCCCGAATGTCTAACAGTAAGCGACAGCGTGTGCGTGAAACACTTTTCAGAAAACTTTTGTTTTAATTACGCAGTGGCAGTCTGTTTTCCAAAGTAGCGTTTATGTTGTGTTACACTTGCACATATTGTATTTGTTACAAACGTTTCGTTGCATTACTGGAATTTCACTATTTCCATGATCAGTATAAAAATGATTCTGACTTATTATTGAGAATTTTTTTTCATTTCAATAATTGCGGACTTAATTTTGTTAAATCGAGCCATTCATTTTCTTATTTATATTTCTTATTTCTCCCTAATCGACGCTCAGTTTGGAAACTAAGATGGACAATTTGGGAGGGGGGATACGTTTATTCGAGTCTTGCATCTTGTCTCTATGATTCTACAATTGTTGTCAATTGTTTCTATAATTCTGTAATTGTAGACAGTCGGCAACTCGGAATTTCACTATTCCTATGTTCAGTATAAAAATGATTCTGACTTATTATTCATAATTTTTTTCATTTCAATAATTGCGGACTTAATTTTGTTAAATCGGGCCACACATTTTCTTATTTATATTATATTTCTTATTTCTCCCAAATCGACGCTCAGTTTGGAAACTAAGATGGCCAATTTGGGAGAAGGAAACACATTTATTCGAATTTTGCATCTTGTCTCTATAATTCTATAATTGTTGTCAATTGTTTCTATAATTCTATAATTATAGACGGTCGGCAACTCTAAAAATGAGCCGCAAGGCTCGATCAATCGCATCTCCTCTTCCTAAATCGTCCATTTTGTTACAAACGTTCCACTGCATTAGTGGAATTTCACTATTTCCATGATCAGTATAAAAATGTTTCTGACTTATTATTGACAATTCTTTTCATTTCAATAATGGCGAACTTAATTTTGTTAAATCGAGCCACACATTTTCTTATTTATATTTCTTATTTCTCCCTAATCGACGCTCAGTTTGGAAACTAAGATGGACAATTTGGGAGGGGGGATACGTTTATTCGAGTCTTGCATCTTGTCTCTATGATTTTATAATTGTTGTCATTTGTTTCTATAATTCTATAATTGTAGACAGTCGGCAACTCTAAAAATGAGCCGCAAGGCTCGATCAATCGCATCTCCTCTTCCCAAATCGTCCATTTTTGCTATTCAAGCTGAGCTAAACTATCGTCAATTAGAGAGAATTACTGTACTCATTTAGTCGAAAACACTCTGCACTTGTTACAGTAATGTCTCTCCAATTGACGCTCAGATTATCCACAAAAACGGACAATTTTGGAAAAGGAGATACGATTGTTCGAGCCTTGTGGCTCGCTTTTTATAGTCATCGATTGTTAAAAATTATAGAAACGAGTTGCAAGGCACGAACAATCGTATCTCCTCTTCCCAAATCGTCCATTTCTGTGCACAAAATCTGAGCGTCAATAAGAGAGACATTACTGTACTTGCGGCAAATATTAGGTGTACCGGAAAGTTCTGTCTGATAAAGTCATTGCAAATTTCGATAGGTATGCACATGTTCATTTGAGACATATATTTTTGAAAAATGTTGCTCACAAATTGCCATCATGCTGGCGAGAGGTCGTAAGTAACGACTGAAATTATATTGTACAATAAATATTACTAAATTTATGAAAAATCCATTATTTCCTTTCATTTCTTAAACGGACAGAACTTTCCGATAGACGTAATATTACAACAAGACTCGTTAAAAATCCGAACGAACGTCTCACCGTTACCTTTCGAAACCGACAGCAAAACAGCTGGTTTTTTTAGCGCTCCTAAATCCAGCGCAAATGATGCGCAAGCAGATGAATTCGCTGTGTCTACAAGTAGGTCAATCGTCCAAGACAATCCGCCGTTTAATAAATCCGTCGAGTGAAAATTGCCTCGGCCGAGCGGGTCTCGAACGAACGTCGTCGGAACGCAAAACACTCGAGCAAATTATCCGGGATCCCCGTTCGCGTAATCAGAAAGCCATCCCGCAGGAAACAGTTCGGAAACGTACACGGCCGGCGTCGCCTAAAAAGCTTATGCCTCCCCCTTGGCCCCGAGACAATGATCCAATTACTTCGGAAAGCTTTTTTCCCCGCGCGTTATTTAATCGCGGGAGGTAGTTTAATCGCCTCAGACAATTCCCCAATTTAAGTTACTTTTCAGAAAGAAATTAAGAAGGAATACAAGAGGAGACGAATCAACGAATCGCGAGAGATCTGTTTAAGAACAGCCGTTTAACGGTCGCTGTTCCGCGAGAGCACAAAAAAGGAGCCATGAGAGGAATTAAGCTCTCTCTCTCTCCCTCTTTCTATATCCCCCCCTCTCTCTCTCTCACTCTTTCTATATCCCTCTCTCTATCTTTCTCTCTCTCTCTCTCCCTCTTTCTATATCCCCCCTCTCTCTCTCACTCTTTCTATATCCCTCTCTCTATCTTTCTCTCTCTCTCTCTCTCTCTCTATCTGTCTTTCTCTTTCTTTTTCTCTCTTTCCCCGTTCCGCCGGTTCTCTCCCGCGTTCCCACTTGCGCGACAGAATCGAGAAAAAAAGAGGAGCGCCGAGACAGAGAGAAAAACAGGAGAGAAGAAACACAGGCGAAAGGCAGAAGATAGAAGTTGTTAGGAAAGAGGGAAACGCGGTATTCCCGAAGAGACCATTGGTAAACTATGTATTCGTTGAACCGATTGAAAGGCACTGTGGCGTGCAACGAAACGGAGACAAAAAAACGTTGAGCCCGCAATAAAAGCTCCCCGTAAAGAGAGTTTTTATTTCGCAAAGTCGAACGAGTGACCCGGGCGGTTTCGTTTCTTCTCTGTCCGACGCTTTCTTCAGGTGGCCCGCTCCCCCCGGGCTCCCCCTCGCCGGCTCAACTCTTTTACTTCCTCCTCCTCCTCCTCCCCCCCGCCGCGTGCTTCCTCCTCCACGAGCGACGGCGTTCCGCGATTCTTTAGTTCGGTTCCCAGGGCTTTACGGGGCTCCCTAGTTTGACAGTTTGTAAAAATCGCTCCCTTTCACCTCACCCTTGCATTCTTTCGCAGTTTGAGCTCAAACGAACCCTCCAATTACAAATCCGGGGACATCCGTTCTATCGGTCTTCCCGTAACAATATGTTCGGAGCGGCGATGCAGCATTTCCTTCGCATTCATCCACGTTTACCAAGCAATCGAATTTTTTATTTTTTGCGGGAACCTCGACCCTTCGCTCTGCGATATCGCGTTAGATTCGTTACGAAGATTTCGAATACGATTGATTAAATGTGGACGTTTTCTGTGTGTTTTAGATTGAAATGACGTTCTACTCTTTTGTTGTGGCAATATTGAAACGAAGAAGCGAAGATTGTCGTGCAATGAAAATAAATTATTTTTCAGAATTTATTCGTTTGAGTTTGAATTTAGTTGTGACAGTAACTTCGACATTGAGATTAATAAAGAATCCTGCGAATTAGCTGAGAAAGAAGTAAGTAATAATGCGGAGCACAATTTTTATTATATGGTGACGTAGGAGCGAACTTAATCAGGACGGAAACAAAAGAAAAATGTGAATGTTCTTTTGGAAAAAATAATTCTCCTTGAACAATTTTGTTTGGTCCATATAAGTGCTGCTATCTACAGTAAATTCTCCCTAATTGACGCTCTGATTGTACACAAAAAAGGACGATTTAGGAAGAGGGGGTACTATAAAAATAATAATAATTTTCAGTAATAAAAATAATAATAAGAATAATCGTATCTCCTTTTCCCAAATTATCCATTTTTGTGTACAATTGAAACGTCAATTAGGGAGAATAATTTATATAAAAACCGACTCGAAAAGTGGACACGGCTTATCATACAGTAACTTTCATTCGTTGTACAAATTTATTCGCATAATATTAAATTCATAATTATCAATCACGATGTTAAATTTATTAACGTATGTAAATTGCGCGTATTCGTCTCGTCTTTCAAATATTCCGAAGTTTCGTCGCAGTTCGAACGACGACACGTTCCCCGCGACGATCTAAATTAAACTATTAACGAAAGTTGATAAAAGATACAGTATCATGTTTCGCACCCCGGACCATCAAATTCTACTTAGCACCGCTTCCCCAAAATTTCCGAGGGAAACCGAAATTTCAGTAAACATCCTTAGTCTACTAATCACCGTCGCGAGCGTGTTAATAACTGTCTCCGACTTGGTAAAGCGACGGCGGCATCGCCGTTGTCCCAAGTTTCGTCGATCACGGCTGCGTAAACTCGGCCGCGGCTCCGGCGGGCTCCTCCTCGCCTCGTTGTTGTTGTAACTTTCAATAATCGTCGGCGAATAAATTTGTCCCGGCGAACTGGCCCGAATTCTATCGCGGCAACTTCCCCGAATATATATTCTGCTCGAAATTCATAACAACTTTCCAAGTCACAACGTCGCGTCGACGGAGGCTCGCCCGTCCCATAAATTCATCTATGCGGCGGCCTCTTTGACGGCTGCACGTTGTTTCAATTTCACAGACAGAAGCTGACGCTCCTGTTTAAAACAATTCGTTGACATTTCGTTGAAAACGATCTGCGCACAATTTCGTACATTTTGTACATTTTGAATATTTTGTACATTTTGTACATTTCGTGCATTTTGTACATTTTGTACATTTTGTATACTTTGTACATTTTCTACATTTTGTAGATTTTGTACATTTTGATTTTGAATATTTTGTACATTTTGTACATTTTGTAAATTTTGTAGATTTTATATACTTTGTACATTTTCTACATTTTGTACATTTTCTACATTTTGTATATTTTGTATATTTTATACATTCTATATATTTTGTTCATTTTGTACATTTTGTACATTTTGTACATTATGGGTATTTTGTACATTTTGTGCATTTTATACATATTGTACATTTTGTATATTTTCTACATTTTATATATTTTCTACATTTTGTATATCTTATACATTTTGTACATTTTGTACATTATGTGCATTTTGTACATATTGTACATTTTGTACATTTTATATATTTTCTACATTTTGTATATTTTCTATATTTTGCACATTTTGTACATTTTGAACATTTTGTACACTTTATACGTTGTGCCAATTAAAGTAAATTTTCTGCGTGTTCTCGCTAATTGTTAATTCTTTATACGATTCTGCAACGTAAAGACATTCTTCGATTTTCTTACTGATTTTACTTCACTTTACCGATTTTATCGTATTTCGTTGTGTAATTCGTGGCACAATACACAATATTTCTTTGAAAGCCCGGTTACGTAAATTAATCTGGTATATTTTTGTACGCGAGTTCAATTGTGTATATTTTTATGCGCGAGTTTTTAATTCCGTATATTTTTGTACGCATACGTAATAATTACGTAAAACCGCACATTTAATTGCACGCTTCTACATGTTTGTCTACCAAAAATTCCAGACTGTATAATTCTATAAAAATGACAACTTTAAAAAATACAATCGAAATACGAAACGCGACAAACAAGCTTGATTCATCGTTCGTTCAATTTGACGGGCTCGAGAAACGAACTTGAAAATATAAACCAGAAATATTCTCCGCGTGACACGCTCAAATAGAATCTTCGTGGCTCCGTAAACATCGGAAGAATGTTCCAGCGGCGCCGATTTACAGCGCCGCGGCGCAACAAAAAATACGTCGTCGTTCTTCTTTTTTTTTCCTTTTTTTATTCCGCATTGATTATTTCAATAAAACTTCGCCCATCCGGTCGCGACAGTTACGGCAAACACACAGAAGAGGGGGATCCCATTTTATATTTTCCACAAAGCTCGAAACTCGATTCCGCTTCGCCCTCGGTTTCTTGTACCGGTTGTCTGAAATCCTTTGACAATGATATGCGTTCGGGATGGCTCCGACGTAGGTGCGAGAGACGAATATAGGCAGGATCGTCTGGTCTCTGAATAATTTTTGTAAATTGCTCCCATATGTATGGGGCCGGGGCGACCCTCCCCGAATTCGCAACTACGAGGGTGGGACTAACGTTTATATTTTTTACCCCCCGCTCCGCCCCGCCCCCGCGGCCTCTCAATTCGCGTTCTCGTTTCTTCTCGCTCTTTGTTCGATCCCGCGCGGTTCCACCGCCGCGCACCCCCTCTCCACCCCCCGTTCACCCCCGTTCCGTCCGCGGCTTGCACACGTCATTTCTGGAGTGGAATTTTAAAACCGCTCCGCGGAAATAAAACAAGTTTATGGTGACCGTAAACTCTGTCTCTCGCGTCTGGTTTCTTTCCAAAAATATAATGTCCTGGTTGCGCGACCGCTCTTCAATATACGCCATGACTGCCTATCGCGTTCGTCGCGGAACCGATGCTGTTCCGCGACGCAAGCGGATCTTTATGCACGATCTGTTACGAAAATCTGCACTGTCCAAGTTTTAATGGGCGAACTGCGAGGTAAAAGCACCAGCTATGGAACGCTTTTCGGCGGATGGAAAATTATCGTCGATTTTATTACGAGTTGTTGTTGAATATTTGGGCCATTGTTTCATAGACCGATGTTTCTAGATAAAGGAAATAAACTTTTATATTTATCGTATTTTATTTATTATACGTTTATTATATTTTTATTATATTTCTATTATATATTCACTACATTTTTATTAAATATTTATTATGTAGTTATTATGTATTTATTATACATTTATTATATATTTATTATATTTTCATTATATTTCTGCTATATATTCACTACATTTTTATTAAATATTCATTATATAGTTATTAAATATTTATTATGTAGTTATTATATATTTATTATATACTTATTATATATTTATTATATACTTATTATATATTTATTCTATACTTATTATATATTTATTATATTTTTATTATATTTCTATTATATATTCACTACATTTTTGTTAAATATTTATTATATAGTTATTAAGTATTTATTATACAGTTATTATATATTTATTATATGCTTATTACATATTTATTATGTTTTATAACATTTATTTAATATGAATAAAAAATAATACCAGTGAAATAGTAATATGCAAGCATGTACCAATTCTGGAACAGTATGTTCTTGCTTAGAAACACCCCTACCCGAATAAACATTTTTGTTTACAGCTGATTATTGCATACAAGTATTTGCATAAATGAATGTAGAAAGAACAATGTTCAAAAATATGGATAGCATTTTTACATCTACTCTCATATGCTTTATTCAGTTTTCATTATATTCTTTCTATTACTGTTTCAAGTTTCGGGTCGCAATTCAACGGTGTTCCATAATAGGCACATTTCCCTCATACAATCAATTTTCGCTTTTTCGTTTCATATATTTAAGATGAGATTTTCTAGACTGACTATGCGAGTTAAAATGTCGATATTTGAACTGTTCGAAATGATTGTTTCCCAAAATGGTAAGAAACATTCGGACCGTTTTATTATTGTTAACCGAACAGATCAGTTACTAGCATACTAACCAGCAGGATTAAAATATTCGCGCGGATTCTTTTCGAAAATCCTTTCCACTGTCCCCAGGGTATATTATACTGTTACGGAGTCTTATCAAACTCGCCCCCTTTGACCCATAAGACTAAAGAAGTTTCGAAACTTTAGGTTTTTGGTGGCTAAGTGACTCGGCGAATTTGATAAGAATTAATAACAGCACGATATACCCTGGAGATATTAAACGGTTCAGAAACTCGAAAGTAATGACGAACGATTTATTTAAACCATCGGCGAACAGCAAATTCACAAAATCCACCGTAATTAACACTGAACCTACCGCGGTCCAAGTGACCGCTTTCTTATTTTGCAATTCTGAAAAGTTGACTTGAATAAGTTATATTATTGGAGCAAGTTTTATAATAAAAACGTTACAAATTCCAAATAAATTCGGTCTTCTCACTTTTGTGAAACAGTACGTGCCAGTTAGTATTACTGCTTGGTAGGTTTAGTGTTAATAGAATTATTATATTATATATTTTAATATAATATTATATTAATAATAATAATATAATAATATATATTATATATTAAATATTATATATAATAACAATATATATTATTGTAATAATATTATTACTATAATAATATATATTATATATTTATTTAGTGTTAATAGAATTATTATATTACATATTTTAATATAATATTATATCAATAATAATAATATAATAATATATATAATAATAATATATATTATTGTTATAATATTATTATAATAATAATAATATATATTATATGCATATTATTATAATATTATTATATATATTATAGATTTTAATATAACCGAAAAGGATTTTTTAATCGACGAAAGACGCTTGTGTCGAGTTCTATTAAAACCGTGGAAACAATTTAAAAAAAAGAAGTGTAAGCACCGTTGTATCATTTCCAATTGATTCGTAATAACAACAGGAAAACCGTATATTTTTATTTCGCGCGAAAACGCGCGAGTTCGCCGACGAAAACGAAGCTGGATAATTCGAGCGTGGAATCGCGCAAGCGTCGATTGGCAACAATTAGCCGAGAGACTCGACAGGACGCGTGAAAATTCTCGCGTATGGGAATTCAGGCGCGCGAAACATAAGTTCTAAAGCCTGGTCGTGTGCAGCTTTATCGTCTCACAGATATCCCTGCGCCAACACGAAGAGACGCCCGATATCGTGTACGACTCCGGGTTCGGCGCGAGGGAAATGGGAATACCTTGTGACGCTTCCTTCTGAATTTCGATGATGCTTCCTATCATCATATACTATCCGTTGAAATCGTTCCGCGAGACAAATAGACGAAAATATATGCGGAACGAAAATGGGAGCATCTATACTATTCCGTCTTCCCTCTATACAAATATCCGTCGCAATAAATGTGTCGCCGGGACATGTATATGCGCGAACGTCCCCGGAAATATATTCTATTTCGAAAACAGATGTTCGGCTCCTTTTGATTCTTCAATGAAGTGTCGCCGAATCGATGTTACTGCTCGACGGGGGACCGTTCCGTATCCGAAAACGTGCACCGGGAACGTGAAGTAATATTTTCTTTAAGCACACACACACAGAGAGAGACAGAGACATCACGTTTCCGAGGGAATCGAACCGAAATCATTTTTTCCTAGAAATGTCTGCAATTTTTTTTTTCGTAACGCTGAAACTTCAAGCATCGTTAGATCAATTATTAATTGGCGAAAATAAGCGTTTCTATGTTTCATCATCGTAATCGCGATATTTTCTATATAATTACATAAATTAAAATATTGCGGAGAAATGATAATACCATTTAAGTAGACACAGCTAACCATGATTAGACATCGGTGCTCAGATCGTTGCTAAAATTATACAAGGTTTTCCAAAATTATGGTATTTCCGGGAAATGAGCAGTTCCTGAGGTGATTTGAAGTAACTTTTTCCTTTACAAAAATTTTCTCCGAGGCACCGTTTACGAGTTATTAACGAAAAGACAGCGACCAATTAGCGGCGAGCTCGGCTGACGCGTGGCGGCCGAGCTAGCTTATTGGCTCGGCCGCCTCGCGCCAGCCGCCCCGTGTTAGCCGAGCTCGCCTCTCATTGGTCAGCGTTTCTCCTGAATAACTCGTTAACGATGCGTCGGAGAAAATTTTTGTAAAGGAAAAAGTTGCTTCGAATGATCTCAGTAACCTCTAATTTTCCGGAAGTACTATAATTTTGGTATAATTATAAATGTGTATAATTAGAACAAAGCGCGATTTTGCCGAAGAGAAGTTCTTGATTTACATTTTAATTCATTACCGCTTATTCCACAAATTAATTTGTATAAACTATCTGTGTTTTATTTATTACAATCGTATGTTGTATCTCTTTTCACGATTTATACATTGATTGCGCAAACGCACTCGCGTCTGCGAAACCGTTGAAACGCAGATACGAGAATAATGTTTAAACGCGTGCCAGCATAATTACTCTCGAGTTCTTTGGAAGAGAAAAAGCCGTTGAGAACGTTCATCCGATAGGAGGAATTGGTATGACCGTTTCGCGATGGAAATCGCTCGGCAGGATCCGCGCGGATATCTGCATAAAGCGCCGACAGAGCGCCGGTAGAATGATCGAATGATCCGTGAAAACGTTTTCCCGCGGAACAGTCCATGATTCCATCGCGGTAATAGCTCGGCTGGCCTGGATGTGCTCGGCCGGGTGCGTCTTGAAATCGCGTTTCTTTCCTCGCAATTTTAACTTTTGTTAATTCTGATTCATCGCTTGAACGTTTACGGTCGGTTCCGCCGGCGGGGAACTTTCCGCGGAACTTCTCTGTTCTTGAAGTCGGGAAGACCGTTCATCGTCCACGGGCGAACGCTGACCTTCTTCAAAGAGCTTCCGGCTTCCTCGAGAGAGGGAAAAAAAAATAGATGCCACGGTTCCCTACAAATCATCCTCTATCCGCGCGCGCGTTTCCACATTACGCGCGGCGTTTCGCAAACAGTTTTCGGTTTCGCCGGGAATTCGATTCGCGCCGCTTGCGGCTCCGTTTTTGGAAAAATGACACGGAAAATTCGATTCGCGCGGAAACACGTCGCCGAACGCGAACAATCGATTCGAGCTTTGTCTGCGCCCGGATTCGTGTAATAATTATCATCCGCGTTTTTTAGTTTTGTATCTTTTTATTTTTTTTTTTTTTTGGTTCGTCGATGAAGTTATCGGTTTCGAAACGATCGAATTTCCCGCACTTTTTTCCTATATTTTGGGGCCGACTTTGATCGGATTATTGTATCAATTACGGCGCGAGCTTATCAAATTGCATCGGCCGCGAGTGATTCCGATAAATAGACCGCGCGGATCCGACGCGTTTGCCGCAAACGCGGACAGACGGGCTTTCAAACTGTTCGAACAATGTAGGAATTGTTCTCTGTTGCCGACGATTAGACTCGGGCAATTTTAATCTCGCGCGAAGACCTACGATCTGCTAATAAATTATGATATTTTTCTGCGATTTTTTAGATATTGAATCGATTTACTGTTCGATGGTTACACCAGCAACTCCAATGATTTCATTTCGTTTCAATTTATCATTGTTTTAGTCGATCGAATTAAATGGAATTAATGTATTACGAAGCAATAAAACGTTCGATAAAAACGTTGGGATTATAATAAATCCTCTTCAATTGTCCGTCGGCTTGTAAACAAAAATGAACAATTTAGGAAGAGGAGGCACGATTATTCGAGCCTCGCGGCTTTTGTTTACAAGCTGAGGGACAATTGGAGAGAATTTACTGTACATCTTTCACCGCGAATATTACACTGAATATGATTTGAATGTAGTAAATTTTCTGCAGTTGATCCTCTGATTGGAAACAAAAGTGGACAATTTATTTTGGACGATTTATTTATTTTTCATAAGAATGATGATAATTTTTAGGAATAAAAATAGAAGATAATAGTAATAATAGTAATAAAATAATAGTATTAGTAAAATAATAATAGTAATAATAATAAAATAGTAATATTAGTAAAATAATAATAATAAAATAAGAAGAAGAAGAATATGTATCTTCTCTTCCCAAAATAATAGTAGTAATAATAATAATAATGGTAATAAAATAATAATAATAATAATAATAAAATAAGAAGAAGAAGAATCGTATCTTCTCTTCTCAAAATAATAGTAGTAATAATAATAATAATAATAATAATAATGATAATAATAATAGTAATAGAGTAATAATAATAAAATAACAATATTAGTAAAATAATAATAATAATAATAATAATAATAATGAAATAAGAAGAAGAATCGCATCTTCTCTCCCCAAATTGTCCATTTCCGTGTCGAAGCTGCTGGTCAATTAAGAAGAATTTACCCAGCAATTACGACAGGAATTTATCAACATTCAGAAAGAAGAATTAGGAACGACCCGTTCCAGATATTCAGCAGTAAAGCGACAACTCCAACGTCCAACGACGAGACGAGTTTAATCGCATCGGCGAGGACGACAGCGTGTGCCTTTTTCGTAGTGTATCGAGGGCGCATCAACGTTTAATGAAAATGAAATTGCGGATCGCTTTGAAAAATAAGACGCGACCCTCGCGGAATGCGGCTGCGAATCTTATATTTTATGCGGTCGTTCGTGATAGGCAAGCCAGACGGACGAACGGACGCGGCGCAGGTTGGTACATAAACCCCCGGTGTAGAGGGACCTTAAAACTCGTAATGGCGAATGCCACGGTCAGGTCAGAACCGATGGCCACTTTATGGTTAGATTTTAAACAAAATACGAAACCCGTAAAGCGATGGTTGTTAAACACGGTCGGTATCCTACGTCCACAGAAGACCGCCTCTCTCTCTCTCTCTCTCTCTCTCTGTCTCTCTCGGTCGGCCCCTCTCCCGGGGCCCTCTCCATTCGATCCTTCTGGTCATCCTGCGGTGAACGAACGGTCCGATACCAGGTCGACCCTTAAAAGCCCACTCCATCAAAAGGGTAGCTTTTATACCTTCTATATTTACGAGAGATGTTTCTTCTTCCGCCGCCCGGCTTCCTTGCGATAAGAGTTACAGTCTCTGCTATATCGACCCTGTCCTCTCTGCCACTAGCCGCTACACGCTCCGCTGTAAGAACGGGGAAGAATTCCTGCCGAAAATAACGTGTCAAACAACGTTCTTTCACTTTACGCCGCCGAGTCTCGCCCACGTGCGGTGAACTCCTCGGTTGTTTTCTTTGCAACTAACGATTAACGATAGATTCGCGGAGCACTGGAATCAGCTGTTTGATATTATTTTATGAAAATAACGGAGATAATAATCGTCGTTCGTGACGATTTTTTAAGGAGGGTTATCGTATTTTGTTTATATTTCAAGTCCGGGGAAATATGATTAAGAGGAAGAATATTGTATAGTAATTAAAGAGAATGTTTAATTTCCAGTCATACATAAAAATAATTAAAAGAGATGTTGAGTTTAAAGTCGCACATAAAAATAATTAAAATGGATATGCAATTTATATCTAGAGTAGTGCATAAAAATAATTTATGCGGCTTTCTTGTATTTGAATTGTTAAGTTCATACTGTTAAATTTATTTTGTTAAATTTATATTATAACTGTTAAATTTATATTGCTAAAATTATATTGTTAAATTTCTATTGCTAAAATTATATTGTTAAATTTTTATTGATAAATTTCTATTGTTAAATTTATATTGCCAAAATTATATTACTAATATTATATTGATAAATTGATACTGCTAAAATTATATTGTTAAAATTATATTGTTAAATTGATATTGTCAAATTTCTATTGTTAAATTAATATTGTTAAAATTATATTGCTAAATTGTATTGTTAAATTGATATTGCTAAAATTATATTGCTAAATTTATATTGTTAAATTGATATTGCTAAAATTGTATGGTTAAATTGATATTGCTAAATTTCTATTGTTAAATTGATATTGCTAAAATTGTATTGTTAAATTGATATTGCTAAAATTATATTGCTAAATTTCTATTGTTAAATTGATATTGCTAAATTTCTATTGTTAAATTGATATTGCCAAATCTATATCGTTAAATTTATATATCAATTTACATTCTCGCGCGCGAAGATCATATTATTACAAGTGCAGTTGCACTTTGAAAAAGTTCCATAAGAAACGACGGGTTGCAGAGAATGCAGAAAATGGTTACGCGGAACGAACGCGAAGTTGCAAACACGATAGATTGCAACTCGTTCTCCAGAGCCATATGCAATTCGCCGCAAGTTTATTTACGCAGAAGATGTTTACTGTACAGATTGTCTTCTGTTTGTCGTCCGTCTCATATAAACAAGATTCGCATAGTTGGACGAAATTTTGGTCGCAGAAAAGCACTGTCGCTGTCAGCGTTGTGGACATGGACAATACCGAATGCATTTCGCGAGGCAAGGTAAATGTTTGGCAAGTAACGAGCGAATACTCCGCGTATAATTGTAAAACATGTACGTGGAGGTAAATGCCGGTGTATTAGATACGCTGTTAGAACATTATTTACGAAGCACGGATACAGTTCGATTCGATATTTTCGCTGAAATAGTTCCCAATTAGTAGCTTATTTTTCAACGAGAATTAACTCGCTTTCCATTTATCGAAATCAATTATAACCTCAAAGCATAAACTGAAATGAGCTAATATAAATTCAAGTTTTGTCTTTAGCATGACTTTTGATAATTATATTTTTTTTTAAAGATAATGAGTAAATAATTACTACATTAAAATTCGGTGATTATGTGGTCAGGGACATTATTTAGAGCAAATTATTCAAGTAAATAATTTAATATCTTTTTAAACATAATTTTAAGACGATCAAAATCGGTGTGAAATGAAATGAGCTAATATAAATTCACGTTTTGTCTTTAGCATGACTTTAGATAATTATATTTTTTTTTAAAGATAATGAGTAAATAATTATTACATTAAAATTCGGTGATTATGTGGTCAGGGACATTATTTAGAGCAAATCGTTCAAATAAATCATTTAATATTATTTTAAAAATAATTTCAAGACGATCAAAATCGGTGTGAAAATGCTGAAATATACAAGGTGTCCCAAAAATGTCTCGCAATCCGGAAATGACGGGTTCCTCGGATCATTTGAAGCAGCTACTTCCTTTACAAAAATGTTCTCCGAGGCACCGTTAACGAGTTATTAACGAAAAACAGTGACCAATAAGAATCGAGTACGGCTGGCGCGAGGCGGGCCAGCCAACCAGCGCACGAAGCCCAGTTCCGCTCATTGGCTCGGTCGCCTCGCGCCAGCCGAGCTCGCCTCTCATTGGTCACTGTTTTTCGTCAATAACTCGTTAACGGTGCCTCGGAGAAAATTTTTGTAAAGGAAAAAGCTGCTTCAAATGGCCTGAGGAACCCGACACTTTCGGATTGCGAGACATTTTTGGGACACCCTGTATAATTACCTAGAATTCTGAAAAAATATCAAACAATGGAATACTTATTGATTTTTCTTAAACCTGTTAAAAGTGAAAAATAATAGTATATTCGACTGAAACGATGTTCGCATGAGTAAGCAGCTTCCGGCAACTGTGAATATAATTTTCCGAGAATACAGCATCGAAGCCGGATAAATCACGCGGCAGTCGAAGACAAATTTTTCGCTCGGCTAACTGGGAACGTTCTAAATGAAATTTTTTCCGTAAACCCGTGTCTCCCCCTGATTCATTTGCGAGTCGAGAGCGGAATGAAAAGGCGTGTTCGCGGGCCGCGGCGCGGCGTTACGCAAACCGAGTAACTTAAAGCCAAAAGTCGATCAATACTTAAAAACGTTTGTGATCTGAATATTCAAACAAGCTCCCATTCATGAATATTCCCTGTCGTCATCGGCCGAATAAATAGGTGTGCGTTTATACGAGTAGCCGCGGCCCCCGGCGCGGCGGCTCGGCTCAACTATTTACACACATATTTCATAACGACGTTAATGGAAGGATCGATGGGAGGCGCGATAATCATATTTAAATAAAATCATTCGCTCGCGTTTTCCCCATATCGCGGATATAAAACAAAAAACGTCCGATGGAGGGAAGGGGGGAGGGGGGTGAGCGAGAGAGGGGAGACGTTGGAACACGGGAGGACCCGCGAGGAATTCAGAAACGGTATCGAGCCCGATACGTATTCCCATAAATTTTTCGTTCCACGGTCTCCTTTTTCGCATGGTTAGCTCCTTCGCACTCATTGACTGCATGATTATGCAGCGAACTCATGTCGGCTCGGAGGTCCGCATATTTTTATGCGCGCCGACGAGCGTCGCTCCTTGACGAGACGTCGCGCAGAAAAAAGATGGGGGACGAGGAAAAACTGGTCGAAAAGTCTATCGTGCTCGCAGTTATGTTACCTTCGTTACCCGCATTAACATAATCGCCGTAGCTAGAGTCGGCAGCCACTCGTTCCCGCCATGCGGAACGCATTGATTTCGAAATTAAAGAACCCGGCCGTCTCGATGAGCCGAACGCTGCTTCAACTTGGCGTAGAAAATTGTTACAAACGTATCTTACAACATGTTTTAATATTTTATTTAACGAACTTTGCGTTAATTGGTATTTCGAAGATGCGTCTAAGAGACGCTCGACGATTTTCGACGAAAAGAAAACGTTAATTTCAGAAGAAGTTGTCGAGGTTATTTTTGTATTTATTTACTTTTTTATCTAATCGAAACAATTGTTCGATAGTTCGGTAACTAGAATGACGACGGAATGACTGATAGAATTGTTCTATTTGCTATTATACATCGCTTCGTTAGTCCTAATTAGACTACGGATGTTTATGCAAAATAAAGATGTTCTAAAATGATTGCAAGGAACATAAATTAAATGAAAATAAATTATTTCTTTTCATAATATTTTACTAAGTTCAAGACACTGCATCTACAGGGTGTCCCAAAATTATGGTATTTCTGGGAAATGTGGGGTTCCCGAGATCATTTGAAATAACTTCTTCCTTTACAAAAATGTTCTCCAAGGCATCGTCAACGAGTTATTAACGAAAAACACTGACCAATTAGAAGCGAGCTCGGCTAGCGCGAAGCGGCCGAGCCAACGAGCGCACGAAGCCCGGTTCCGCTGATTGGCTCGGCCGCCTAGCGCTAGGCGAGCTCGCGAGCTCTCTCATTGGTCAGCGTTTTTCGTTAATAACTCGTAAACGAAGCCGCGGATTGCATTTTCGCTAAGGAAGAAGTTACTCCAAATCACCTCACGAACCCCTCAGTTCCCGGAAATACCATACTTTTGAGACACCCTCTGTATATTTCAGCTACTTATTTTTGTCAGAAATGCATGAAATTCGCAGTCTATTCGTAACAAAATAACCAAAATTAGTAAACAAAATAAAAAAAATATGCTGATCGCGTTTTCAGCGTCTTCTATTGGGTTGGCAACTAAGTAATTGCCGATTTCAGTTATAGATGTCTCTCACTCCCATTTTTATGATATCCGTAAATTATATTATAAAATTATTATTATTATTATTATGTTATTTTTTATTATCCGTGAATGTTAGCAACTGGACAAATTGAATGCAGCGGTCAAGGAAAAGCGACCAGAATTGGTCAATCGTAAAGGTGTCATTTTCCAGCAGGACAATGCTAGGCCGCACACGTCTTTGTCCACTCGGCAAAAATTCATGGATATTGGTTGGGAATCGATGTTACACCCACCATATAGCCCTGATCTCGCGCCATCGGATCACCACTTATTTCGATCCCTGGACAACTCCCTTCGTGGTAAAACTTTTAACGATGATGACGCTGTAAAATCTCGCTTAACTCAGTTTTTGGCCGAAAAGGATCAGACTTTCTACGAGCGTGGAATTTTCAAGTTGTCAGAGAGATGGCGAAAGGTCATCGAACAAAATGGAAAATACATTACAGATTAAACTTTATTCCAAGTAAAAACAAATTTGTTATTTCATTGAACAAATCGGCAATTACTTAGTTGCCAACCCAATACGTAACAGAATACACGCAAAAAAAATAAAGAAGTACGCATCAACGTCAAGAGACGTCATCCACTCTAAATAATTAGAAGGAAGCGAGGGAGGACCGGCCGAACAAATCCTCGAAATTAAGAAAAACGGAATATTCAGATTACCGCAGTTCCCCGGTGACGTTCGAATCATCGTTAAACGGATTACAACTCTCGCCGTGCTTCCCCGCTAGGAGAGGCGGCATTAACGATTGTCATGAATCGCTTTGTACGGGTCTTTTTCTCCGGCGGGATTGTTCTTCAAAGAACCTTGTGTTTAGTCACCGGTGAATCCCGGAATCGTTGGAACGTACGTGAACGGCGCGTTTCCTCGGGTTGCAGCAAGGCGGCCGCGGTGTGTCTGCATTACAGAGAGACAAGCAGCCGGCGCGATTAAGTGATCGAGACCGTCGCGGACGGATCAAAGCCCGCGAAATATAATTTGGCTTGCATATTTCCCGCGGAATCAATGCGCGCCGGGCTGCGAACTAATGCACGCCAAGTCTCCCGCGGCGATTATGTTAATGCGGGTAACGAAGGTAACATCGATGCGAACAGGATAGACTTTTTCGAGCAGTTTTCGTGGTCCAAACATGTGGGAGTTAATGCACCAGGTGTTCCTTGGATTCGAGGCAGATGATTCTTTCGATTCGAACTTCGTCGCAAGTTTGAGAAAACTGTTTTTGGAACCTTTTATTTTTAAGTGCAAAATAATAGAAATTAGGGTTTTAATTGTAAGTAAAGACAGGGGCAAGATTAATATGATTTTCTTTACAATCTAAAAATACCTCCTTTAAAAGGATTCAATTTTAATTAACAAAATTTAGAAGATTAATTTGATTTTATTAAGAATCTAAAACTTTTTCATTGATAATCTCAAGTTAAAAATAATATAAAATAATACAAAATAATATAATAAACTAATATAAAATAATATAAACTAATATAAAATAATACAAAATAATATAAAATAATATAAACTAATATATAATAATATAAAATAATATGAAATAATATAAAATAATGTAAAATAATATAAACTAATATATAATAATATAAAATGATATAAAAAAATATGAAATAATGTAAAATAACATAAAATAATCAAAAATAAAATAAAGTAGTCGCAGTAGTCGCAGCAATCGCGGATAAAATGCGGTAAATTGAAATTGACGACTGAAATGCGCGACTCGAAAGTGAGACGAAAAGATGTTCCAGGTGTGCGCACGTTTTCTGGACACCCTGTACAAGGTTTCAGCATAGCTTCCGGGCGAAGGTGCGCGCCCGTCCAGTTTCCTCGATTTTCCCGGCCCCGGGCGCCTATCGGCTGTTATTTATTTAGAATCGAGCCGATGAATGCCGGTCTCCTCGATACACGGCCAGACCCAGACGATATATACACGCGGCAGGTGACGGCTTATCGCGTTCATGCAACATTAGGCTTCCCCCGTTATTTACCTCATTTTCAGGCTTTCCGTTAGCCGTGGCTCCTCTTCCTTCTTCGCCGCGTCCCCTACTCTTTCATCCGCGGCAACACATTTCGCGAAGGCAACCCCGCGGCAGAGGGAAATCTGTGCCGAGCACAAACCTGCACGAACGTGCCACGTCCCCGCCACCCTACTACCCCCCACCCTCGCATCGTCGCTTATTTATATTCATGCGCGTCGAACGATTCCGCTCGGAGCCACTAAACCGCGGCGAGGTCCCGAGCAAGTTACCGCCGAGAGGACAAAGCATTAACAGGGATTAAGAAGGGCTTTCGATCGGATCATCGATAATCATTTCGCCGGCGATTGTCTTTCGGGTGGATCAACTGCCGCTAATTTTCCAAATAAAATTTTGGATATACTTATGCATTTTCGTATATATATATATGCATTTTTCACGGTGATTAGGGTTAAACTTTACTTTACGGGTCCAGAGATTTTTGACTTTTTTATGGATATTTCTGTTGATTTTGTAGAGATAATTGCAAAAATTCTAGTCCCGAGGTGCGCAAACGATTGGTTCAAGAGTTATGCGCGTTCAAAGTTGCAAATTAAAGCTAACCCTATTGCTTAAATTAAAGATCGGCTCTGGTTCGAAGTATGCGCAAATTATTTTGCCAACTAATTTTATTGATAATAAACAATTATTTTTGTATGTAAAAAAAGTTGGATCGCTAAATCCGTTCTCAATTTTGTTCAGCATTATGTACACAAACTGGAATCAAAATTTCAGCTAAGAGTAACATTCGACAGTGTCGAATAAATATCCAATCGACTGCAAATTGATCTAGATAACAATTTGTCCAAATAAAATTTTATTCAATTAAGATTTTACTTGTTATTAGTGGTGATTAGGCTTGTAGCTTCGGCCATAATGTCGGTCGAACGATGTCGGTAGAATAAAGTAGTGCAGTCTTGGGTGTTAAAAGGCAGCAAACTAACTGTAGCATTGTGCTTATTTAACTAAGAATTAAGTACGAAAATTCTTGGATGATATATCGTAATTTTAGGAATTTATATTACCGCCATCTTCGAAATTTCTTTTTAAATCTAAAATTTCCAAGCTATTATGCCGGCGTCAAACAAAAGAATCATATCTAAGATCTGCGGACGGCATAGTGTTAATTATTAATATAAATTTATTAATTTAACCTTAGGTTCAGAACGAATTTCAATTTGACGATTCAGTCTTGGATGACTTATCTTAACACTTTATCGTCCGGTCGTGGTTGAGGCTGCCACTCAGTAAGGACTGGCTTATTCGCGCGCGCATTTGCTCCCAGTACCGGCTAAATTTTCGCTATTCATTGTGTTGTGCTTATTCCTTTAAAAATAATAATAAATAATAATAATTATTATAATTATAATTCATAAGGATATGGGGAGGTCAGCATACAGGAGGTCAGCTACTAACAAAACAGTAAAGAAGCGAAAACCGTCGATAGCTAAAAGTCGATTAATAGGCTATCGGTCGATAAGCATTGGCAATCGAAAAGCCGATTAATAGGCTAGCGATCGATAAACATTGGCAATCGAAAAGCCGATAAATAGGCTAGCGGTCGATAAAGTGTTAATTTTAGGAATTTATATTACCGCCATCTTCGACATTTTTTCAAAATCTAAAATTTCCAAGCTATTACGCCGGTTGTCAAACGAAAGAATCATATCTAAGATCTGCGGACGGCATAGTGTTAATTATTAATATAAATTTATCAATTTAACCGTAGGTTCAGAACGAATTTCAATTTGACGACTCAGTCTTGGATGACTTATCTTAATTTTAGGAGAATTTATATTACCGCCATCTTCGAAATTTTTTTCAAAATCTAAAATTTCCAAGCTATTACGCCGGTTGTCAAACAAAAGAATCGTATCTAAGATCTGCGGACGGCATAGTGTTAATAAGTGCCTCGATTCTCTGCGATTCGCGGAAATTTTTCCGCGGAACGTTCGCCGCGTTTCGAGACAGCTTAACGTGCAGTTCGTAGCGGCGAATCGGGTCTCGGTTAATGACAGCGCACCGAACTAATGTAGTTTTAGGATATGCCCTTAGGATGTGTGCTCTGCCGGTTGTTACAACCGTTTGCCAGTGGGAAACGGAGGCTGCGCAACACGCCCTCTTAGGCAATTTTAGCGCGGGCTCGGGAAAATAACCGAAATTAGTTGAATGGAATGTGCGCGCAAACGTTTGCGTAAGAGGTTGTTTCAAGAACCGGCGAAATGATTTATGCGTGGTCAGGCTGTACCGCGATGTTCTTGATTATTCCGACGAGATGTAACGTTACTCGTCGTCTGTAAAACGAACATTTGTTGCGACAATTGCTCACAGAAACGTTGCTTCGAATTGAACTTATTAATCCTTTGTTGTTGAAATCCGTAAAAACCGATGATAAACATCTGCTCATTCAAAGCGCGATAAAACGGTGCGGAAAAATCGTACGTTGACTTTTTATAGCTCATTGTAAAGAGGAAACTTCCCTCTAGTACGTCATCTTTACAGCGAATCCTAGAAAAATTGTTCGATCTCCGTAGAGTCGCGCGAATTCGTGAAAAGTCTTTATTTTTCGGATTCTCTTCGTTAAAAATCGATCTCTAGCTTTTACCCCTGTCCTGTAACGAGAAACGAGTATCGATGAAAGATAATAAGGGTGTTTTAAAGTAGAGACTTTACGCTTTAAAACGAGCTATATTGGACCTCGCTGCGATTTCTTTTTACCAAGTTACAGTGGTTTAAAGATCGACAAATTTTCGATCAATACGACCGGTCCTAATTTTATTCGTACGTTTTACTCGCGAACTTTAAAACCAAAAAAGAAAATGAGAATTTCCATACAAAATTTGCTTCAATCTACGAGAACATATTCGAGCCTATCGGAGTGGTAATAAAAATAATTCTGGTAATTTTTTCGGTTCCGAAGGGAGAAGTATCGCGTGTCCAGGGAACGATTAATCAGCGAAATGACAGCGCAGTTGTCGATTCGCATTTCCGCGAGAAGGACAGTGTAATACGGTAAATTCTTTCCAATTTAAACAAAAATAAACTATTGTAAGTAAGTAAACAAAAATGAACTATTTGGTAAGAGGAGTCGTATCGTGCGACTCGCTAATTGTCAACAATTACAATAGCTCGAATAATCGTATCTCACTTTCTCAAATCGTGCATTTCTGTTTACAAGTTGAAGGAAAAATCAGGCAGAATTGACTGTACAGATAGTCCGGCGTTTTCGTGCCACCCGTTAGAGAGGAAGCGTCGGGCAAGGGCGAGCCTCTAGACATAGGAAATGGTCGTTTCGTCGGCGAACAGGGGAAGCGGCTTGCATTTCTCTCCGGAAGCCCGACGACAAATCGCTTTGACGTGGCTGTCGGTCGGAAAATTTCGCTCCTTCCGAGGTTACCGGCGGGAACACACGATCACTCATTCCATGTCCTGCCAGATTTCTGTCACGTGCGTTTGTTCGGCTCTTGGCCCCGTTCTAATGCCGATCGAAACTGCGCGCGCGCGTGTCCCGCGTACCGATGCGCGTATTTACTCTTAAATGAATTAATACCACAGGCACAGAGCGCGGGTTATTAATTCACGGCCGACACGATTGATTTAGCGGCGGCCCGCCGGGAATAGGAATTGATTGAACCCGCCGACGGAATTACGGTTTAGACGCCGAAGAAACTGTTTAAGGCGAACCAGCTCGCCCTTTAATCGCGGATATTCCCTCCTCGACGTCGCGCACCAATTAATTGAATCGTTTTCATTCGGAACCGAAAACTTGCGAATTCGCGTTTAATTGCGAACTGGCGAGCTTGAATCTCGCGCGTGACCCAATTCGCACATTTATGGAGTAATTGTCCGCTAGTTCACCCTGCAGGGTCAACAGGGTCAGTTGTGGTTCAGTATTGTCATCGATACGGCGCATTCGAGATAATGCGTCGAATGTTAAGGAGCGCGCGAGTGCATCGATATTTTACTTGTAATGAATCTAATTGATGCAATGATTTCTTTCTAATTCTTCTGAAAATTTCTCGTCATTTCTCCGTAATTTGGGAAGAAGAGATACGATTATTCGAGACTTGCGGCTCGTTTTTATGGCATCTACTCTTCCTAAATTGTCCACTTTTGATCCCAAGCTGAAGGAATTTTCCTAGGAATTCCCCAGGAATTCTCACTAACTTTTCTGCAGCTTATAAACAAAAATGGTCAATTTGGGAAGAGGAGATATGATTATTCGAGCCTTGTGGCTCGCTTTTATAGTATCTACTCTGCCCAATTTGTTCACATTTGTTCCCAAGCTGAGGAAATTCTCCTAAGAATTCTCCCTAATTTTTCTGCAGCTTCTAAACAAAAATGGACAATTTGAGAAGAGAAAATACTATTATTCCAGCCTTGTGGCTCGTTTTTACAGTACTTACTCTTCCCAATTTGTTCACATTTGTTCCCAAGCTGACGAAATTCTCCTCGGAATTCTCCCCAATTTTTCTGCAGCTTCTAAACAAAAATGGACAATTTGGGAGGAGGAGATACGATTATTCGAGCCTTGTGGCTCGTTTTTATAGCACCTACTCTTCCCAAATTGTTCACTTTTGATCCCAAGCTGAGGAAATTCTCCTAGGAATTCTCCCTAATTTTTCTGCAGCTTCTAAACAAAAATTTTTTGTTTAGAAAAAATTTGGGAAGAGGAGATATGATTATTCGAGCCTTATGGCTCGCTTTTATAGTATCTACTCTTCCCAAATTGTTCAATTTTGTTCCCAAGCTGACGAAATTCTCCTAGGAATTCCCCAGGAATTCTCCATCAGCTAATTCTCCTTCAGCTTCCAAACAAAAATGGACAATTTGAGAAAATTATAATAATGCGATTATCCGAGCCTTGCGTCCCGTTTTTATGGTTGTTGACAATCGGTAACCACAAAAAAGCGAGCCGCAAGTCTCAAATAATCGTATCTCGTTGTCCCAAATTGTCCATTTTTGTGCAAAATCTGAGCGCGAATTAGGGAGTTCGCGTTGCTCTGTAATTCAGAGACACGCAGAGGGCCGTTGCGACGAATTAGGAAACTGGTGCGGCATTCGAAAGCAGCGCGTTAAAAATATTTCGTGTCAGTTCTGCCGGATTTACTCGATTAACCGTAATTCTTCGCGTAAATACGTAGAAGCTTTTACCGCGGGTAAATTAAAAATAAACCCGGCGTGTTGGTTAGCTCGCCAGACACGTATTTCTTGATTTACAAACGGAATGCCCTTTTGCGTGGCTTTTTATGCTGTACGAATTCGCGCGAAGCGAGGCCGCGCGCGCGAGCCGGATTTTATCATACATTGTAAACGAGTCGGATAATTTCGAAAAACTGTGCGGAGCAGTCTTTTATACTGATTGTTTCGAATGCCGCGGTCGAAACGAAACCAAATTCGCTTAAAAAACGAGCCCTTGCGTACGGAAATGTTAAAGTAAGTCGGAAAAGTTATGTCGCGAATCGTGAAAGACGAATTAGAAGTTTCGAAGAAGATGCGCAAGAAATTGTCAGGACTCTTTCGTATGATTTGCTTTCATGCGTCGACTGGAAATCATAAAAAAGAGATCGAATAAACTATTCAATTAAATATGATTTAACAATGTTAAATGAACATGACGCAAATTTGAACTTCTACCACGTTTGCTTCGATCGGTTGAAATATTAGGTCTACCGGAAAGTTCTGTCCGATAGTGTCACTTCAAATTTCAGTCCATATGCACATGTTGATTTGAGACATGTATGACTGTCTCTCTTTATCATTGCATTTACACGCATGTACTCTCCTAAATAAACTGAAACAAAGATGTCTCATGTCATTATTAAGCGAGACGCGATCGTGAAAACATGGCTACCGATGATAATGCCAGACCACATGCTGCTTTGGCGACTCGTCAGAAAATCGCAGAGCTAGGCTGGGAAATTCTGTCGCATCCACCATACTCCCCAGACCCAGCACCCTCCGATTATCACTTGTTTCTCTCTTTGCAAAACTTTTTACAGGAAAAAAAAATTCAAAACTGAAGCCGATGTCAACCAAGCACTAGTTGAGTTCTTCGCCTCTAAAAATAAATCATTTTTTAAAAATGGCATTTACAAATTGCCATCGCGCTGGCAAGAAGTTTTAGCACTGAAGGGAAGGTTAGCGAATCGGAGAGCGTGTTTAAGGTTACTATTAATGCAGTTTATTGAATTGCTATCGATGAGCGCGGGCGCGACTAGCGTGACGTCGTAGGACTAGCAACTTAGGACAGACTGAGCTTTTGGAGTTGCGCGTTTGTCTCTTTTATAGTGGAAGAGAAGAAAGGAATAGATGGACTTTCGTAGGAAAGGAGAAAGTTGGGAAAGTCCCGTGCGGGTCGAGGTGTCCAGATGTGAGGAGAATTGTTTTATTAGGGGTGCGTGATTTTTAGGGAATTTTGAGGATTAGGAACGGTACTTGTTTTATTGCTAGCGGCCGCGCTCAGGTAGAGGGATGCGACGCCACAAAGTCATAAGTAACGATGGAAAGTATATTCTACAATAAATATTATTAAATGTATGAAAATTGTGTTATATTTCAATTCAAAAACGGACAGAACTTTCCGATAGACCTAATACATTTAATTATAGTTAGTTATGGGAAATATATTTATATTCAGTTTATAAATATAAACATAAACTGAATATAAATATATTTCCCATAACTAACTATAATGTTATATTTCAATTAAAAAACGGACAGAACTTTCCGGTAGACCTAATATACGCTGTCGCGAACCTAACCGATTCATAGAGTATTCTAAAATGGAGAGAATGATTGTATTTTTAAGTATGCTACTTGCAAAAACGACTGCCGGCAGTTTATCTCGACTAATTTTTCCAGGGACCCGGCAACTCTTCCAAAGTCGTCCGACTTGGTTCTTTTCCCATCGGATTGTTCCTTGGATTTGCATGAAAATGAAACTTTCATAGATGGGAGAAATTAATGAATTTTAATAAGGGACTTGTGTCCCTTGGCCGGCCAACCTTTTTCCCTCGTCCACCATATCGCAGTCGTCCCATTATCGTCGGATATATTCAATGCGCTAACGCCGCCCGAAAAATCTTCGTTTCCACCTCGGCTTCTTCTTCGGCGCCCTTCGCGCTTAGCCTCGTTACATTCGCCGTGTTATACGCCCGTCGACCCTTTCCACTCGAGGCCGGTCCCTCTCCCCCCTCTCTTCTTTTCCACTCCTGATTTAATTAAGATTCATCAAGCTGCACGGCGAAATGAGACGCTAACAGTTGTACAAGAGGAGTATTGATCCTCCGCTAAATATTGTGCGTGCAAGTGAAAATAATGCAAATTACTCGTCCCTCCACGGGAAAATCCATTATCGCGTTTCTTCAGACAGCTGCACCATGAATTCTTCGTTTCGGCAAAACTTTTTGTTTTCTTTCTAACTTGATTTATTTAATGTCGCATCTGCTTAATAGCAATTAATGACTACTTGTGGGATAATAGTTGTAGGGTTACATGCACAGTGTGTAATATACAAGGTGTTCCATAATCTTGTTAATACTCGGACAGGGGAGATTCCTCGGGTCATTTGAAGCAACTTTTTCCTTAGCGAAAATGCGATCCGCGGCTTCGTTTACGAGTTATTAACGAAAAACGGTGACCAATGAGAGGCGAGACGGCCGAGCCAATCAGCGGAACTGGGCTCCGTGCGCTCGTTGGCTGGGCCGCCCGCGTCAATCGAGGCCTCGTCACCTCTTATTGGTCAGTGTTTTTCGTTAATAACTCGTAAACGATGCCGCGGATCGCATTTTCGCTAAGGAAAAAGTTGCGTCAAATGATCCGAGGAATCTTCTCTTTCCTGGTGTTGACAAAATTATGGAACACACTGTACATAATAATTTTGCATTACATTTTTACATTATTTTCTTAATCTAGGGTTATTTTAGTATGCCTAATTCTTAGTCGAGATAGTACAATCTGCTCTTTTCTTGTTAAATATGCTGCGGGGTTGGTAGAAAATATATTTTCTCTGAGTTATGTCACTTATGCCAAATATTTTTCGTTACAAATTTCTGAGCGGGATCTTTTGAGAAATTTCTTTCTCAAACGGGATTTCAATGTGCCTTAGACCTACATTTATCTCGTCGTTATTTCCTGGAATTTCAATATCGTCATGTTCACTTTCGCAGAGGGTTATATTTTAGTGTCTGTACAACTCGTTTTGCAGAATAGTTAGAATTATTAGAGAAGAGAGTTATTATTAGAAGAGTTAGAAAATTATTAGAAGAGATTTTTTACTTCCTTCATTATATATATATGTTGGGATTGTCAATATAAATTATATAGAAGTTCTCTTTTTCAATTTTTAAGTTTTCTATTGCGAGAAGAACAATTTATTCAATAATTACTTGCAAACGTTACCGCCACTCGAAAGTATCATTTATTAAGCTTGTAGAATTGTTCGTGAACGTCTCGAGTACGGTACAGGCTGGTTAAAAAATCTTCTCGGATATATGCTCTGCTCGAGAAAGCTTGAGAACGCAGGATTTCTGAGGCAGACGGTATTAAAGAAAACATAAATATGTAATTGCACGGCTGCGGAAGCTCGTTAGAAATTTGCATTTTCATGAAAGAATTTAATTAAAGGCACAATATTAATTTGATGGAAAAATTAACGGGAGAAGATTCAATCGTCGGTCGTATAGAAACACGTTGCAGTGTTTTCCCTTCATTTAGCTTAAAAATTTCGCACTCCGCGAACAGGTAATTCTGCGAACACGACGTACAGCGAATTCGTTGCAGAAATTTACCTTTCATTCGCGATCTAAAAACGAACGAAGCAGAGATATCGATGACGCGTTTCATTAATTTCTATATATATATACAGGGTGTCCCAAAAATGTCTTAAAATTAATTATTAATTTCTATATATTTGTATATATATAATTATTAATTTTATATAATTATATATAATATTATATTAATTATTGTATATTATTATATAATATTAATATAATATAATATATAATATATAATATAATATTATATTATATTAATTATTAATTAATTATATATAATTTTTAATTTCTATATATTTGTATATATATATATATATATATATACAAATATATAGAAATGAATGAAACGCGTCATCGATATCTCTGCTTCGTTCGTTTATATATATATATAGAAATTAATAATTAATTAATATATATATACATATTTGTTGGACGGTCTTGATCACGATACAATGATATTCACGTACGCTCGCCGAAGGGGTTGTTCACCCCGCGTGTTAACGCCAATCGCAGCGGTCTAATCAAGGAATAATTTGATTTCAGGTAAGACGTGCCGCGGACTGCATAAAGCGTCGATTTCCGGCGACTGGCAACAACCCCGGGGAAGTAAGTAGGTCGCGTTAATCTATAAATATCTGAGATTATCCACCGGCGAATCTCACCCTTTCCGATTCGTCAACACGGCGACGAAGGCGCGCATCGCATTTCCACTTTATTGGCCCACTGATGGATTTTGAATCTGAGAGCGAACTAGGCGCTACGAAATCATCAGGTGCTGAATATAGATCAGACTCGAGCATTAATCAAACAATATCTCCGCGGAATTAAGATCTCTATGGATCATTGATTCACTTGGTTAGATATTATTACGAAAAATTGTTCTTAAATCAGGTCTTTTCTAATCTTGAATAAATTACGTACTATTTATTCAAGTGCTTCTTCGTACATGGCACATGAAAATGATTTCTGCCTCGACTGTTTCTTAATTAAGTGTTTTGTAATCTTGAATGAATTACATAATATTTATTCAGATGCTTTCGATTAGAAGTTCATGTATGGCACACGAAAATGAGTTCTGCCTTGATTGTTTCTTAATTAGGTGTTTTGTAATCTTGAATGAATTACATAATATTTATTCAGATGCTTTCGATTAGAAGTTCATACATGGCGCATGAAAATGATTTCTGTCTCGATTGTGTCTTAATTCGGTGTTTTGTAATCTTGAATGAATTACATAATATTTATTCAGATGCTTTCGATTAGAAGTTCATACATGGCGCATGAAAATGATTTCTGTCTCGATTGTGTCTTAATTCGGTGTTTTGTAATCTTGAATGAATTACATAATATTTATTCAGATGCTTTCGATTAGAAGTTCATACATGGCGCATGAAAATGATTTCTGCCTCGATTGTGTCTTAATTCGGTGTTTTGTAATCTTGAATGAATTACATAATATTTATTCAGATGCTTTCGATTAGAAGTTCATACATGGCACACGAAAATGATTTCTGCCTCGATTGTTTCTGAATTAGGTATTTTTTAATCTTGAATAAATTACATAATACTTATTCAAGTGCTTCTAATTGGAAGTTCTTACATGGCACATGAAAATGATTTCTGTCTTGATTGTTTCTGAATTAGGTATTTTTTAATCTTAAATAAATTACATAATATTTCTGTAAATTCTTCCAATTGGAAGTTCTTACGTGTAACATTGTGCTGACATTGTCTGCTCCGACGAAAAATTCAAATTTCCTCAAATTTCTAACCTCTGCAGGGCTCCGAAATTCGATTCACTATACAAGTTTTATCGAAGCGATCGTTTCATTAAATTATTGGTTTCGTTCAAAAAGTTGTTTCGTTCCTGAAAAAGATTTCATTCTATCAGAGCGTTAAAAAGGCACTTAATAATACATAATATTACAGTATCACAACAAATAATACTACAAATACATTATAAATAATATTAAGGACTCAAAGTTACCAGAAAAATAACATAAAAAGCGTATGTTCCATACACGCGAAAGGTTAAAAAATCGATTTCCTCGTAAAAGAACAAACGATTTTCCAAACAATTCGATAAATCCCTTGTACGCAACTTTCGCAACTAATTCGATGCAAGAACAATCCCGAGAACGAGAACGCGGCTTCAAGCAGACCTCGCAGCCAAGTATTATACAAAAGCGAAAACTTCATTAAAACGAATTACACGCGAGATGAATGAAAAAAAAAGAAAGAAAGAAACGATCGCTTGTTTCCAGTTATTATTTTATCTGGAATAAAATGTGCCAAGCCTGGCGGGGATAGGCTGGCAACGGAACCAAGCCGGAGAGAACGATGGAGAAAGCGATGTAGAGGGGGTGCGGGGGACCTGTAAAACGGAGCGGGGTGAGTTAGAGTTTATAAGTTAGTAATTTGAGGCACAGCGCACGTACGCGAATCCAGATCTTTGTGGCGCCGAAATAAATCAACCACCTACGACCCTGGTTCCTTTTCCTTCTTCTCCGCCGTGACTTCCTCCTTCCACCCCTACCCCACCCCCATCGGCCACCCTTCCGCCTTTCTTCGCCGGCGCTCCACCCCCCGGCGGCCCCTCTCGGATCTTCACACAAGCCTGCGGTTATTTATTCGAGAATTACCGTCGCTTATAATAAGCCCCTCTTTATTCTGCGATGCCGTCGTAGCCGTGGCACTCGCTGCGGAACAGATTTTCCAGTGATTTAATGGTGCCTCCGTGAAAATACAGACCGTGTACACCGCGTCCTGTCCCCTTTATCTGCGCGCCGGAGGAAGCGAGCGGGACAGGGGCCGGTGAAAAAAAAGGGAAGACGAGAGAACGATTACCAGGATATATATCGATCGCTTTTCGTCGGATCTCGAGCGGTTCCTGTTCCGATGGCTTGTATAGACGGTGTACGCTGCTACGTTGCCCGGTTCTCGATCGTCGATCTTCCAGCGAGAAACTGCAAACAGGAATGCGTATCCGACTGGGGTTCAATGGATCGGCGAATGTTTCCCGAGCGTCTCAGAGGTATGGTCGAGGGGAACAGCGCGATCCGACGATTCTTTATTAACATTTTATTTACTGGCGGCACGTGGACGGCGGGGCTTTATTTACCGGAAGCGCATTAACCCCCTTGACAATATACCATTTTATTCGCAGTTAATGCGATTAGGAGTTTTTCGGTGGCAATGATCTCTTGGAAGGGAAAGAGAATTGATGCTTGTCGTGTGCCTGAATTTAGGTGAATGCTTGAATATCGACGAAAAGAGGTTAGGATTTTGTTTGGATTTTAGAGGATAGAAGAACGTTTATTCTGAATTTATTTGTTTTATCTAGTTATTGCTAGGAACTTTGGAGTAGAAATTTTTTAACGGAACACCTTCTCGAGCCAGACCTGGACGAAAATATTTTAAATAAGAAATATTTAAAAATATAAATATATATGTGTGTATATATATATTGTTGCATATATTGTTGTATATGTATATATATTGTTTTATAATATATATTTATATTTTTAAATATTTCTTATTTAATATGCAACACAGCCGAGAACAAACGGTATATATATATATTATTGTATGTATATATTATTTATATATAAATATTTTAAATTAGAAATATTCGCAAATACCGTTTGTCTCGGTTCTGTTGCATATGCTTCGTTTGCAGTGGCATTATTAGAATATAATTATATTATATTATTATTATATTATTAGAGAATATAATTTGTTGCTTTATTAGATGAAACGCTGGTTCAAATACTTTATTGATTGTAGAGAAGTATATAACAAGTTTTTGAAATATATATTCTACAGTGAGAAGCTGAAATAATTGATCGAAATACATATTTTCTTTGTTGCGCGTGGCACGAGATTGTTATAATATATACTGGAATAAAGAAGTTTATCTAAACATATCTCGTGGAAGCTCTTTTATAATATCAGGAATATATTAGCATTTAAAATATATATTCTACAGTGCGAAGCTGAATTAATTCGTTGAAATAAATATTTTCTTCGTTGCGCGTGGCACGAGATTGTTATAATATATAATGGAATAAAGAAGTTTATCTAAAAATTTCTCGTGGAAGTACTTTTACAATATCAGGAATATATTAGCATTTAAAATATATATTCTACAGTGCGAAGCTGAAATAATTCAGTGAAATGATATTATATAATAATATTGTATATAATATTTTCTTTAATGCTCGTAACACGAGATTGTTATATATAATATATACTGAAATAAATAGTATATAATATATAATATATAAAGTATATAATATAAAAAGTATATAATATAAATAGTATATAATATATACTGAAATAAAGAAGATTATCTAAAAATTTCTTATGGAAGCTCTTTTATAATATAAGAAATATACAAATGTCTAAAATATTTTATTTCTATTTTATTTTTATTTATTTTTATTTATTCTTATCTTTATCTATATTTTTATTTCATAACATTAGGATTTATGAAAGAGAATATCGAAAATCAGTCGTTTCGACTGGTTTGATAGTCAAATTTTCGATTATTATGCTACACTAAAAGGAATCTGAAAATTCTTTATTCTTCTGATAATCTGAAACGACATAATTGCATTATGTTACTCAGACTGACTTTTGTCGGTACACGATCGAAATTGTTACTCCGTGCGAGTCTGTTAAAATAATCGTTTGCCAGTCTGATTTATGTACAGATATATACGGTGCTAGTATTTAAAATAGCTTAATCGGTGGGAATTCTGCATGAAAGCTTCCGGCAGATAACGTGTTAACTTTGTTACAGCGAGTGGATATTTTAGTAACCTTGAAAGTATAATCTTCGACTGAGATCTTAGCAGCTTTATAAATATGACAGTAAGCGTATTAATGTGTACGTTGAAACGTCGATCGTAGCGGAACTAAATGACTTTTGTGTCGATTTTACGTAAAATAGAATAAAATCGACTTTCACGGAAGTTCATAAATTATGACGATCCAGAATTCTCAATTTCTTGCGTCAATTAGTCTATTTTACTTAAAATAAAGTCTGCTTTATATAAAAGTTCATGTTCATTGACACATAAAATGTGCAACACAAGTTTGAAGTAATACGTATTGCAATCATTTCATTGTCTTTGGATACAGCTTTGCCAAAAATGTCACCAAGTATACTTTTAGGATCATTTATAACTTTATTTATCTATATTTTTCAACAAATATCTTTTACGGTTCTTCTTTCAGACACGTTACCCTTTCCATCAACCTTAATGAAACGTGTAAAAGCTTAAATGAATTCTCAGAAACAATGTTTATTTTATCTATAAATATTTCATCTATTCCATTAAGCTCTAGCTTAATGGAACCCAGTTTTAACTGGGATGGGCACACTTTGCAATGCATTCAACCGGTCTACATTTTATTAACCCCTTGACATAGAACGACGAGTTGGGATCGTCGTTCATTTCACGTGCCACTGTAGACTTTAACGAGTTTAACTCGTCGTGAGCTGTTTTTCGGTGATATATATTTTAGCAGTATATTATTAGATTACTCGATTGCTTCACTCGTGCGTCGATTCCGGTTTGTTTACAATGTTCGAGATGCCTCGCCCTCCCCCCACTTTCTCGACAGTACCAATACAACGTTATATCAGCAAATCAGTAATCCAAATTTCAAGCTAAAACAATCTCTTTCTCAGCATTCTTTCTCGCATAACTGTTCAATTAAATAGCATTTTTCGGGCGCATCAAATTCCGTTTCATTTGAACGTCAAAGGGTTAAATTGACGCATCAACTGCCACGTCGATTCCGGTTTGTTTACAATATTCGAGATGCCTCGCCCTCCCCCCACTTTCTCGACAGTACCAATACAAAGTTATATCAACAAATCAGTGATCCAAATTTCAAACTAAAACATTCCCTTTCTCAGCATTCTTCTCTTTCTCGCATAACTGTTCAATTAAATAGCATTCTTCGGGCGCATCAAATTCCGTTTCATTTGAACGTCAAAGGGTTAAATTGACGCATCAACTGCCACGTCGATTCCGGTTTGTTTACAATGTTCGAGATGCCTCGCCCCCCCCCCCACTTTCTCGACAGTACCAATACAAAGTTGTATCAACAAATCGGTAATCCAAATTTCAAGCTAAAACATTCTCTTTCTCAGCATTCTTCTCTTTCTCGCATAACTGTTCAATTAAATAGCATATTAAATAGCATTTTTCGGGCGCATCAGATTTCGTTTCGTTTGAACGTCAAAGGGTTAAATTGACGCATCAACTGCCACGTCGATTCCGGTTTGTTTACAATGTTCGAGATGCCTCGCTCCCCCCCCCCCCCCCCACTTTCTCGACAGTACCAATACAACGTTATATCAGCAAATCAGTAATCCAAATTTCAAGCTAAAACAATCTCTTTCTCAGCATTCTTTCTCGCATAACTGTTCAATTAAATAGCATTTTTCGGGCGCATCAAATTCCGTTTCATTTGAACGTCAAAGGGTTAAATTGACGCATCAACTGCCACGTCGATTCCGGTTTGTTTACAATATTCGAGATGCCTCGCCCTCCCCCCACTTTCTCGACAGTACCAATACAAAGTTATATTAACAAATCAGTGATTCAAATTTCAAACTAAAACATTCCCTTTCTCAGCATTCTTCTCTTTCTCGCATAACTGTTCAATTAAATAGCATTCTTCGGGCGCATCAAATTCCGTTTCATTTGAACGTCAAAGGGTTAAATTGACGCATCAACTGCCACGTCGATTCCGGTTTGTTTACAATGTTCGAGATGCCTCGCCCTCCCCCCACTTTCTCGACAATACCAATACAAAGTTATATCAACAAATCAGTGATCCAAATTTCAAACTAAAACATTCCCTTTCTCAGCATTCTTCTCTTTCTCGCATAATTGCTCAATTAAATAGCATATTAAATAGCATTTTTCGGGCGCATCAGATTTCGTTTCGTTTGAACGTCAAAGGGTTAAATTGACGCATCAACTGCCACGTCGATTCCGGTTTGTTTACAATGTTCGAGATGCCTCGCCCTCCCCCCACTTTCTCGACAGTACCAATACAAAGTTGTATCAACAAATCAGTAATCCAAATTTCAAGCTAAACATTCCCTTTCTCAGCATTCTTCTCTTTCTCGCATAACTGTTCAATTAAATAGCATTTTTCGGGCGCATCAAATTCCGTTTCATTTCAACGTCAAGGGGTTAAATTGACGCATCAACTGCCACGTCGATTCCGGTTTGTTTACAATGTTCGAGATGCCTCGCCCTCCCCCCACTTTCTCGACAGTACCAATACAAAGTTATATTAACAAATCAGTGATTCAAATTTCAAACTAAAACATTCCCTTTCTCAGCATTCTTCTCTTTCTCGCATAACTGTTCAATTAAATAGCATTCTTCGGGCGCATCAAATTCCGTTTCATTTGAACGTCAAAGGGTTAAATTGACGCATCAACTGCCACGTCGATTCCGGTTTGTTTACAATGTTCGAGATGCCTCGCCCTCCCCCCACTTTCTCGACAGTACCAATACAAAGTTATATTAACAAATCAGTGATTCAAATTTCAAACTAAAACATTCCCTTTCTCAGCATTCTTCTCTTTCTCGCATAACTGTTCAATTAAATAGCATTCTTCGGGCGCATCAAATTCCGTTTCATTTGAACGTCAAAGGGTTAAATTGACGCATCAACTGCCACGTCGATTCCGGTTTGTTTACAATGTTCGAGATGCCTCGCCCTCCCCCCACTTTCTCGACAATACCAATACAAAGTTATATCAACAAATCAGTGATCCAAATTTCAAACTAAAACATTCCCTTTCTCAGCATTCTTCTCTTTCTCGCATAATTGCTCAATTAAATAGCATATTAAATAGCATTTTTCGGGCGCATCAGATTTCGTTTCGTTTGAACGTCAAAGGGTTAAATTGACGCATCAACTGCCACGTCGATTCCGGTTTGTTTACAATGTTCGAGATGCCTCGCCCTCCCCCCACTTTCTCGACAGTACCAATACAAAGTTGTATCAACAAATCAGTAATCCAAATTTCAAGCTAAACATTCCCTTTCTCAGCATTCTTCTCTTTCTCGCATAACTGTTCAATTAAATAGCATTTTTCGGGCGCATCAAATTCCGTTTCATTTCAACGTCAAGGGGTTAAATTGACGCATCAACTGCCACGTCGATTCCGGTTTGTTTACAATGTTCGAGATGCCTCGCCCTCCCCCCACTTTCTCGACAGTACCAATACAAAGTTGTATCAACAAATCGGTAATCCAAATTTCAAGCTAAAACATTCCCTTTCTCAGCATTCTTCTCTTTCTCGCATAACTGTTCAATTAACCCCTTGACATACCGTCTTCTTCGCAGTTACTGTAATTAGAAATGTTTCGATTGCAATAATTTCTTAGAAGGGCAAGAAAATTGATGCTTATCGTGTGCCTAAATTTACTCGAATGCTTAAATATTGATGACAAGAGATTAGAATTTTATTCCCATTTCAAAGGACAGAATCACACACACACACATCTATACTCGATAAGTTATTATCAGAAATTTTCCTAACGAGTCGGACTCGTCAAAATACGGCAAGGGGTTAAATAGCGTATTAAATAGCATTTTTCGGACGCATCAAATTCCGTTTCATTTGAACGTCAAGGGGTTAAATTGACTGGCATCGACTGTCACATCAATAAGCGGACACTTTGCAATGCATTCAACCGGTTTAAATTTTATTAAGATCGATCTAATGCAACAGAATCGAAGAAACGATCGCTTAACATAAACGTTAAAATTTTGCAGTTTCAGTTTCTCTAAAAACTAAAATGCAGCTCAAAGTTGCTTTTAGGATTCTTTAGGGTCGCGACGTGGCAGTCGACGCCGCAGTCGATGTAATTCGAAGGCCGACGGTTACGGGATCAAGAATGCATCGTGGCGCATGGGTGGAACGATGGTGCAACGAGCGGTGCAAGCACCGTGTGCGATCTTTCTACCGATGACTAACCGAATGCTGGCAAATATGGGCAACTCCTCCGATGGAACGAAGGATTCTGTGCGCGCGCAGTGGAGCCCACCCACCGGAGGTGTGGTCACCCAACCTCCCTCTATCAAATATCTATAGAATTTCTATGCAATCAAAAAATCTACTAACTGAGGGACTGCTATAGTGTGAAAATCGCGGAACATTTTCTGGTCACCCGCCGCTGCCGCCGCCGCCGCGGGTGTAAATGGATTTAACGGTTTCGACACATTCCGACTGAAAGAAATTCCGTTTTTTTTTTTAATTTACCCGCCATTTCGGGGACGGCGCAATCAATCCAGTCATCTGTAAATTCGCTCTTTCACGATTCATGATACTTTCCAGAAGCGGATTCTTGAAATATCTTCGTTCGGTTTCGTTGCAGGCTTTTTTCTGCGCTCTCTTCGCGATATCCGAGAAACGCGTGAAATCATTCGATTGCAGTCATTTATAGAAATTTCAACCGATTAATTCGCTCCCTTTAATTTGCTCCTTTTTCGATCATGTGGTATGCTTTGTTTATTCGTGAATAGTAGAGCTCGATGGAAATAAGAATAATTAATGAAAATGAATGAAGTTCGTTTATCGTTAATCCGAGGATTTTAGGCGTCTACGATGACAATGATTCGACGAAATAGCGAACAATGGACAAGTTAGATGAATCTGAGACAGTCTCTCATGCTCTTCTTAATCTATTAAAATCATTGCCGACAGAAATACGTGCTTATTTAGCTTCCCTTCCTCGCAATTGGCGCACAATGGAGGCACGAGAAGAATGAACGAACTTCTCGTTAACGACAGAAACGCATTTTCATCTAACATCTCTTGCATCACAATCGACGAACAACGAAGTCAAGATCGTCCTCGCACTCTCCCGAATCTACTAAAAATCATAAACAACGGGAACACATTATCATTTGACATCTGTTCCATCGCAATCGACGAACAACGAAGACAAGACCGTCCCCGCAATCTCCTTAATTCACCGAAATCACGAACGACGGGAACAGATTTTTCTGAAACTTCGGTTCCCCGCGATCGAATCGAGATGCTTCGAGCCATCGAAACTGTTCGAAGCATCGGCAAACAAGAAGAAGCCGAAGGCACACCCGCGAAAGCGCGCGGTTCACGCGCGACCTGCGCGATTCAACGGAACGGAACTCGATTCACGGAATTCCTCGTCGATCAACAACCAAAACTCGGCGCAACCGAACAGCAAAAAAAAAAAGAGAAAAGTAACGAGGCCTTATCACTCGGCGGGGAACGGGCCAATCAAGGACCTCGCGTCCCCGTCTCGTCAATCAAACGTCGAACGACGACCTTCGTCGCTGCCGAAACAAGCCCGGCGCTGATCAAAACAATCGTGAACGGGGAAGAAGCGGAGCGGAGCCGGGTCGCGTCGCTGGAATCCCAATCACTCTGAAATAAGACGATATCGGAGGGGGAGGAGGGTGGCGGGAGGAGGCGGGCAAGCAGGACAAAACGAACACTTTTACAGGAATCGCAACGGATGTACGTGATCGCGCATTGAATTTCATTGGCGATAGCCGCGAGTGGCGGGTAATATATCCAGCGCAGTCAAGCCCTTTCCTTCTGTGCCTCGGGCCCTCCACCCCCGCAACATCGAGCACCCCGTCCCACGCAATCCACCCGTCCAGTGTCCCCGGTGTGCGGCCATTGTGCGAAGCTTTGTTCGAACGGTGACGGGGTCACATTAATCTGTCTCTCACCCCTTCAGCATACCGCGTACGTTATACGATGTGCACCGGCATACTCCCCATAGGTACGCCGTGGCGTCGTGCGCGCTCCCCCTCCCCCCGCGCGCCCCTCTGCCAATGCACCGTGTCCCTGTCCCGCTGGTCCACCACGTGAAAAGTCGATCGATCTAACGATCCGACCGGCAAAACGATCGATCGAGAACGGAGCAAGCCGGGACCGCGCAGGACGCTACAACGGCTTTTATTCGTCGCTCTCTGCTCTCTTCTCTCTCTTCTCTGCTCTCTCTGCTCTACCTTCTCTCACTTCTCTTTCCCTGTTCTCTTCTCTCTTTTTCTGCTCTCCTTGCTCTCTCTTCTCTCTTTCTTTGCTCCCTCTTCTCTCTTTCTCTGCTCTCTCTTCTCTCTTTCTCTGCTCTATTCTCTCTCTGCTCCGTTCTCTCGTTCTCTGCTCTATTCTATCTCTGCTCTCTTCTCTCTTTCTCTGCTCTCTCCTCTCTCTCTCTCTGCTCTTTGCTCTCTTCTCCTCCCCCTCTCTCTCTCTCTCTCTGCGCTCTTCTCTTATCTCTCTCTTCTCCTCTCCCTCTCTTCTCTTCTCTTCTCTCTCTCTCTCTCTTTCTGCTTAATTGTCTTCTCTCTTTCTCTCTCTCTCTCACTCTCTCTCTCTCTACCATTTTTTCTCTGTCTCTCTATCACACTCGCTCTGTCTCTCTATCTTTCTATCACACTCTCTCTCTCTCTGTCCCTCTCTCTATATCTCTCTCTATATTACTCTCTCTCTTTCTCTATCACCTCCTTTCTTTCTCTCTCTCTATCTATTTTTCATCTCATCTCTTGTTACGTTGCCATAACACGAAGGGAAAGTTCCCTAAAACGTGTGGAATTTTGATCCAATCGGAGAAGATTGCAAGTTTCATACTTGTTTACTGTTGCTTTATCTTGACATGTGTTCTGTCATATGAGCAAGTTCGATATGGAATAGTAGGATTCTGTTAAGAGCGGTTCATTCGCATGATTTTCTTAGTTACGCGTTTGATAAGATACTAATTTTCATTGGGATCTATGTAAGAAAGATACCTTCGGGAAATAAGACATTCTAAATTAAAAAGTCGAACAAGATATATTAAACTTTCTTATTCTTTAATTTTGTGTAGTTTTGAATTAAAAACTCTTGAATCGTTTTATTCTTTTATTTCGTTTACTATTTTTTAACGAAAAAATCAAACAAGACGTATTAAATTCTTCTATTCTTTCATTCTGCTTATTTTTCAATCGAAAAGTCGAACGAGACATATAAACATTTTTCATTCTCTTGTTTCGTTAATATTTTCATTAAAATACTCGATAAAGAGAAAATTTCATTTATGCCCTAAACCGAACGAAAGGCACAGTAACACAGTAATTGGTCGCCTCAAAGTAACCGGCTGCACCACAGTTCCGTGGAAAAAGTGGTTTTTATAAATACAGGTGGTGAAGATGAGTTTAAATAAACGCGGACCTATAATGAGGATATTGAATATAAAAATGATACTAATAATAACAATGATTATAAGTTATGACGATAGAAAAATGACAATAATAATAATAGTAATGATAATAGAGAACGCGAAGGAGATTTCACTCTCTCTCTCTCGTTCTCTCTCCCTCTCTCTCTCATTCTCTCTCGTTCTCTCTCGCTCTCTCTCTCTCTCTCATTCTCTCCCTCCTTCTCTCGTTCTCTCTCAATCTCTCTCGCCTTCTCTCGCTCTCTCTCATTCTCTCTCGCTCTCTTGCTCTCTCGCTCTCTCTCGCTCTCTCTCGTTCTCTCTCGCTCTCTCTCGTTCTCTCTCGCTCTCTCTCGCTCTCTCTCACTCTCTCTCGTTCTCTCTCTCTCTCTCGTTCTCTCTCTTTCGTATCTCGTCTATATATCTCTATCTCTCTCCGGCTTTCCGTTCGACGAGGAACCCTCGAACCTTAAATCTCGATCGCTCTCGAGGACCATACATTTCGAACTTGTATCGTTGCCTCGAGCTGACACTTTAAGCAACTACCGTGAACACGGGAGGGTCAGCTTCCCGGTTATAGTTCCCCCGGGGACACCGCTGTCCATTCTCCCGTTACGCTGTTCAGAGGATTCGCGATTTTGCTTCCGATCTGTGTCCACGATGTAAGCACACCCACGCCGGAGCATTGTCCCGGCGCCGTGCGCCGTTACTCTTGCTGCGTGTAATGAGACTGGTGGTTAGGCAGTCGATAATTGTACGGAGGGATGCTGGATTAATGAGCTTCGGATTGTTGGCGGTTTCGGGTAGGTTTGGACACGTTCCGGGGGGGGGGGGGGGGGGAGAGGGACAAAGTATCGAGCATCTTGCGTTTCAAGCGTTGTATTTTCCCTGGGTATGTGTGTGTGTGTGTGATTCGATCGTGTCTCTGCTCGCGACAGATGACAATTGCAACGATTCCCGGAATTCGTTTTAGTATCATTAGCTTGCGGTGGACTGCGGATCTTTGTGCGAAATTAAAAAAACGAAATTAAAGAGATAAGAAAAGAATTTCTTCTTTTAACGATGTTGATATAGTGAAAGTACAGTAATGTCTCTCTAATTGACGCTCGGATTGTCCAGAAAAGTGGACAATTTGGGAAGAGGAGATACGATTATTCGAGCCTTGCGGCTTGTTTTTATAGTTGTTGACAATTCGTAACTATAATGAGGATATTGAATATAGAAGTGATACTAATAATAACAATGAGTATAAGTTATGACGATAGAAAAGTGACAATAATAATAATAATAACGATAATAAAGAACGCGAAGGAGATTTCACTCTCTCTCTCTCTCTCTCTCTCTCTCTCTCTCTCTCTCGTTCTCTCTCGCTCTCTCTCTTTCTCTCTCGCTCTCTCTCGCTCTCTCGTTCTCTCTTGCTCTCTCTCGCTCTCTCTCGAAACGAACCGCAAGGCTCGAATAATCGTGTCTCTCCTCTTCCCAAATTGTCCACTTTCGTGGACAATTAAATAAAAGAAATGGACGATTTAAGAAGAGAATGTACCATTATTTAGTCAACGATTATTTGTCAACAACTATGAAAACGTGCTGCAAGGCTCGAATAATCGTATCTTCTCTTCCCAAATTGTCCATTTTTGTGCGCAATCTGAGCGTCAGTTAGGGAGAATTTACTGTAATGCGCAAACGGTTTTTTCCATTCTTCTTCTTCTTCTTCTTTTTTCAATCCTCTGTCTTTCGTTTATCCATTTTTTTGCTATACGTGCATAAAATCCGCGGTCTATCGATCAGTGTAATGTCAGCTGTTAAAATTATTGTCGCGAATGTTAATGCCAAGTTCGTCGAGTTTGTAATGGTTGAGTTTTATCTTGGTGGTTTAGAAACTGATTTTTATCTTTGCGGTTTGGAAACTGATTTTTATCGTTATGGTTCAGAAACTGAATCGATCAATTTTTATACGCCTGCTATAATTTTCTAGGATTTTCATACTTCTTCTATCTAAAATTCTTGCTGATACACAGTTTACACGTTTTCAGAAATTTCTATACCCGCTTCTGACCACCTCGGTTCTTTAAAGTTCAACGTACAGTTATCTTTTATTGCTATTTTTTATTTACCATTTTGGAGCTTCGAGTTAATTGTTCGACTTCTTTTCATCTGATTGTCGAAAAAAAAGAAATTGAATCTTGTGTATTTCCGATTTCCGCGAAATATTCAAAAGATATAATTTCTAATCAAATTGCGTCGAGATTAAAAATAATTTGCGGAAAGAATTCGCTTTCGACGATCCGATGAGTCGAAAATAGCAACGAACAGCGAGAATCCGTGATATGTTAAGGAGTGGTAATTCCATAGGTATCGATTTGTTCGCAGGGATTCGTAAACAGCGCAATTTCCTGCAGTTCTTTCGTTCGAGGAATCGATCTCGCGTGAGGAATAGAACAATTTTCTTCTATCATCGTAGATATTAAAAGTAATATCAGCTAACTGCAGTTCGTTTCACGACGATTTCACGCGAATCTAAAAATACACGCTTGTTCGTTCGAGAGAAAAGAATGTCCACCAAACCGAAGCATTCGTATAAATTAAAACTTGTAATTTTGCATAACACGGATTTAGTATTCCGATCTACGTAAACGATCTTACGTACTTGAATTCCGCGTGACAGCAACGATGCGGTAACGATGACGCGATTTTGACGCGATTTTGACGCGAATAACGTTACTGCGTGCATCTTAACTTTAATTTGAGATCAATAGACGAACGTTCAACGCGTTCTTTTTTGCGAGAAAGGAATTCTAATCGATCGCAATGTGATCGGAATCCGATTATCTCGCGACTTTTCGCACGGACTGTGGCCAAGTACGAGATTTCAATGCATGTTCAGGAATCATGCTCGCGCAAACAAAGCGTAGAAATTCGCTGATACTTTCGACTGTTCCACTTACCGCGATCGATACGAAGAATCATTTTATTGGAGCACATTTGTTACGGGAATATTACTTAAATTTCTCGACGATTATTTGTTTCGAAGTGCGAACGAAATCCTTCACGTAGACGAACGTTATCGAAGCTCGAATCAACAACGACGCGAGATGAATAATGAACGAAGCTAGAAAGTTTATCCGAATACCATTTGTTAGATTATAATTTCTGACGATCTAATAATTTTCTGAAAATATTATTCTAATAATATTTCTTGTATGTTAAATAATTATCGTAACTATAGTCATTCTACGCGAAATGAAGAGTGTTGCCACGACAGTGCTAAGCTGTACACCATTTCTTAAGCAATAATTTCTGACGATCTAATAATTTTCTAAAAATATTATTCTAATAATATTTCTTGTATATTAAATATTTATCGTAACTATAGCCATTCTACGCGAAATAAAGAGTGTCACCACGACAGTGCTAATCTGAACATCATTTCTTAAGTAATAATTTCTGACGATCCAATAATATACTAATAATATTATTCTAATAATTTTCCTTCTATATTAAACATTTATCCTAATTATAGTCATTCTACACGAAATAAAGAGTGTTACCACGACAGTGCTAAGCTGTACACCATTTCTTAAGCAATAATTTCTGATGATCTAATAATTTTCTAAAAATATTATTCTAATAATATTCCTTGTATATTAAACATTTATCGTAACTATAGTCATTCTACGCGAAATAAAGAGTGTCACCACGACAGTGCTAATCTGAACACCATTTCTTAAGTAATAATTTCTGACGATCCAATAATATACTAATAATATTATTCTAATAATATTATTCTAATAATTTTCTCTGTATATTAAACACTTATCCTAATTATAGTCATTCTACACGAAATAAAGAGTGTTACCACGACAGTGCTAAGCTGAACACCATTTCTTAAGTAATAATTTCTGACGATTCAATAACATACTAATAATATTATTCTAATAATATTCCCTATATATCAAATATTCATCGTAACTATACTCGTTCTACACGAAATAAACAGTTACCACGACAGTGCTAAGCTGAACACGATTTCTTAAGCAATAATTTCCGACGATCTATTAATTTTCTAACAATATTATCCCAACAATATTCCCTGTATATCAAACATTCATCGTAACTATAGTCCTTCTACACGAAATAAAGTCTACAACCACGACATCGAATGCTCCCAATTTACGTTCAAAGTCCCCAAAAATCGAACGCAAAACGCACTGTTCCAATTTCTACACCACATCTCCGCGGACAAATCCAAACCCGTCGCGACATAATCGAACGACCGAGTATACGAGAAACATCTTCCTACCTCTCACCGTACTATTTCCAAAGAAAACGAAAGAAAAAAAAGCCAAACAGATCGGAAGGTCGACAAACGGATCGATTGTCCACGATTCTACAAAGAATTCCATCGGCTCCGACGCATCGACGGTGTCCAAGACACCTCGTCGATCGACGCGATTCCGTCGAACGGCCGCGCGTGCCTTATCAAGCAAAATTCCTGCCGTCTCTGCACAGAGAGAGAGAGAGAGAGAGAGACATACATCACCCCGAACGTCAACTGCTACGGAAACACTGTCCCGCGTCCCCTGGTCGTCGAACCAAAAAAAAAAAACAGAAAAAAAAGAAAAGCCCCCCGCGCTCGAGAGAGAAAAAAAAAGAGTGACTGAACGAAACACTTACGATCTGGTCCGCGAAATGCGGGGACGCCACGGCGCTCTAAATCTACGTGTTGCGAATAAGGGTCGAAAGTCAGCTCTTCGCGGCGAAGTGATTCGCTTGCCGTTACATTGTTTCGAGGCTCGATAGAGCGCCGATAGAAGGAGGTGCATGCGCATTTCTATTTCGAGTTTCGAGCCTTTCGCCGTTGTATCGTGGCTGTATCGATTCACCCCCACCCGGCCCGTCGAAGCCGGCGGTGGGGGAGCCGGCAGTTAGCCCATCCTGCACGAGGCGAATCTTTCGAACTCTTCTGCGCCGGACGCGGCCGAATCATCCCCCCGCGCCGAAAGATCGAGAGCCGAAAATGCGCCGGCAAATAAATTACCCTGCTCGCGGTAAAAAAAATAGAAAAAAGTAAACAAAATAAACCGGGAGCATTAGAGAAATTTAACGGAGTCTCGAAACGATTGGTAAAAAATTGCGAAGACGTTTACGTGCACAGGGTAGCAGTCGCGATGGTCGCAACAATTTCCAAAAATTCCCAAAAAGGTTTTGTTTATAGAAAATAATGATTAATACGCGAGGATTGAGCAGAGTTCGCGAGGCTTCTCGCGCGATGCCGGCTCGAAATCACGGGAATTCCGCGCAGACCTAGCGGCCAATAAAAATCGCGTTCCGGGGAGGGTAACATGGGCTTGTACAGCGCGCCCCCACTCCTCGGCCGGCGTCCCCTACCGTGTCCGGGGCGAGACCGCCCCTACAACCCCTCCGCCGGCGCGGGGAGGGCTCGCAGTTCGTGCCGGGGCTGCGAGATGCCGCCAGCGTTCGGTTTTCCGGCTGGGATCGCGGCGTCGCGACGCCCCTGAGTTGATAACGTGGGGAACTTCTGCCCGATAAACTTCGTAGTTCCCGCGGCCGGTGTGCTCGATGCTTATCCGAGATCTCCGCGGAACCGCCTGAGATCGAACCCTGAAAACAGAGAGAGAGAGAGAGAGAGAGAGAGAGAGAGAGAAAGCGAATGAAATAGCACGCGAAAGAGAGAGAGAGCGCGAGAGAGAGCGCGAGAGAGAGAGCGCGAGTAAGAGAGCGCGAGTGAGAGAGCGCGAGTGAGAGAGCGCGAGAGAGAAAGAGAGTGCGCGAGAGAGAGAGAGCGCGAGAGAGAGAGCGCAAGTGAAATAGCGCGAGTAAGAGAGCGCAAGTGAAATAGCGCGAGTAAGAGAGCGCAAGTGAAATAGCGCGAGTAAGAGAGCGCAAGTGAGAGAGCGCGAGTGAAATAGCGCGAGAGAGAGAGAGAGCGCTAGAGAAAGAGCGCGCGAGAGGGAGAGCGCGAGTAAGAGAGCGCGAGAAAGAGCGCGCTAGTGAAATAGCGAGAGAGAGAGTGAGCGCGAGAGAGAGAGAGAGCGAGAGAGAAAGAAAGAGAGAGCAAGTCGATATATAGAGGGCGGCCGTGTGCGTGCGGGGCAGGGCGCGGGGCCCGGCGGCGGTGAAAAAATAGTACTCACGCCATGTACGGCACTACAGTAATTTTCAGAGCAGTCGTGCTCGGCTTGCTTGCAGCCAGGGTAAGCGTGACTGGAAGTGATAGCATCGAGATCCCGTTCGGCGGATAAGCAGCCGCCAGCCAGGCCGTTTTATTTTCTAGTTTAAAATGTAAAATAACGGGAATTTTGCAAATTACAGCGGACCCGCGTTATTTGTACAAAGTAATGCGGCGAGCGTGCCTGTCCGTTTTCTCCTTCTTTTTTTCTTTTTTTTTTTTTTTTTTTTTCGTTGGTCTGCCCTCTCGGTCCTTCGAGCAGCCCGCGCGGAAAGCGACCCCGTCCGTCCGTCGGTCGGTCTGTCCGCCCGTTCGGCCGCCCCGGCTGTGGCTGCGAATCGCGAGGCCCGTTTTGCATTCGCCTTTCGGAATTCCTGGCCGGTCGGCCGGGCACACGCTATCATTATTTTTAAAGCTGCGGAATTAATGCACAGACTCGGATTCTAGTACGACTCGGCACGAGAGAACCGCGGCCGCTTCTTGTTTGACAGAGAGACGGGGGGTGGAGGAGGGGGAGCTGTTACGAAGCCGCGAGTCGCGCGGCTGGTTCTTGCGCGGCCGTCCGCGGAAACTTCGCGAAATTACATTGTAATCTGCTCGTTTCCGTGTTTCGCGAATAAATCCGGTTTAATTGGCACGCGCGCGCGCGCGCCCCGCGTCGCTCCGGGGAGAACGCGGCGCCGCCGATTAACGGCGAACGATTCCGCGTGGTTTTGCGCGTTTTTCCGTTTCGGCTTTCCGGACCGGCTTTCCGCTGCGAACCGAAAGCCTCGAAAAAAGCGTTGCCACGGCTTTTGATCCCGATAGCTGGGAACCGGGTTACGGGAAAAATGTTAATGAGACGCTGAGATAGAGCCGCACGGCTATACGAATTTATCGATTCCTCGCGCTCTAGACTTTCTTACTTTAATGCCGAGCTCGTGGATTACGGCGCCGAGGACACCGCGTTGCGGCTGCACCGTTCACGAAATGTATAAATACCGGCGCATCGTGACACGTACGTTCGCGCGGAAATTTTCCGTAATTGACGCTCGGGCGAGCTGGACGCGATAATGGACAATTTGGGGAGAGCGGATGCGATTGTTCGAGCCTCGCGGCTCGTTTTTTATAGGTATATGTAATAGTTATATAATAGAGTAATATAATAGTTATATAGTTATATATTATATGACTATAATATATAATTATATATCTATTATATTACTATATACTACTATAATACTACTATATATACTACTATAATTATATAACTATTATGTAACTATTATATTACTATATATATAGTTATATATTATAGTTACATAATAAATACTCGCGGCTCGTTCTTTACACTTATATATAATAGTTATATAACAGAGTAATATAATAGCTATATAGTTATATATTATAGTTATATAATAAATACTCGCGGCTCGTTTTTTATGGTTATATATAATAGTTATATAACAGAGTAATATAATAGTTATATAGTTATATATTATAGTTATATAACAGAGTAATATAATAGTTATATAGTTATATAATAAATACTTGCGGCTCGTTTTTTATAGTTATACTATATAATAGTTATATAACAGAGTAATATAATAGTTATATAGTTATATATTATAGTTATAATAATATATGTAGTTATATATTATAGTTATATAATATATATAGTTATATATTATAGTTATATAAACTATGAAAACGAGCCGCAACGCTGGAATAATTGTATCTCCATTTCCCAAATTGTCCATTTTTCTTTTTAAACTGAGCGTCGATCAGGGAGAATTTATTATTATTATTATTATTTCGTTCTTCCGATTCGAGAGTGGTGATGAATTGTCGCCGGTGAATACTTCGTGAGGAATTAATTCAGCTAATGCGAAATGGTAGTTCTGTTATTCCTCTTAATATGTTTGCGGATTTTTCAACGAAACGCTTGAACGTCTACGGTAACGAAAACCACGGAGGAATTATTAATATTCTATGGTAATTAGAAAATGGAAACGTTCTCATTGTTCACAGATCGTTTCGGATTATAACAGAAACTGGAACATTGTTATTTATTCCGACATGTTTCGATTATTTAGATCGTACATTATTCATATAATTCCTTGATTATACGTTACATATTTATATTTAAATGTGATTGATTATACATATACATTATACATATTCTTGATTTGAATTTTTCTCGCGGCAAATAATTTCCTTAAGAGCAAAAAGGGAATTTATGTTTGTCGTGGAATCAGTTTGCAAGTAGCGTGCAGAAATAATGTACGTATTTAGAGCGATGTACATATTTTTGACGATTCCACTGATTACAGATAATTAAAATCGTTGAAGGACGAAAGAATTTGCTATTTGTCTGTAATTCGTTGTATTCGACGTAATTATTAACAGAGAGAAATGAGAAAAGGAAAGTTGGTGTCGACAAGTACTATAAGTCAATAATTGTGTCAACTGGACAAGTAGTATCGGTCAACAATTTTAACTACAAGAGTCGCTCGAACGAGTAGAGAATTCCTCTGAACTCGAATAAGTAGAACAAATCAATATAACTCGCCTAAGTCACTCGTCTGCCCAAAATTCGTCGAGAGAAAATTTGACATCGAAAACGCTGTACAGTAAATTCTCCCTAATTTTTCTTTAGTTTGTAAAAAAAATTGAAGAGGAGATACGATTATTCGAGCCTTGCACCTCGTTTTTATAATAATAGACAATCGGCAACTGTAAAAATAAGTCGCGTGACTCGATTAATTAATATTAATATTAATAATATTATATAATAATATTATATTACTAATAATTATAATTTAATATATTAAATATTAATATTATATAATAATATTATATTGTTAATAATTATAATTTAATATATTAAATATTAATATTATATAATAATATTATATTGTTAATAATTATAATTTAATATATTAAATATTAATATTATATTATTAATATTAATAATATTATATATACGATTGTATCCCCAATTTTTGCTTAAAAACTGAAAAAAAATTAGGGACAATTCACTATACTTTCACTCGGTTCCTTAGAAATGGAATAAATTCACAGCCCTTCGAAATTCGTCGAACATTTCACAAGTAGAAATCGATTAAAATTTTAGACTATCTTGCAACTAACTGGCTACGTGCAGTAAATAAATATTAATAATAAAGAATCAAACAATGAAACAGTGATTTCATTACAATTTAATTCTACATTATAACAGGACGACGGGACATCGGGTCCATTTAGACCCAGATTATAAAGATTGTTATCCGATTATCTAGATTCTGGCAATTAATTAAAATTTTCACGGTTTTCATCGAGCTCTGCAAATACTGACGCGTTTAATATTAACGACATATAAATCTCCGCGATATCAGAGGGTTTTGGGATCGCGCGAGAGAAACTGGAACGTGGTAATATATTAATCGAAGAGCTCCTCGAACAATGATGTCGCTTTAACAGGAATGATTTCGAAATTAACGTCGTGGTTAGATACAACGCAGGACAGGCGTAAGGTTTTAAAGCAGAATTTAATATCAGAGTAACACGATCTGCCTTCATCACGGGTCTCTTGGATCCGTTTACAGCCCTTTGATAACCGGATACCGGGAAACTATTGAACCCCTCCAACTGCTCTCCTCCGAGATCGTAGCGTGCCACTACGTCCGCTCCGCGTTCACCCGGCTAAAATCAATCCGTTACTGTAAAACGAATTATACGTACGTATGTGCAGGAACCTGCACCGTGAACTTCGGTACAGTCGCTTGCAATATTCGTTCGATTACCGGACGCCTTATCACGTTATTTGCCGTGTCGTTTCGTTCTTCTCGAAAATAATCTTGCTATTCGATTTAACGCTCTGTCGTCCATGGAAGAGTTTATCATTTTTTTATATTGTAATTTTTTTACTCATCTTTGTGATCGGGGAAATCGTAGAGATAATATTTAGGGAGGAAATATTGAAATTCACAGGATAGCTTGTAGTCGCATTCTTCATCGAGGGGGAAATGTTTAACAATGATATTTGCAATTCGTAAGATTCAGAACATTTTAGCAGTAAATTGTCCTGAATTCTTCTTTGGTTTGTAAACAAAAATGGACAATTCGGGAGAAATTAGGGAGAATTTGCTGTATTTAGGAAGCAAATTTACAGAATAATTCGTAGTCGCATTTTTTGTCGGGGAGTCAATTTTTGAAAATGATATTTGCAAGTCGCAAATTTAGGAGAAATTAGGGCGAATTTACTGTATTTAAGAAGGACATTTACAGAATAATTTGTAGTCGCACTTTTCGTCGAGGGGGCACTTTTTAAAAATGATATATTTCCAATTCTCAAGTGTGAAAACATTTCAGTGAGTTAACGATTCAGTAAAATGTCCCCAATTTTTCTTCAGCTTGCAAACAAAAATGGACAATTTCGGAGAAATTAGGGAGAATTTACTGTACTTAGCAACGAAATTTGGAAATTTGCAATATAGTTTCTAGTCATATTTTTGGTCGAGGGCTCAATTTTTAAAAATGCCATTTACAATTCGCAAGTTTGAAAATATTTCATTTTATCGGATTAACGCTATATTGTAAAATTAATAGAACAATTTAGAGACTACACCGCGACAATGAGTTTCGAACGAACTCACGAAGTTCGCCGAACTTCAGAACGAACTTACATCTTCTTTAAGGATCGATCGTGTCTGACTAAAGTGCCAACTGCCGACTTATGCTACTTGCACGTAGGACATTTCCGCGGCTCCCGTAGCACCCTACATTTCTGACTCTCTTTGCGCGCTTATATCGCGCGAACACCGTCGCAAGTAAACACGACAAATTCTATAAAATTATTACATTCGAAGATCACCGGCCAGCAAATGAGAGTAAAAGCATCGGCGTAGTTCTGAGATTCCAATTAACCCCTTAAACTTGTACGCTCGAGTTAATTCGAGCGCGCTAAACAGGCCAAACTGTGCACACTCGAGATAATTCGAGCGGCGTTGTATTTTATGCTGCTATAATTTTTCACACTCGAATATAATCGAGAGTTGAAAATAACAATGTGAAAGCAAAGAAAAAAGATCGCTTTATTGATATTTATCATTTACATGGGATTGTAAGCTACAACACTTATTTATTCGAGAATAAAATATAGCCTTTTCCCATGGAACAAAAGCGCAGTATATCAAAATTCTCCACCAAAAGGCCGGTTAAAAAAAAAGAAAACTGTGCATTACGGGGTTAAACCGCCCGATTTTTCTAAGAGAAGAACGCATCGCCGCGAAATTCGCCGACGAGCCGGCCCATCGGCTCGCAGCGAAAGTACGAAATTGTCCCGGCGGAGAAATAATAGTTGCTTGAAAATGCAGCGGCGTAATTAAACGCGGCCCGGTCTGTTATTGAATACCGCGTTTGTTACTGGCGGCGGTCCATTATTATTTAAATGGCAACAAACCGGTCGCCACGATAAACAACGATGGCCGTCGGTCACGGGGTGTTCCGGCGGCCTATCGAAAAAAATATCGACGAGACGCTGCGTTAGTTTTCACAAAGGGCCTCTCAAACATTTCCGTCTCGTTGACAGCAACTGGCCGCCGGGTATTTACGCTGGCCCATTGGTCTCACGATACACTCGACGTACACCTGGCTCTGTGGCAATCAAAGTCCGCGGGCTGTGTCGGGCCGACGGCGCGGCTCCGGCGGCGGCGGCGGCGTTGATGGCGGCCGGCTTGCGAAATTCAGGTCCGCGAAATATTTTACCGGCCTCTTTTTTTTCCGCCGGCGTTGCGCATACACAGTTATGCACGCCATGGAAGAGTTGCGCGCCGCCGAGAACCGGTGACGTGCGCCGCGGCGGGCCGCGTGCACACCTGTGTGCACCTGCACCCTGCACCGCGCGCGGTGTCCGTCCGCTTCGTGTGCAGGTGCAACGAGAAAACCGGCGAAACGGTTCGGCCGCTGAGCCTGCGACGAGACCCGCGAAACCGTTGCTGCGTGATTCACGCGACATTGTACCCAACCGTCGCACAGTGGTATGATGGTTGGCACGATTTTTAGAAAGTTATTCTCTGTCTTAGATACTCTTGCGAGACAGTTTCCCGTATGTTGAAACTCAGAAAAATGGTTGTAGGGTGCACAGCGAGTACACCTCCGATACTAAAACTCCGCGATTACAAAATCTCTCTCGGGTTGTAAGGCCGATTACGCTAAGCGACGGAGTTGATTAGTATCGCTGTTCGTCTAATTAAAGATGAACAGCTGTTTTAATTTTGAAGAACGAATTGAAGCGCTATAAAGCACTCAATTCGATGGTCGAAGGTTGAAAGACTATCTGAGTAGTAGACTAGCGTGAGTTGGAGTCTACTGTAGTTGACTGAAGCTGAGTTGATTGAGTAACTGAATGGTAGACTAGCGTGAGCTGGAGTCTACTGTAGTTGGCCGAAGCTGAGTTGACTGACTAACTGAATAGTAGACTAGCGTGAGCTGGAGTCTGCTGAAGTTGAAGAGTTAAGTGTAGTAGACTAGCGTGAAAAAAATATTCAATTTTCGTTTGGTACGCCTCGAAAGTATGCATCGCGTTTCGAATGTGTGTCGTGGACATTTCGCGGTCGAATTCGCTGAAATAACGAAGTCACGCGTCATTTGGCGCGACCCGTCGCGACGATCGAACCATCGGGCTTAGAAACTTTACGAACTAATTGACCGGTTGTGTTTGTTGTTTTATTTGCAACAGTTATCGGACCGCGCGGTCTGTCGTTTTCTTGCGGCGCATCGGTGCGAATATGAGATTATTTTTGTTATTTAAACTGTATTTGTTGGATTGAAAATCAAATTTTATGTAAATCAATATGACGAGGGCCAGGTAATTTTTGTTAGATTGAAATAAATGAATAATTGATTGGGATGAGTAGATTTTCGAATAGTGCAGTCTACATTTTTTTATGGAGTATCTGTGCGAGTGTGTGTGAGATTATTTTTGTTACTTAAACTATGTTCGTAGGATTAGAAATCAAATTTATTGTAAACAAATATGGCGAGTGCGAGGTAATTTTTATTAGATTGAAATAAATAAATAATTGATTAAGATGAGTAGATTTTCGAATAGTGCAGTCTACATTTTTTTATGGAGTATCTGTGCGAGTGTGAGATTATTTTTATTACCTAAACTGTGTTCGTAGGATTATAAATCAAATTTAATATCAATAAAGATGACGAGTGCAAGGTAATTTTTATTAGATTGAAATAAATAAATAATTGATTAAGATGAGTAGATTTTCGAGTAGCGCAGTCTATCGTTTTTATGGAGAATCTGTGCGAGTATGAAATTAATTTTATCACTTAAACTGTGTTCGTAGGATTATGAATCAAATTTATTGTAAACAAATATGGCAAGTGCGAGGTCATTTTTATTGAATTAAAGTAAATATATAACCAATTGAGATGACCGAGTTTTCGAATAGCGCAGTCTATCTTTCTTATGGAGGATTATTTTAAATCAATAATTTATTTTAAATGTTCAAACTGTGTTTAAGGCGAATGCAAGGTAATTTTTATTAAATCGAAATCAATCGATCGAGAAGAGTAAGAAACCGATGCATCGAACGATCAAAATATGGCGTGTCAAAGTATGCGCGAGATTCGTGTGAACGTTTTATTCTTATATTGAATATTATTAATGAAATATTATTATCAACAGGTTCCACCAGGTTTCTCTTGAACTATACAATTGGTATACCGATCCGTTTTGTTCGGCTGTACACGTTGCGCTACATTTAATGCAATTCGCGTTTCGAAAGTCGAGCTTCGCTTCGACGATATTTTGCAGTTAATCGTAAGAATTGAAGTGCCTTTAGTACTCGAACTGTGCAAAGTGCTCAGATTTTACAAGCAGGTTTCGTACTTTAGGAAGATTACCTGTAAGTACTTGTTTGAGAGAGAACGTACTTGTGAATACTTCAACGTTTCGGAACAGCACTTGACTCGATTAATTACTTCGCAGCGTTGTTGTCCAGTTTCCCGGACACTGAGTTCCTTCGAGGCATCGAATTTCAGTTTTTCCGCATTCTCGGAACACTTTACGCACGGCACGTCGCGCTTTACACGCGTGTTCTCGTCGTAACGAGCCGGTGCGCGCAACAATGGCCGACATTAATTAGATACAGATGATAATAATACAACGCGAACGCTTTCATGCGGATTACGTTACAAGCAAAATATTTCGTAAACGAATCGGCGTTTATTGTCGGGTTACGTTAATTCGGAGTCGAATTTGATGCCTGTTCACGTCGCAACGGCGTGCGAGGACTCGTTGAAAACAAGAGAAAATTTAGCATCGTTTAATATTGTGCGCGGTGTAGAGTAACGATTTATAACTGTATATTTTGAGCAAATGTCGTTTCCCAGAAACGGTGCTCGATCGTCCAACTTTTGGAGAGTTGCTTCGCCTTTCGGCAGATTTTCGATAAAAGAAAGATACTCGTCGAATATCTTCTTGGGAACTCTCTCTCTCTTTCTCTCTCTCTCTCTCTCTCGTTCTCTCTCGCTCTCTCTCATTCCTTCTCGCTCTCTCTCTCGTTCTCTCTTGCTCACTCTCGCTCTCTCTCGCTCTCTCTCTCGTTCTCTCTCGTTCTCTCTCGCTCTCTCTCGCTCTCTCTCTCGTTCTCTCTCGCTCTCTCTCTCGTTCTCTCTCGCTCTCTCTCTCGTTTTCTCTCGCTCACTCTCGCTCTCTCTCTCCCACTCTCTCTTTCTCTCCCACTCTCTCTCTCTCTCTTATGTAAATTTTGCATGAAATCCACGTGTAAAATTTGCAAGTTCTCCCATCGAATGATGGTGATGATAGCGAGACTAATCTACCAGCCGATGACCAAAATCCTTTTTTAAATTTTGCTATTACTTAGAATGATAAAAAAAATAACTCTCGTTCTATAACTTTTTTATCTGAGCCTATAACGAAAATTTAAAGAATGCCTCTCCTAGATCTCTGTAACTTATATGCATGCTAAAAATTGTATCAAAATCAGTTGACTTTGTTATGAGTCATAATAAATTATTACGATTTTGACCAAAAACTGTAAGAAATTTGCAGTTTTTAAAATCTTTTAACTCCTACAATTCAACTCTGGGTTAAAATCGATCAAATTTTCAGTACACATACAAGTTACCGAGATCTTCGAAAGACATTTTTATAATTTTTGTTATAGACTCAGATAAAAAAGTTAGAAACAAGATTCTCTTATTATTCTCTTGTCATCCCAAGTAATAACAAAATTTTAAAAAAGGCATTTTGATCATCGTCTAGTAAGTCAGTCTCTGTGACATCTAAAAAACAATTCGGGTCATTTAGTTAAGTTTATTTTAGTCATTGTCGTTATTTCAGTCATTCTAGTCATCGTCTGACTAAATAAATAATCATCGTCTCTGTCATCTAAAAAAAATTCAGGTCATTTAGTTGATTTTTAACCTTTTGCACTCGAGTGGTGACTCTGAGGTACCATTAAAATTGTTGCATCACATTTCAAGATAACTTTAATATTATAAAAGTTTAAATGTAAAAAATTATTAAGAGTCTAATTGTTGCATGAGTCACAAGACTAAATTTCATACGCATAAAATGCACTTTGTCATATAAAACGGAAATACCATAAGTCAGAAAAATTAATTTAGATTTACAGTTAAAATGGCTTCGAATGCAAAGGATTAAAAAACACCTTTTAAAAGGTGCACGAACACTTTTGTGAACCACCGTATCTAACTTCGATAATCATAAAACAACAATTAAGACGTGTTCACAGAAAACAATACGTATAAGCGCCAAAAAATCGAAAGATTTTATAAAAGATGCATAATATAAAGACAAACAATAAAAAAATAAATATAAACGAAATATTATCAACACTTCGAGAGACAGCAGTGTTTCCTCTTCCCCTTAAAAAAAATTACATTTCCGTCGCTCGCATTGTTTTCCACGAACGAGTAGAAAGATCCTCGAGGCTTCTCGGCCGGCAGGACAGTTCGCTTAAGAGGACGGTCCCGGCGCTGTGAAGCTTCTACGAGGAATACTTATTTCGCGAAAGTGGAAAATCCGCAATTCCGCGGTCCGCTGGAATTGTCAGTTGATGGCGTGATGGAAATACGACGAGGTTCGCGATTATCAGAACGATGTCGGCGTGTGCCCGCGCCGCTGAATCGGATCCCCGGCGGAAAGTCATGCTATAACGTGTCCTTTTCCCGGCACTCTTTTGTGCGTCAACAGTGACGCTAAAGCGGCCCCCCGGCATCAGCGCGTCACTTTTTGCGAACGTGCAGCCGAACGGTTCATTCTTCAAAATCTTATTTAGAACGGGGGACGCCGGCACGGTCCGATTCTCCTTGCAATATCTCGTTCGCAACAATTTGCCGTGCCGGGGGCGTCTTGCTCTTGGATTTAATACGCGGAAGCACGGCCAACCCTCGAAATTGCATTGCCGCGCGTCGTATAAAGCGCACGAAGACGTTCAATGGCTGCTCGCCCCCCTCTCCGCGGCCGTCTCTTGACGAAGCGAATATTTGTATGTTAATCCGATTAAGGTGGTGGCTTTAATGGAAAGGAACGATGTCGCAGGAGTGCCCCGATGCGTGGAGAACGGAATACAGAGGAGACGACGCCCCCGGAAAGAAACGTTCCTTGCTCGCTGGCCGAGCGCGCGAACGTTCTTCCGAAGATCCGTCGCCGAATAATTACACCGCGGGTCTAAGAGCGTGCTCATTTTTTCAATCGCTGACTCGTGAAATCAGCCTTTGGATGTCTCGCGCTTCACGATTCTCGCCGCTGGATTTATTAACGCGTTCGCTGTCGTCGTGCGCGCTGAAAGACGAGATCGGTACTCGTTCAACCCTTTACGCTCGGAGGATTTTGCTGGAACCCGCCGGTAACTCGAACGTATTCGCGAAGTAATGAGTGTAGAACTGCGAATCTTTGTGCTTTTATGGAACATTTTTCGAATGCAGGAAGACGTAGAGATTGGTTTGGAGTTGGTTCGCAGTTTTGTTTTATCTTTACGAGCGGATGATCTTTTAGACGACGATGCGCTCTGTTCTTCGATCGGCAGTTTTACGAGAAAGATCGATGCGAATGAGAATTTGCACGGGGATCCGCGATCTTGTAATAAGAGGATCGCGGATTTTTGTGGAAAAGAAGAGTTTTGTCCGAGTTGTGTTGCGAGAAAAGTAAGTCGGATGAAAATGTCTTTTCTTTTTTAGGAATTTTTATAATGTATGTATGATGTGAAAATGTACTCGAAGTCGTTTTTGTTGAAACTGCGTCAAATTCGCAGTCTAGAAATAATTGAAACAGGTCATAAACATAACATAAACGTAAACTTGAAACAAGATATAAAATGATACAGCATTCGAAATAATTAGTCTATTTACATAGAGTCTTTTCTCTTTTAATAATTTTAATAAGATACATATGATACTCGAAATCATTTTTGTTAAAACTGTGACAAATTCGCAGACTAGAAATAATTGAAATAGACCACAAACATAACATAGTATAAACAGAAACTTGAAGCAAAATATAAAATGATACAGTATTCGAAATAATTGGTCTATTTACATACAGTCTTTTCTCTTTTAGTAATTTTAATGAGATATGTATGATGTAAAAATATACTCGAAGTCCTTTTTGTTAAAACTGCATCAAATTCGCAGTCTAGTAATAATTGAAATAGGCCACAAACATAACGTAACATAAACATAAACTTAAAACAAAATATGAAATGATACAGCATTCGAAATAATTAGTCTATTTAGTCTATTAGTGTATTAGTCTATATAGTCTATAATAATTAGTCTTTTCTCTTTTAATAATTTTAGTAAGATATATATGACGAAATCATTATATATACTCGAAATCATCTTTGTTAAAACTGCATTAAATTCGCAGTCTAGTAATAATTGAAACAAAACGTAAATATAACATAACATAAACATAAACTTGAATTACAAGTATTGTTTATATTAAACATAAATTAGTTTATTTACATAGAGTTTGACACAACATTGCACAAATACTATTCTTCCTCACACGTTCTCCCAACGATGTTACATCCAGTAAATCGCAACAAATCTTGATTTACCGAATGGACCATAATAAAAATGAATTTTCAATCAATTTAAAAAAAATTGTGCCTGTCATGTAACTCTGCAGCAGTCAGAACATCGACAGGATTTTCAACAGCTCCGTTCCGTCAAGAACGCGCTGAAACGTCTCCGTTCCAGTTATCAATCGAACAAGAAACCGTGAACGTACACGATACTGGGCCAGCGATTTCTTTTTTATCGGCGAGAGAAATTTCGTTCGCGGGAACGAAACTTGAGAATTTTGACGGTGGAAAACGTTCTCTCGGTTACCGTTGACGTCGTTGAGTCGTCCTATCGAGATCGTTCGATAACACTCGAATCGCTCGGTTTGACGAAATTTCTAGCGGCTACATGTGTACACGTTGTCGTGGATACAGATGAACGTGAAGTGTCTAATGTGATTGATTGTTTGTTCGCGTCCTGCGATAACTGTGGCGCACGCGAGCGTGCGAACATGTCCATTAATGCACTCCAGATCAAAATCCGAAGTTTCAAAATGTACGTACCTCTTGTTCCCGCGCCACTTGTTCCTCATCCGTGTTCGCTCTTCAGCGATACCGACTGGTCTCTTTCGGCAGAAGTGGATGCAAATGAGACACGGACGGGCCGGAGAAACACGTTGTGCGCCGCGCAAGTGGCAAACGTTGGATTTTCAGTCGGAAACCGTTGTCCCTGTCAACCGGGGCAATCCGACGATTCTAAAAATCGTATCGTTCACCTAATTTCTTCGCCACTTTTCACCGTTGTACGATCTAGTTTTATTTAGTTGTATCGTGTTCGACTTCTGTCGTTCGGTTGCTCGCGAATTAGCGACAGCGCGAGTAATTACGATTCTTTTATATTTTTTATTTTAATTCTTTTATATTTTATTTATGGGTTTTATAAATGACCGGTGGTTCGTTCGACGTTTTATCGATGTAAAGAGTAACCGATCGTATTCTATTTACAATAGAATATTGTTATAATAATAATATATGTAATAATACTACTCTATTATAATAATATATATAATAATACTACTGTGTATTATAATAATTTATATAATAATACTACTCTACTATAATAATGTAATATAATAATAATACTGTATTATAATAATATATATAATAATACTACTCTACTATAATAATATAATATAATAATAATACTGTATTATAATAATATATATAATAATACTACTCTACTATAATAATATAATATAACAATAATACTGTATTATAATAATATATATAATAATACTACTCTACTATAATAATATAATATAACAATAATACTGTATTATAATAATATATATAATAATAATACTGTATTATAATAATATATAATAATAATAATATATAATAGTACTACTAATATAACATAATAATACTGTTGTTGTTATAATAGAATACGTTCCATTAAATCTATAGAATGTTCGCTATAATTGCTTATCTAGAATTGTTTATACCGTGTCATTTCTCTTCTCACTGTTAAGATGGAAGATTAATTAAATTAAATTTCTCTGCTCCTGCCGGTGGCAATGTTCGCGAAATACATTCGCACACGTGCTGAAAAATCACGGCAAACGCAAAGTACATACTTTTTCTCGGCAAACCTATGACAAAGCGTGTCAATTATTTCCGTCGGCAACAGCAACTCTCTCTCTCTCTCTCTCTCTCTCTCTCTCTCTCTCTCTCTCTCTCGTATTGGTGTAAAAATGGCGCATGTATCTTGACAAAATTCGTTTCCGTTTCTCGAACAAATTGTTCTGCGTTCCGTTGAATTCACCTCGACCGAATGCAATCTTTATCCATTTAATAGAGCGCATTTAACAATCGTGCATTTTATAGCGCGCGATATAAGCGCGGCGAATAAAGCACGTCGAATTCCAGAGATACAGCTGGCAAATGTCTCATGGAAATAAGTAGACTGCAGATTTTATACGTTCATAAGCGAGATTAAATTGAAGAAGAAATGTTTTACAATTTTTCCGTCTGCGCAACGCTTTTACTTCGTACGACATTTTTATCTCGTAACATACGTTCGTTTTCTATAAGAACGTTCTTTTTACATCGAGCATCGACGTTCGGAAAGTTGCTTAAAAAAAATGCGCGGAGAGCGTCAACAATTTCATTCGTAATTCCACAGGATATTTGGATTAACTAATAACTGAGTTAACTAACTACTTAATTAACTAATAACTTCGTTTGAAATTGTTCATTTAAAAAAGAAATCGTCAAACTATTTGTACGTACAGCACGGCAATTAAACATCCTATTAACCAGTTAGCTGCGTTCGACGAGTATACTCGTCACGGAGAAGTGACAGTATTTTGCGTCACGACGAATATACTCGTCACGGAGAAGTGACAGTATCTTGCGTCACGACGAGTATACTCGTCGCGGAGAAATGGCAGTATTTTGCGTCACGACGAGTATACTCGTCGCGGAGAAATGGCAGTATTTTGCGTCACGACGAGTATACTCGTCATAGAGAAATGGCAATATTTTGCGTCACGACGAGTATACTCGCCACGGAGAAATGGCAGTATTTTGCGTTACGACGAGTATACTCGTCAAACACGGCTAACTGATTAACAGGACATTTAATTGTCGTGCTCTACGTACAAAGAGTTTGACGATTTCACTTTTAAATAAACAATTTCAAATGGAGCTATTAGTATTAATAATTACAACCGCGAATAAAATTTTTCACTTTTATAAGCATTCGATTTTTCCTGTGTTTTTTCATTTATTATATACACGGTATACATTAATGTTAAGCGAGCAAGTAAATATTAGTAACAAAATCGTTAATTCGATAAAATAAAACCGTCTCTTCGATCTCTGAAAAGAACGTGCCACAGCAGACTGGTTAAAAAGTGCGCGAAGAGCGTCAGCAATTTCATTCGTAATTCCACAGGCAATTTGTGTAACAACTAACTCGATCTAAAATTGTTCATTCAAAAAACAAAAAATAAAATCGTCGAGCTCCTTTTATTTACAGCATCACGTACGATTAAACGTCCTGTTACTACCGTCCTCCCGTTTTGTCCGAGTGACGGTCGCGCGTCCCACGATTTCGAGCGCGCAGCACGATATTAATTACTCGCAGCATGATTTCTCATACTCGGCGCGCCGCGGCGACGAAGAACGGCGGACAATTTTTCGCGTTTCGCTCGCGGTCCCGCGGCGGCACCGCGGCCGCTAATATCCGAGCGTCTAAGTAAATATGAAAATGTCTCCTCCCGCATCGGAGTTGCGCCGCGAATGTAATTTCCTCGATTCGCGCGCGGACCTCCTCCCCCCCCCCCTCTCCCCCGCCACCGCGAACTACGTGCTCCGGTTTAACGGCGCGCCATAAAGTTTTTGTCACTGTCTAGAAAATGGCAGTGAGAAACGAGCATACCTGTCGCGCCCGGCTAAAAGGTAGATTAAACGTTCCTCTGTCGGCCGCGAATCGATCTCGAAGATCAATTTCGGCTTGCCGCCATCTTTCTTCTTCGGCCGCGTCCCGTCGCGTCGGCAAAGACGACGACGACGACGACGCATCCTCATAAATTAGACGCTAATTGCGTGACGCCGCCGCCGCCGCGCCCCGTTCCACCGCTCGCGGACCAAACTTAAGAAACAAAGTAATTAACGCGTTCGTTACCGGCGTCGCGCTTTGCGCAAAGAAAGTCCGATTAATTTTATACGCTGCTCGTTAATGACCAGACCTTTGCGGTAATTCGGAGAAAGGATTTACTTCGGGTGCCGCGATCGAATCGGAAACGAAGTTTGCCGTTTTATTGGCAAGATTCGCGGCGTTTATTTAACTGTAGGCAGAGGACAGTTTTCTGTTAACAAAAGATTGTAATGATAAGAAAATGGTGGACCTTAACACTTAACGGAGAGAGTCACGTAAATTTACGTTTTTCCATTCTGACTTCCTAAGACGGGCCATGTAAATTTACGGTCAAGCTTGAATTTTTATTAATATTATACTGATACTTTATTAATATTAGGTCTACTCTAGGAAAGTTCTGTCCGTTTTTGAATTGAAATATAACACAATTTTCATACATTTAATAATATTTATTGTAGAATATACTTTCCATCGTTCCAATCGAAAATTTCTAATCATTGCAACTATGAAGAAAACGGTACGGCAAGGGGTTAATTGCAAGAAACCTAAGTTGTGTTAAAATGCATTTCCTCTTTTGATAAACTTAAAAAGACACTTCCGCCTAATAAATTGAAAATAATGCACCAATGTGTGTGTGTGTGTGTGTTCCGAAATTCTTTTAATACAGAGGTGCGATTTTGTTTCTAATCTATTCACTTTTCTCACAAACGCGTAATATCCCTAGCGATTATATTATAAATCATTCGAACTCGTTTGTAAAATGAAATTGACCGAATTGATTTAGTTCAAAGATCTTCTCAATTCATAATCACGCGTTTAAATGAGATCGGACACAAATCTCTCGATGAAGACACGAACAAATCTCAATTTCACACGAACGAATTCAAATTGCAAATGCATCTTAATAATTTCGTAGTATTCAATTTGATTACGGATAGAACGATGAGTCATTACTGACGAACGATGATTTTATATGCTTCGAAAAATGAACCAATTCTTCGAAGTCATCTTTTATCTCGCGATCTTCGCTTCTCGAACAGCAGAACAAACGAATTAAAATGAAAGCGACGTTCTTCGAATTCCTGTGAAAAAAATGCAACTGTCCCCCAACGTCGTTAATTTCTACGAACCGATAAACAAATCATTCTCGCGCAGACCTATCGGATGCGCTTCTCAATATGTACCTCTATCGGAGGTCTACCGTGATCCAACGATCGAGTCGATTTACTTGGCAGTGTCGCTGGAAAGTGGCTTTATATTTTGATCAATGGCAAATTCCGAGATCCGAGATGGATCATGTTGACCCAGCCGGCTCGGTATTAAACGGTCCGCCGAGTATGTACACAGGGACGCGCTGCTAAAGCGGCGTCGAACGATAATCCTTCTCCAGTAGTTCCCGCGCAAAAGGAAAAAGTGGCCGGGTGCATTACACGGGCGCCGAAAGCGTCCTTTTGAGAGCGTATCGGCGCGCTTTGTCAACCAATCAAAGCTGTCCAAACGACTCCGTTTTCGAGTGGATCGCGTGATCGTGAACTCTCCGGACGCGCGACGGTGTCCGAACGCGTCGCGTCGCGTCGGCGTTCCGCGCGTACACGCGTTTCCGCCGCCGCGTTCCCAGCAGTTTTTTCCGTTCCGCGAGCCCTCCTCAGATGTCACGAATCCTTGAATTTAACTACGCGATTGGATTACCGCACGCGAAATCGAAGGACCGCCGGCCTTGTCGAACGACTCAAAAAAAAAAGAACGATTCGCGCGTAAAATCTGTCGTGAAATCCAACTCGGCCCGGTGTCGCTTTCCGCCCGATACTATTTCCGTGCCGTGGCTCGCTTTGCCGTTACGGTAGCGCCCCGAAAAAAATCCGATCGCTGCCTCCAATTTGCACGATTCGATGTCCTTTCGTATTTCATTATAATTCCTCTGACCGCCGCCGCCCCTCTTTTTTTTCTCTCGTCCGCGCGCCTCCTTTTATCGCTCGGATACCTTTGTGCGCTTTAAACATCGCGCGTGCTTCCGGTTTTTTATTACGCCCTCGACAAATGATTTCGGCACGTGCGATCGGTGTCGCGGTTCGCGTCGTCGCCAAAAATTCCCGGCCGCGTCGCGTTCTGCTTTCGTTCTGCCAGAACGGTTTACTCATTTATTCGGTTAATAAGGTAGATTTTACTTTTTTCTTTTTTTTTTACCGAAGCGTCGGCAATTCTTTTAACAGCTTTGTAAGATTTAATTGGGTGCAGGGTGACTTCTTTTATCTTACGATCTCGGTTAAAATATTTAATTACAACCGAAGATTATTTTACTGTCTTATTCGGTTAATACGGCAGATTTTACGTTGTTTTTTTTATCGAAGCGTCGGCATTTCTTTCGAGAGATTTGTAAAATTTAATTGGGTGCAAGGTGACTTCTTTTATCTTACGATCTCGGTTAATATTTAATTACAACCGAAGATTATTTTACTGTCTTATTCGGTTAATACGGCGGATTTTACGTTGTTTTTTTATCGAAGCGTCGGCATTTCTTTCGAGAGATTTGTAAAATTTAATTGGGTGCAGGGTGGCTTCTTTTATCTTACAATCTCGGTTAATATTTAATTACAACCGAAGATTATTTTACTGTCTTATTCGGTTAATACGGCGGATTTTACGTTTCTTTTTTATCGAAGTGTCGGCATTTCTTTCGAGAGATTTGTAAAATTTAATTTGGTGCAGGGTGGCTTCTTTTATCTTACGATCTCTGCTAATATCTAATTGCAAACGAATATCGAACTGTGACAGATTATTTTACTGTTTTTAAATTGTCTATCATTTGAATTGTCTATACTTCGCAATTTCGTGGCGTTAAATGTTATTTTTTAATAAAATCGCGAGAATTTCTGTTGCTCGTTTCGAAGAATTAGGTGTTCAACGTTTTGTTTTATCTCGCTGTCTTTGTTTCTCGATTGTTCAACTTCACTAGCTGATCAAATTTAAATTTGAATTTTATCTTTAACAGGAGATTGCTTTGTTAATTTAACTACTTCAATTTCATTCGAACGAATTCGAATTTCAAACGCATCTTAATAATTTCGTAGCGATAAATATTATTTTTCGTAGAAGCCTGAGAATTATTTTTAGTTGCTCCGTGAAATTTAATTATTTTGATTCCATTCGGACGAATTCAAATTTCAAACGCATCTTAATAATTTCGTAGCGATAAATATTATTTTTCGTAGAAGCCTGAGAATTATTTTTAGTTGCTCCGTGAAATTTAATTATTTTGATTCCATTCGGACGAATTCAAATTTCAAACGCATCTTAATAATTTCGTAGCGATAAATATTATTTTTCGTAGAAGCCTGAGAATTATTTTTAGTTGCTCCGTGAAATTTAATTATTTTGATTCCATTCGGACGAATTCAAATTTCAAACGCATCTTAATAATTTCGTAGCGATAAATATTATTTTTCGTAGAAGCCTGAGAATTATTTTTAGTTTCTCCGTGAAATTTAATTACTTCGACTCCATTCGGACGAATTCAAATTGCAAACGCATCTTAATAATTTCGTAGTGATAAATTTTGTTTCTGATAAAAGAAAGGAGGATGTCTTTTTCAGTTACTTCTCTTACTTTTAGTAGTTGATTTTCGACTACTTCAATTTCATACGAACGAATTCAAAGTGCAAATCCGTCATAATAATTTCGTAATATTCAATTTAATTACTGATAGAACGTTCAAATTATTACTAACGAACGATGATTTTATATGCCTCGAAAAATGAACCAATTCTTCGAAGTCATCTTTTATCTGGCGATCTTCGCTTCTCGAACAAACGAATTAAAATGAAAAATTCCACGTAGCCAATGTCAAAGTCTCCGAAATCCACCGAAACCGTCTCAATTGCTCCAGACAAATGCGCAAAGATTTTCGTCAGGCTTCGACCATTAATTACCGCTATTACTTTCGAATCCCCGGCGACGGAATGAAAGGTGGGGGAGGGAGAGGGGTGTTAAACAAGACCGGATTGCAGCGAACGGTTCTCTATAATTAGCGAAGTGTTGGCGTTACTAATTAGTGGCATTAATATCGGCGCTGTCGGTATGAAGACGAAGCAGTTCGAATAACAAGTTACCGTCTGGAAGCATTATCGAACAATGGGGAATTATTACGGTGGCGGTCCGCGAATAAAATGTTACCGATGCTAAACGAATTGCGGAACTATTCGCGGGCCAACTGTACAATTTCATTCCCGGTGCAGAACTCGACTGCGAACACAGTGTAGTCACTCAACAATAGATTTGCGGAGGGATTTGTGTTTGAAATTGCCGGTGGCCCGAAGTGTCCCGCCTTCGTTCTACCGTGAAATAAGTCTGGGACTTGGAAGCCCGGCCCGCGGCTGACTATTTGCACTTACGAACTAGCAGCCCCGGCACCTAGGTGCTCCCGGCGAAAATACCGCGTGTTCCGTCGACTGTCTTTTGCCTGGTGAAACTGCACGCGCGATCGAATATATTTTACACGCTGACATCGTGCACGAAAACAAATCTGGATCTGAAACGAATTTTTAAGCGGCGCGAAGATTATGCATTGTTTCAGAATATGTTTCACGTGGCCAGCGAATTCGGATGAATGTTTTTCAAAAAGGATATCTCCGACGATGACGCTTCGATACAAATTTTCGTCTTTCTATTCCATTCGAAAGAATGTTTAAATAATATTTATTAATTTTTATTTAATAATATATTTATTTATTTTGAAATAATATTCGAAAACGTAATTTAAATATGTGTTCGACGATGACACTTCGAAATAAATTTTTCTCTTTGTATATTTTTCTCGCCAGTTTTTAAGTCAACTGTTTTCCAGTTTCTCTCGGCTTGTACACAACAATTTTGACAGTTCTCATTTAGTCTTTTAGCTCATAACTCAGCTCAAGCTCTTAGCTGAGACTCTTAACTCAGTACTCACTAACATAGAGTCTTAGCTCATTTTTATAAAAATCGTAGCTCATTTTTATAGTTCCCGATTGTCAACAACTATTTTTGTTTCTAAGCTCAGGGCTCGATTAGGAAGAATTTACCGTAATCCTAAGCAATTTCAGACGGAAATTCAGTCCTGGAACAATGACAATAACGCTGAGATATTGCCAGCGAGGCTCGGATAATCGTATATCCTCTTCCCAAATTCTCTATTTTTGTTTGAAAGCTGAAATCAAATTAGGGAAAATTTATTGTACTACGACTAGAAGAAATTTGTCGAAAATTCATTCTGAATTTATATCGGTAGACTGCAGCTTCTTCTGCAAAATAAAAGTAGTATAGTCCGCATCGATTGCAAGAAACAGAATCCGCATAGAAATCTTGTATTTCGATGACAGAAATAAGTTGTAAATAACAGAGCTCTGAATTTTTTCATTTGATAAAATTAGAAACGTTGTTGGCCATTTTATAAAGTCTCATCCGTTCTTCCGACATTTCAAATACTACAGTAATGTCTCTCTAATTGACGCTTAGATTGTCCACAAAACTGGACAATTTGGGGAGAAGGAGACACGATTATTCGATCCTTGTGGTTCATTTTTATAGTTACGATTTGTCAAAAACTACAAAAACAAGCTGCAAGGCTCGAACAATCGTATCTCCTCTTCCCAAATGGTCCATTTTTGTCTAAAAGCTGAGGGACAATTGGAGAGACATTATTTGCGTCACGACGAGTATACTCGTCGCGCGTAAAAAGTAGCAACCACTGGCTATTTAAATTGTATAATTTCAATGAAAACAAGAACATATTCTGAAATTTCAAGATGTTTCGAATATTTCGCAACCAAAGGTGTATTTATTTTTATTTCGTTGTACCAAATTCGAGCGTTCCACCCGGTGTACAACAGATTCGGTGTCGGTGGTCCGGTTTATATAAATTTTCGATTTCACGGAGGACAGCGCGATTGTGTCTTTACGAGGGCAAAGATAGTAACGGCTGTATCAACGATAATTTCATAGGAAATTTATGGCCGGGTAAACTAGCCAATGGAAGTTATCTATTTAACAAACATTATCGGCGTGTTCGTTATCTCTAATTGTACAATATTCCCCCGCCGACTTATCATTAATTGGATCCCAAATTGTGTTAATGAAATTCTTCGGCAAACAACCGGAGTTGGCCGCAATGCGCGGCGGGCGGGGACGGGAGTCGTTTGTAATTGAGAGTATTAATTCGATAACCAACGGAAGGAACCGAATGATAATATTCCGAAAAACCGTCGTTCCGCGCGCGCGCGCGCTTTCCTGTTGCGATTAAAAGTGCGCGATGCACTTTACGATCGCCCGCAATATTTTTCTTAGATAAAACATTCGCAAACGTTCGCAATGAACGAACGCCGTTCCTCTTGGCGCCGATATTTTATTAACAATAGAACTACCGAGCCTTAAACGCGACTAATGCACACGGTTTTATAACAATAATAATAATATTGGGTTTATGTAAACTTCGTGCGATTCCTGTTATAATAATTATAATAATTGTATAATAATAAATAATAATTATATAATAATATATAATAGTTATATAATAATTATATAATAATATATAATAGTTATATAATAATTATACAATAATATATAATAGTTATATAATAATATATAATAGTTACATAATAATAAATAATAATTATACAATAATATATAATAATAATATAATAATAATTATAATTATAATGCTTCGATAAAGAGATATATCTAAAAATTGCTCACAAAAAAAACGGTTTAATAATATCCGGAATTGTGAAAGAAGAAAGCAGAAACCAGTCATTTTGACTGGCTTGGCAGTTCTAAAACCAGCTTAGTTGTTAAACCAGTTTCGTGTCGTGTTTGAAAGCCGTCACACGGAGGAGTCATTGACTTCCTGGAATATCGTCATCGCCGATTAAAATTTTAAATCGTAACCGGCGCGAGATTAATTCAAGCTTCGCACTAGAAAGCTTTTTTGCTGGGACGAACCGACGGCTGAAAACGTGTTACCTATAAATTCGATGAAAATTCTCAAAAATAACATTCGGATACATCGCGCGTTCATCAACGATTTCATGTTTAACGAATTCACGTTATTCAATATTTCGCGTACATTCGTTCGACGTACGCAGGATCCGATGTTACATTCGCCGCTATTTATCATTACTATATCACGTGAACACGCACTTGATAGCGCTTCTTGACATCCTGGATTTGAGAAAGCGACGGGAGACTGGGGAATTTTACGGAAACTCGCTGCTATTTAAATTATCGACGAGGCTGCGGGATCAAAAGTGAATTTTCTACAGTAAATTTTCGCTGATCGAGCCTCGGCTTTGAAACGAAAATGGACAATTTGGAAAGAGAAGGCTCGAATAATCGTGGCACTTCTTCCAAAAATTGTCCGCTTTTGTGTACAAGCTGAGGGACAATTGTGGAGAATTTGCTGTGATTCTGAACAGTTTCTTCAATTCTCGCGCACGAATTTATAAAATATCGAGACTAAGCGCATCCGTCGCTCATAAAAACGAGCTGTTTTTACAACTTCTGCGCAAATATTTATTTTATTCAGAAATTTTATAAATAGTAAAAAGTAACGAAACAGAAATTTAATTCGACAATGTCAGATTAAATTCAATAAATATTCAATGGAACATTCGAAATTCGAAGAATTTAGGACGAATAATGAATTATTCTTAATGAAATGTTTAACTACAAAATTAAAAAAATTAAACAAAAATTTAATTCGACAGTGTCAGATTAAATTCAATGAATATTCAATGGAACATTCGAAATTCGAACAATTTACGACGAATAATGAATAATTCTTAATAAAATGTTCAACTCCAAAATTGAAATAATTAAACAAAAATTTAATTCGACAGTGTCAGATTAAATTCAATAAATATTCAATGTAACATTCGAAATTCGAACAATTTACGACGAATAATGAATTATTCTTAATAAAATGCTCAACTAAAAGGAATTAATTCGGATAATTGTTTTAGATAAATATTTATTCGAAACAATCCGAGAACAACGCCCAATTCTGTCCCGAGGACCCTCTTATCAAAGGGTCAAATCATTAAAAAGAAAAAACCCAGAATTTATCTCGGAAACCTCGTGAAACAGAATTCACGCGCGAACTCGACGCAACGAGTATCCGAAAAAAATTGGAGAATCCTATCGCAGAAAGCGATTCCAGATGAAAGCTAAGAAACTCCGGGTCCCTGGAACGAACGACTGTGTCCGTACAATTCCCGGCGAGATCGGGCGATCTGTGGAAGCGGAATTCTTCGCGAGATGAATTTTCGGGAACGGCGGCCGCGGCAAAAAAAAAGAAAATAGCGAACGAGGAATACATGTGTCCGCGGGAAGAGGGATTCGCGGACAGCGCAGCCGTTTCTGTTTACAAGATGAGGATCGCGGTTGTAAATCATAGAGAACGATGGGTTGAGCGACCGCGCGCACGCTAGAGCACGCGGATAGGGTCGCAAGAAGAGGAATGTTCTGATGGTGGGCGACGAGCAGAGAGGGTAGAGCAGGCGAGTCTGTTGGGAAATAAGGAGGCAAAGTTAAGCCCTCATACCCTTCTCCATCTTGTCGTTCCTCGCCTTCGGCAAATAGCTATGTAACCCTACCATATTCCGGTCCCTATCGCCGCCGACATTACATTCGTTCCAGCTAACGTGACGAAGCCACCCCCTCGGGGTGACGTAATCGCCATCGTTTATCCATTTCCTGTTACACCGACGGATAGTTTCGACTCCCCCATCACTCCTTTAAAACGAGATCCCTCGCGTTCCATTGATTAACCCTTTCGCAAGAAGGAACTTCGTGGAAACGATCGGTCTTCGGTCAAAAATCCGGAACGGAACTGGCTGACGGAATAATCTTGGAGATCTTGTCCGGCTCACGATTTTTTATACGGTGAATTCTGACTAATTCGCGCGCAAAGATTGACAATCTGGGAAGAGGAGATGAGATTATTCGAGCTTTGCGGCTCGTTTTTGTAATTGTTGACGATCAGCGAGTGTAAGAAACGAGTCGCAAAGCTCGAATATTTATTGAATTTAATTCGACACTGTCGAAGAAAATTTCTTTCCTTATTTTTGTATCGTTCATCCGGCATCCGAATAAAATAGATCTTAGCGCAGAAATCGCGAACATAGTATTTGCTCGTTTTTAAGAGCGACGGATGCGCTTAGTCTCGATATTTTATCAATTCGTGCGCGAGAATTGAAGAAACTGTTCAGAATTACAGTAAATTCTCTTCAATTGTCCCTCAGATTGTGCACGAAAATGGACAATTTGGGAAGCGGAGATTCGATTATTCGAGCCTTGCGGCTCCTTTTTATGGTTACCGATTATGAAGAAGTATGAAAACCTCGCATAATCGTATCTCCTCTTCTCAAATTGTCCATTTTTGTGCGCAATCTGAGCGCGAATTAGGGAGAATTTACTGTATCGCGTGAAAACGCACTTTATATCTCGACATCCTGGATTTGGAAAAGCAACGGAAGACTGCGGAATTGTATGAAAACTCGTTGCTTTTAAAATTATCTCCCTAATTTAGGGAGAGCCTAAGCTCAAGCCTCAGCTTGGGTCAATCAGCGATGAATTCTTGGAACAAGTAAATTATTACACGAAAGCTGCGCATAAAATGAACGATACTGCGACAATTGTTTGCTTCATTGTAAGAAAACGTGGTTTACTTTTATTCAAGCATTTTTGAAAATTTATCAAAATTTCCTTAAAATAAAACCCAAGCTTCGTACGAAAGCTAAATCTAATTTACATTTGAATTTCTATCGAAAAATTATCGATCTTCGAACTCCTGTGACTTCGTGCAAAAATACCCTACCACGCTCTGCCTATGCTCATTTTAAAGGGGAAAGTCTCTGCTTTCAAATCCCGTAACTTAATGTTCTGAAAGATTTCTTTTTATCGAAATACGAAGTGCGAAACTAAACCAACACCATACACTTGAAATCTTGCGCAAGTACATTTGCCAAATTCAAAAAATTTTACAGCTTTCAAAAAATTTTTTTCTAAGTTCCGCTTGATACTATCTTATAAAACGAAGTCTCCTCTTTACAATGACGTATTGAAAGTTGATCCACGATTTTTTCTCACGGTTCTACAGCACTCCGAGTGAAGAGTATACCGTCGGCATTAACGCGACATGCGTTAATTCGCATATAACAAGCATTTGTTTGTTAATTTTTCCCTTGGAACGAACTGTTTATATTTAATTTTTTATTCACATCTTGCTTCTAGGATTAAAGGATAAATGTTTAAAATTTACTTCGATTTAAAAGACGTAAATGACATCGGTATTTAACGGATCTCCCAAATCTTCGCAATATATTTTATTATATTCCATTTTATATATTATATTCCATGGAAATTGTTCGAGCATTGTTTAAGCTGCGGAATGACGATTGCTGGGGCCACTATCTGGGATATTTTCCCTATAAATTTGGCCCAGCAGCGGCGCACATGTTGCGCGAAAGCCTTAACCTCGCGATCCGTCTTCGGGGTGTGTGTTAAGCACAAGCGTGTCCCAGATTTATCTGACTCATATCTGCTGTCCCGCGGTAACGTTTCGCAAAAAGAGCGTTTCCCTTCTGTTGCAGCCATTAAAGTTGCGTACGTGCTTCTTTCCCGCCGACAATTTCCGAAAAAGCCCGCCACCTACGTGGATCAGGTGCTTGATTCGCATGCGGCGGGATGCGAAAAAATAAAATTACTCAGAGAATGAGAGTTTCGCGGCGGCACGAGCCGGCCCTAAATTTCAAGGAAGTATTACTGCGGCACAAATGAAATGTAAATACCACTGCATTATGGAATAGAGGGTGTGACGTTTATAACCGGCCCACCTAAACAATCCGTCCGCGGCGGCTGACAGAACGTTTCCGGTTACTGTTGCGTGCACCACTTCAAAGACGCACGCCGACTATTATTGCAAAATACGCTGTTCGTATAATTTCATTAGAACCATGCGACGCGCCACGTTTATTTATCCGCTGACAAATGCCATTGCCGATCCGCGGGGCGATCGGAGCGACCGATCGACACATTTTTCTTCGTTATTAACACGTTCCGTGCCGAGCTTTTTTTACTCGAATCTTCACACTTTGATATTTTACTAAAACTTGATGTATTACGTGCAATTATTAATTCTCGTACACATAACAACATAACAAAAACTTATCAACGCCCATTCTTGCGGTGGAAATTGATTCTTCGGTTCTAAATTTCTTGTAAACAATTTGTTCAGTTCACTAAGTAAACATGCAAGCGTGTTCCATCGATGGTACACGTGGCACGGAACGTGTTAAATAACAGCGAAAGCGGAATGATCTTGGAAATCTTGTCCAGCTCGCGGTTTTTTATACGGTGAATTCTGACTAATTCGCGCGCAAAAATTAACCATCTGGAAAGAGGAGATAAGATTGTTCGAGCTTTGAGGCTCGTTTTTGTAATTGTTGACGATCGGCGAGTATAAGAAACGAGTCGCGAAGCTCGAATATTTATTGAATTTAATTACCGAGTAGATTCAGTACCGAAGAAAATTTCTTTCCTTATTTTTGTATCGTTCATCCGGCTTCCGAATAAAATAGATCTTAGCGCAGAAATCGCGAACATAGTATTTGCTCGTTTTTAAGAGCGGCGGATTCGCTTAGTCTCGATATTTTATCAATTCGTGCGCGAGAATTGAAGAAACTGTTCAGAATTACAGTAAATTCTCTTCAATTGTCCCTCAGATTGTGCACAAAAATGGACAATTTGGGAAGATGAGATTCGATTATTCGAGCCTTGCGGCTCCTTTTTATGGTTACCGATTATCAAGAAGTATGAAAAGCTCACATAATCGTATCTCCTCTTCTCAAATTGCGAGCGGGACGATCGGAGGACCAATCGACACATTTTTCTTTATTATGAAACAACAGCAAAAGCTATTAATTGCAAGTGCATTCGTCGAGTGAACACATTTCTTTTTTTTTTATTAAACAGCAGATGATCTTTTGCGTAATTATTTATTTACGTGTAACAACGTCTCTGTCTTTCTTCAATAAACATTAAGAAATACAGATGTACACTGAGTGATCTTTGATTAGACTCAGAGTTAATTGTAAACAAATAATTGCGTTAAATGTTCTACTGTTATTGTACCGTTATTGAATAAAATATTCTGTTCGTTAACGAAGGAAAACCGTAAGCAGAATAACAATGATAATAATAGTCAATAAATATTAGAGAATCGCCAGCACGTCGGAACAATTAACACGTTCCGTGCCGAGCTTTTTTTACTCGAATCTTCACACTTTGATATTTTACTAAAACTTGATGTATTACGTGCAATTATTAATTCTCGTACACATAACAACGTAACAAAAACTTATCAACGCCCATTCTTGCGGTGGAAATTGATTCTTCGGTTTTAAATTTCTTGTAAACTATTTGTTCAGTTCACTAAGTAAACATGCAAGCGTGTACCATCGATGGTACACGTGGCACGGAACGTGTTAAACAGTAAATTTTCCCTAATTTTCCTTCAGCTTGTAAACAGAAACGGAGATACGATTATTCGAGTCTCGCGGCTCGTTTTTATAGCCGCCGTTTCGTCGACAACTATAAAAACGAACCGCACAAATAATCGCATCTCCTGTTCCCAAATCGATCGATGTTTTGTTTTGCAAGCCGAAGGAAAAATTGGGGAGAATTTTGTGCACAGTTCTTTGGAACAAAGCGTCAGAATTTCGAACAGCCGGGTATTGAAATTTATGCGTATTTTAGTCGCGCCGACGCGCGGCAGACGAAAATGAGGCTGATGAACAAGTGTTAGGGTGTAATACGGCGCTATACGGCCGCATAATGAATTATGCTTTCGGGCTGAAAATTTCCGGGGGCCCGTGTTACGCGGCCCGTGAAAAGCGGATCGCAAAGTTGACTAATAAGCGTGCAACAAATTACGTGATAAGTTCCCGCAGCTGGAAAATATTAGAGTGAATATCACGGTCGCGCTGTCGCGCGGAAAACAATGTAAAAATGGTAATTAAAAAACATGTCGCCACGTGTTACATTTACAACGGAGGGAAATATTGTAGAAAGGATCATTTCCCCGGACATTTTTCGTAACTAAATGCGAAACGTGTGCGCGATGCAAGAACAGCCTCTCGTGATTTTCGCTAGATGCGGAAACTTCTCTTCTTCGTGTACGCGTGCATTGTACAAACACGCACGCACACACACGCGCGCGCGCGCACACACAAATTCGTATCGTTTTCAAAATATATTTTTATTTCGTTGCGCTCGAACAGACTGAATTTCACTAGGATGCTTAAAATGCGTAAAAGATAAAATACGATAAACGGTGCGACGAACTTCAACTTTTTAGTTTTATAATTTAACCAGTTAGCAGTGGAGCCTCTTTTTTAGAGCGCGCACCCTGTATGTGTCGCGAGAATCAAGTCGCTGTTAAAATATTGGATCGAAAAGACGGTTCAATTTGATAAAATTAACGATTTTTATTACTAATATCTACTTATCAGCTTAACCTTGACACAGACTGCATGCATAATAAACGAAAAACACAGGAAAAATCAAATACTTGAAAAAGTTACAAATTCAAATTGCTGCTGCAGAGTGGAATTCAGCGAAGCAAGGAACGATGCATAATGGCACTTTGCACATCGAACAACAATATCGCGATTCTTTTCTAATCTTATTTTTATGACAATGTAAACACCTTCGCGTTGGATTGGCCTCGAAATATTGTAGACATTTTGAAATTTGAGAATATGTTCTAGTTTTCACTGAAATTACAATTTAAATAGGCCAATGATGATAGGCAAAATACATAGAGTAATGTTTCTCTAATTGACGCTCAGATTGTCCACAAAAATGGACAATTTAGGAAGAGGAGATACGATTATTCGATTCCTGCAGTTCATTTTTACACTTACGAATTGTCAAAAGCTATAAAAACGAGCTGCAAGGCTCGAATAATCGTATCTCCTCTTCCCAAATTGTCCATTTTTGTGGACAATTAGAGAGACATTGCTGTATTGCCACTTCTCCATGACGAGTATACTCGTCGAACACAACAGAGAGAAGAAGAGAGAGAGCTATTATAACTGATTAAGGATTGAACAAATAGTTGCTACAATAACTTACATTCTCTTTTTGTCTTTATGTGACAGAATGAAATATTCGGATTTCTGTTATGAAATGAAATGTTATAATAGCTCTCTCTCTTCTTCTCTCTTTCTCTCTCTCTCCCTCTCTCTCTCTCTCTCTCTCTCTCTTTCTATAAAATTTGGGAAGAGATACGATTATTCGAGCCTTGCGACTCGTTCTTATAATTGTTGACAACTCGAATATTTGGTAAGATTATATAGTAATAATATTTAGCAAGATTATATGTCAATAATATTCAGCAAGATTATTTAGTAAGAATATTCAGCAACAGCGGTTTATTTTTATAGTTATATATTGTCCACAATTATAAAAATGAGTTGCAAGGCTCGAATAATCGTATCTCCTCTCCCCGAGTTGTCCTCAATCTGAGCGTCAATTAAAAAGAAATTACTGTATTGCCACTTCTCCATGACGAGTATACTCGTCGAACACGGCTAACTGGTTAAGAATTGAACAAATAAATGCTACAATATAAATTACGTTCCCTTTCTGTCTTTATGAGACAAAATGAAATATTCGGATTTCTGTTATGAAATGAAATATGAAAGCTCTCTCTCTCTCTCTCTCTCTCTCTCTCTCTCTCTCTCTCTCTCCCTCTCTAAAAAAAATTTGGGAAGAGGAGATACGATTATTCGAGCCTTGCGACTCGTTCTTATAATTGTTGACTATTCGTAACTATAAAAACAAATCGCAAGGCTTGAATAATCGTATCTCCTGTCCCCAAGTTGTCCATTTTTGTGCACAATCTGAGCGTCAATTAGAAAGAAATTACTGTATTGCCACTTCTCCATGACGAGTATACTCGTCGAACACAGCTAACTGGTTGAGGATTGAACAAATAAATGCTACAATAAATTACGTCCCCCCCCCTTTCTGTCTTTATGAGACAAAATGAAATATTCGGATTTCTGTTATGAAATGAAATGTTGTAAAATCTCTCTCTCTCTCTCTCTCTCTCTCTCTCTCTCTAATTGGTTAAACTGCCCCGATTTCGTGGAGGTCAAAGGGGTTGATATTCGTCACTGGTCGCGTTTCGAACACTCGAATCGTTCTCTCGCGGCAATCGTCTTCGATTCCGAAGCCGCCGTTGGCTCCGCCGAAATAGAAGAAACAGCCATTAGCAGGACGGGGAGTCGGAGGGGGAAGTTTTCATTAGCCGCGAGATTCTACACATAACAGGTTGCCGCTTTCGTGCGATAGAACACCGTGGCGCCTGATACACCGATAGACCCAGCATACTTTCCTGGCGGGCTGCCGTTAGTCCCGAGGCAGCGATACTCGGACGAACGAGCGAAGGGCGTTAAACGGAACCATTACCCCAACACGCCACCATTATTGCTCATTTATCGGTGAAAGCCCGGCGAAACTATTGGCTGTAGGCTCGGCGCGACACGATATTCTCGCTCTCCTTTATTCCTTAACAGGCACCGCCGTCGCCGTCGCCGTCGCCGACACCGTTAGGACGTCTTTCCTCTGTCCCACTTCCTCCCCACCCCGACTTAAATTACCACCCAATCGGGACACCCGATTCGCAAATATCTGCAATTACGCGAACGATGTCATTTAGTGGTTCTGAAAAATCCTTTGTGCCCCTGCGATTTGAAACCGAGCGGAATCATAAATTTACCAGAACAATAGCAAAAGAGGTGCTCGAACAGAATGACGAATATTTGACTAATTAAAGTTCATTTCTCGTATAGAAAAACCTGAGTTTCATTTCACATTGAAATACCGAAATTACTTTCCCGTCAATCCAATAGAAGAAGCCGAAATTCATCGTAACGAAGATCATTGGCCTATTTAAATTGTAATTTCAGTGAAAACAAGAACATATTCTCAAATTTCTCATGGATACATATATTATTAAAATACATACATTATTGCAATATATTGTATACATGTATTATTAAAATACATATAATCTTGCGGCGCGATGTCAGGAACGGTGATTTACCAGAGGCGTATTTTGAATGACGATGCACTGTAGCGAGCCACGAAAAAATTTTCTGCGTCGTTTTTTTCTGCATTCAGAAATGATAAACGATAGATTTGCAATCTGATGGTATGTACAGTAATGTCTCCCTTACCGACGCTCAGATTGTCCACTAAAATGGATAATTTGGGAAGAGGAGATTCGATTGTTCGAGCCTTGCGGATCGTTTTTATAATTGTGGACAATTTATAACTATAAAAATAAACCGCAATGCTCGATTAATCGTATCACCTCTTCCCAAATGGTCCATTTTTGTGCAAAATCTGGGCGTCAATTCGAGAGACATTACTGTAATTCGAACGTGCTTTCGGTATATGTTTAATTGATATGCATCGAATAACTAGCATCGTTCGTATCATTCTCCAAATTTTCTATTCCTGATAGATCGTGCAGGATTCGTAAATATTTTAATATAACCCCAACAACACTTTACCGATATGTTACCCACATTGATGCTAAGCGAGAAGTGGCAATACACTAATTTTGTACGCGTTGCTGAAGATGTGCGAGATTATTGGCAATTACTTTTTTGCCAACCCAATAGATAGTTTCATTTACCTATTTAGTTCTTTGTTGCCGGATTACAGTAAATTCTCCCTAATTGACGCTCAGCTTGGAAACAAAAATGAACAATTTGTAAAGTAATGCGATTATTCGAGCCTCGCGGCTCGGTTTTATAGTTGTCGACGAATAATCGTACCTTCTCTTCCTAAATCGTCCATTCTTTTTTACAATCTGAACGTCAATTAGGGAGAACAGTGATGTCTCCTAACTCAGATCGTGCACAAAAATGGACAATTTGGGAAGAGGAGATACGATTGTTCGAGCCTTGTGGCTCGCTTTTTATAGTTGTTGGCAATCCGTAACTATAAAAACTATCCGCAAGGCTCGCGAATAATCGAATGATATTGTCAATCTTTGTGGACAATCTGAGCGTCAATTAGAGAGACATTAATCTCCACATCTCCTGGTGAAGGTATCATCGATCTACAGTAATACCTCTCTAATTGACGCTCAGATTGTCCACAAAAATGAACAATATTATTCGATTATTCGCGAGCCTTGTGGCTCGCTTTTTATAGTTGTCGGCAATTCGTAATTATAAAAACGATCCGCAAGGCTCGCGAATAATCGAATAATATTGTCCATTATTGTGGTCAATCTGAGCGTCAATTAGAGAGACATTACTATGTATGTACCACGTTCCAAATATCCTAGTGAAGGTATCATCGATCTGCAGTAATGTCTCACTAATTGACGCTCAGATTGTCCACAAAAATGGACGATATTATTCGATTATTCGCAAGCCTTGTGGCTCGTTTCTCATGGTTATCGATTGTCAACAACTATAAAAACGAGTTCCAAGGCTCGAACAATCGTATCTTCTCTTCCCAAATTGTCCACTTTCGTGGGCAATCCGAGCGTCAATTAGAGAGACATTCCTGAATATAACCGTGGATCGTTTTCGAAGGTTCGACAACGTTTTTCGGCCGGAGCTTTCGGCCATTTGCTAGGATGTCCGCGCGCACTTACGGCCGGGAGCGTCCTTGTTCACGAAAATTAATTTGTGCATGGGAGAATTGGGTAGGAGGTTGAACCGGAAAGGCCAGGTTTACGCGTATTCGATCGTTTATCGCGCCATGTCGAGCGGAGCACGCAATCCCAGCGTTACACCCTCTGCCGTGCTCGCGTACCAGGAGCACTACCGAATTCTTGTAATCCCCCGTGATCGTGCTCGCAAGTGCGAGCTTCCGAAAGTTCTGATCGTGAAATCGGTTCACCGATGCTACAGGTTGCGCTCGAATGGCTCCGGCAGCTACCGGACGAGAAGGTCGCGTCACTTTCCCGGCCGCGCGGAGCTCCTCTCCTCCGCAGAAACTCGGAGAAATCCTATCAACGTAAATAAACAGCAGTCGTAAATGTATCTAGCTGGAATCCCGGGATTCTAATTGACGCTCAAATTGTACAAAAAAAATGGACGATTTAGGAAGAGAAGGTACGATTATTCGTCAACGATTATTCGTCGACAACTATGAAACCGAGCCGCGAGGCTCGAATAATCGTATCGCTTTACAAATTGTTCAATTTTGTTTACAAGCTGAGCGTCAATTAGGGAGAATTTACTGTAATCCGGCAACAAAGTACTAAATAGACAAATGAAACTATCTATTGGGTTGGCAAAAAAATAAAATTGGCAATAACTTCGCACATCTTTAGCAACGCGTGCACGCGTTAAAAATGATTAAAGCTTGATTGGTAAGTGATGTCGCATTCTCCATATTGCTCCGACATTGCACGATCGGATTATCATTTATTTCGAAGTTCACAAAACGAAATAAATAACGATAGCCTCGAATGGCACTCGATCGAGTTTTTTTTACCAATAAGGAACAGAAGTTTTATGAGCGCGGAATCATAAATTTACCAGAACAATAGCAAAAGAGGTGCTCGAACAGAATGACGAATATTTGACAAATTAATGTTCATTTCTCGTATAGAAAAACCTGAGTTTCATTTCACATTGAAATACCGAAATTACTTTCCCGTCAATCCAATAGAAGAAGCCGAAGTTCATCGTAACGAAGATCATTGGCCTATTTAAATTGTAATTTCAGTGAAAACAAGAACATATTCTCAAATTTCTCATGGATACATATATTATTAAAATACATACGTTATTACAATATATTGTATACATGTATTATTAAAATACATATATTATTGCAATATATTGTATACATATATTATTAAAATACATATATTATTGCAATATATTGTATACATATATTATTAAAATACATACATTATTACAATATATTGTATACATATATTATTATAATGCAATCTCCCTAATTCGCGCTCAAATTGCGCAAAAAAATAGACAATTTGGGAAGAAAAGATACGATAATCTTATCACCTTGCATCTCGTTTTTATAGTTGTTGACAAATCGTAACTCTAAAAAGAAACCGCGGGTCTCGAATAATCGTGTCTCTCCTCTTCCCAAATTCTCCATTTTTATGGACAATTGGAGAGACATTACTGTAATTATTTCAGAAGAATTCGTCATAGTCATCGACGAATAATTTTCCTATTAGAAAGATCGAAATCCAAAATAATCCGAACGAATCGATCGTTCGGCGAACGTTCGGCGCGATACGTCGTATGACAGTGGATCTCCGTGAACGTGGAAGGTTTAGCGTCGCTTTGCGCCATCTTGGCGGTGATTGTAACCCAGAGAACGTATACCGGGGCGCTCGTGCGATCCACGACACGCACGTTCACGCGAATATTAGCGCACGCAAAGCTCACGTACGGCCGGGTCCTATGTAAGCGTGTACACCGTGTTACCGTGGAGGCCCGATAATTAACGAATATGCTAATCAAGCGAATAGAAAAGGAGGGGCCTATAATTAGCTCCGGGTGCGATAGAACGGTTACGTTAATTATTCAGGCCTTGTTCTTTACGACCTCGCGACCAACTGTAATTAATTTTCGAATGACGTGACTGCAAGGAGGTTGCATCTATTACCGTTGTCGAGGTGCCCGGTGACTTATGCGTCTGACAGGTGGTATGTTTCCCAAGATGTCGATATCCAATCACGATGACCTGCGATCCATCGGCGACGGACTCCCCGGGTTCGGATGGCAGGCTTGTCATTTCTTGACGCAGTCAATGTTCCCGATGATTACGCGCGATATCGCGGCCGGCCGATTCATCGCTTGAAATCGGCGCGATAGTAATTTACATTGTGCGACCGAGCCATCGGAGAAATCGACCGTGAGAGGTTTCTTCGTCGCGCGGGCTCGGATCTAGCGCGTTTATGCGAGAAGTTGGCGCAGTTTTCGACGATGATCGTACAGAGTTACAATAGATCGTGAGAATTTGCGGATTTTTATTTACCGTTTCGAGTTTGTCGGAATTATCAAGCAGAGAACAAAATTTTTGTTTCTATGAAAGAAATTTTGATTTCAATGAAAGAAATTCTATTTGCTTCATTCTATTTGTTTCCATTAATTTTATTATTGCAAGAATAAGTTTTATTTCGCGTACGGATCCGGAGTATTGTTATTAATACTCGTGGAAGATGGATCGTGAGAATTTGTGGATTTTCATTTACCGTTTCGAGTTTGCGGAGTCGTCGAGCAGAGAACAAAATTTTTGTTTCTATGAAAGAAATTTTCATTTCAACGAAAGAAATTCTATTTGCTTCATTCTATTTGTTTCCATTAATTTTATTACCGTAATGATAAGTTTTATTTCGCGTACGGATCCGGAGTCTTGTTATTAATGCTCGTGGAAGATGGATCGTGAGAATTTGTGGATTTTCATTTACCGTTTCGAGTTTGTCGGAATTATCAAGCAGAGAACAAAATTTTTGTTTCTATGAAAGAAATTTTGATTTCAACGAAAGAAATTCTATTTGCTTCATTCTATTTGTTTCCATTAATTTTATTATTGTAAGAATAAGTTTTATTTCGCGTACGGATCCGGAGTCTTGTTATTAATGCTCGTGGAAGATGGATCGTGAGAATTTGTGGATTTTTATTTACCATTTCGAGTTTGCGGAGTCGTCGAGCAGAGAACAAAATTTTTGTTTCTATGAAAGAAATTTTCATTTCAACGAAAGAAATTCTATTTGCTTCATTCTATTTGTTTCCATTAATTTTATTATTGTAAGAGTAAGTTTTATTTCGCGTACGGATCCGGAGTCTTGTTATTAATGCTCGTGGAAGATAGATCGTGAGAATTTGCGGATTTTTATTTACCGTTTCGAGTTTGTCGGAATTATCAAGTAGAGAACAAAATTTTCGTTTCCATGAAAGAAATTTTGATTTCAACGAAAGAAATTCTATTTGCTTCATTCTATTTGTTTCCATTAATTTGATTACCGCAATGATAAGTTTTATTTCGCGTACGGATCCGGAGTCTTGTTATTAATGCTCGTGGAAGATGGATCGTGAGAATTTGCGGATTTTCATTTACCGTTTCGAGTTTGTCGGAATTATCAAGCAGAGAACAAAATTTTCGTTTCCATGAAAGAAATTTTCATTTCAACGAAAGAAATTCTATTTGCTTCATTCTATTTGTTTCCATTAATTTGATTACCGTAAGGTTAAATTCTCTTTTGCACGCGGATCCGTAGTCTTGTTATTAATGCGTAACTCTCGTATCACAAGTTTCATTTACAAGCGTGTACAAATAGTCCGCAGAATTAGTTACTTTCCGCAACTTTTTGACAGAGCACAGTATACTTTCGATATTGTTGTTTTAAGCTTGTCCAATTATAACTTTCCGTGGCTATTTCAGTGCGCGTTCTGGTTTCGATAACGTTCGCTACGAAATAAATAACATTAACCGTCGGTTTATCTAGCAACGCTGTACAGCAGGAGACAACGTATAGGCATAATGTTCACACAGTACATTAACCATGACTTATATATATGAGATGTATATATACATATAGATATATACGTGCCGCGTACAGTGATATATCGTGTATCCGTCCTACAGGGGTTTGTACTCGACTCAAAATGTATAGATATACCGGTCCCCGCATTAAACCTTAATAAACCGCGCTGCGAGCTTTACATCGTTAGATCGGAGCGCGTGAAACGTTGGAATATCGAGTAACGAGAAACGTGTGCCGGGCCAGAACAGAAGAAAGCCCGTTTGATTTTCCGTGTCGTCGTTCAATTAGAAAACAATCAAACGATGCGTTGATCTCTTTCTTTTTTTTTATATACGCTCGAGCCTCGGACTCGCTTTCTCCGGGCGCGCCGCGAAATTAACGCCTCGCTCTGAACGGTGTTTAATAATCCCGTGTAATTGTAAAATATGAATACGACAAAACGAGAGAGAGAGAGAGAGAGAGAGTACGATTGTAACCGTGAATTTAGACATAAATATTTATGAACGTTCCCGCGAGCATTATCGCCGCCGCGATATAAAATTCAATATCACCGGCGGATAGCGAGAACACGTGACATCACACGGAGGGGTTCGATATCGGAGGGGGACAATAAAAAAAATAAAAAAAAAAGAGAGAAAAAACAAGCACGATTCTTCTTGACGCGGATACTCATTTGTATTAACAATGCGCGAGTTATTAATTCCGGGCCGTGTAGACACGATAAATCCATTAAGGAATTTTTTCATTTTAGCCGGCGCGGTCGATACTTTTCGATTAACTTCACGCGAAATGAAAGCCCGCCGGCGGCTAATGGTTCCTATCTCTGATCCGAAATAAACTCGCAAAAACACGTGCGCGATGGCTGATTTGTAGAGACCGCGGGAATATGGGCGCTCGACAGGGTGTCCGGCCGGAACTTATGGTTCGACGCGAACGGTGTATGCTCGACGATTAGTGCGATTTTAATTGACCGCGAATAAAACGTTGCTTCCTTCTTGACCGTTGCCGGATTCTGTCGAGGATGTAACTCGAAACGTTTCGCGAGATTTCTTGCTGGTTACATTCGATTTTTTAAGACAGTCGTGAGGAAATAAATGCAAATTCGGAGAGCTTCTTGAGAACTCAAGAACTTCGGTCTGCAGTGAAATCTGAGAAATTTGGGATACGATTTATTTTAGAATAAAGCACGTTTTCGGAGCTTCGATTTCAGAGCTCAGGCGTTTAGAAATTTCAGTGAGAATGCGTTCGAAAATTGTTTCGAAGCAATCACTTAAAATCGGGCGATTCTTCTCTTAAGCTCGATATTTCTCGATTTCTCGAAACGGTTTCGATCTTTTCTACGAGTTGAAATGAACCTGTCGTAAAGAGCGTTCTTCGAGCTTCAATTTAAGCGTTCGAACTTCCGAAAATTCCCGCGGGAACATAATCGAAAGTTAATTCCAAGCGCGGCCCCTAAAAATCGAGACAATTCTTCGGAACCGCTCGGCGAGACTAATTAATTGTACAAAATGATTTCGAACCGCGGTTCAAATCAGAATAAACCGATTACGAAGTTCGTTTCTCCGGCTTTAATTTAAGCCCTCGAAAGCGCGAAAGTTCCGCCGGTAATACATTTGAAATTCGATTCGAAGCGACTCCTGAAAGTCGCGCGCGACTTTTTATTTTCCCAGAACTATCCGCGATCGAGATTTATTAATTTCCACGAAATCATTTCGAATGTTGTTTCGAGGCCGGAGCGAACCCTATCGGAAAGTTCGTTTCTCCGGCTTGAATTCGAGCCCTCGAGAGTTCGCGATTTCCAGCGGGAATGCGTTTCAAATGCGATTTAAAGCGACCTCGTGGAATCGAGTTATCTTTCTCCGACTTCGCTAATTACAACATCTTTCGCAACCTAAAACGCGAAACTGCAGCGTATAAAGCGCGCGTGGCTTTCTTTTTTCTTTCTTTCTTTCTTTCTTTTTTTTTACCTCGAAATGTAAAACATTACGAAGGGTAACCTACGAAATACCACGTCGCGAGCGTTCTCGGACTTTACGACTACGGACTCGCTCGTAGACGAGAGTACACGCGTCGGCGAAATATACAAAAGAATTCTGCTTTAATAATCCCACTTTGCCGGCGCACGTACGCGGCGAATTCTATCCGCGTCGACGTCGGCGCGGCGCGATCGTCGCGTTCACCTAAATTCGATGAAAATGTGCAGCTGCGCGCCCGGTCATGGCGCGCCGCGGTAACTGCGAGATTTAACACAGTGAAAGATAATTGGCATCCTTCACGCGCGGTTTTTTCTCTTAATAAGCGCGGATACGTTCGTTCTCATTACATGGGACGACGGCATTTGTCATGGCCGGCGTGCGTTCGCGTTGCGGCCCGAATAGAACGCGTATAATTTTCGTTATTATTCGAGCTTTACGGACGACCTGTCGCCCAAAGTAATCTGTGACGCGTCCGCGTAAAAACAAAAAATGAAAAAAACGAGGGAAAAACAGAGCGGCGCAAACGGAAAATAAAATAACGAACGTGTCCGCGGCAGATCTATATTCGCTAATGACAACAAATTCGATTGCCGGGTTAATCGAACCGACCGGCAGCTTTAACAATATACTCATTAACGTTGTCGAGCCGGCTAACGGCTCGCCGCCACGATTTACCGGCGGCGAACAACGGTCCGATTCGACGACGACCGCGGCCCGTTCGCCTAGTCGCGATTATCCGAGATACAGTAATGTCTCCCTAATTGTCGCCCAAACTGTGCGCTAAAATAGGCAATTTGGGAAGAGGAGACGCGATTATTCGAGCCTCGCAGCTCGTTTTTTTATAATTACCGATTCTCAATAACTATAAAAACGAGCTGCAACGCTCGAATAATCGTATCTCCTCTTCACAAATTGTCCATTTTTGTGGACAATCTGAGCGTCAATTTGGGAGACATTACTGTACTCGCGCGCACACGTACAGTAATGTCCCTCTAATTGACGCCCAAATTGTCCACGAAACTGGACAATTTAGGAAGAAGAGATACGATTGTTCGAGCTTTGTGGCTCGTTTTTTATGGTTATAAATTGTCAACAATTGTAGAAACGAGCCGCAAGGCTCGGATAATCGTATCTCCTCTTCCCAAATTGTCCATTTTTGTGGACGATCTGAGCGTCAATTAGGGAGACATTATTGTACTTGATTGTACTTAAAAGGTTCGGAATAATGCGGAATACGTGGGACACGCGTGCCACCGCCGCTAATGCAATCCATTAATCTCGCATTTTCGTCTTATGAGAACGCCGAATTAAGGCTGCAATCGTAACGCGAAAGCGTTTCCACCGTAACGAGAACGGACAACGATTCTATAAATTTTCATCTCCGCGTGACCGAGCGATCTTTTTTTGAATGTTTAACCCTTAGCGCTCCTCGCGTTTCTCGAGCACTGCCTACCAGCAACTTCGGTACATTTTTGGAGCGAAGCGCCCGAGATAAAGGAAGTCTTATTTTGTGCGGAAAAGATTACACGTCCTTGCGAATGCATTTGATTTGATTGATTTTATAAATATACATTTTCCTATTGTAAATAAAAGATAAATTTTCAATTTTGTAATTCACCATGGTTGCGATATCTTTGGTAACAGTCTCCCATGTGCATTCTGGGTTTACTTGGACAAGTGTCGCAGTATTCGCTTTGCCAAATAGAGTTACTAGATATTTCTTTCAAGTTTAGAACATTTTCTGCGTAATCGTTGGTTTCCTTTATAATTTCATTCACCAATTCGTCCGTGAAAAATAATTTAAAATATTGTATCGGCTGTTCGATGTTTGTAGGAACTTGTGGTCCAACGACCTGTGGCAATACGCTAAAAGGTATTCTATCTGGAATATGTAATTCTTCCGTAACATCGCGCCATTCGTCTAAGTCTTGTAACGAATCTTCGCTTTCGTTTTCCATAATTCTCATTCTTCGTCTCTTTGGTAGTATAATTTCGCTACTACTACTCGAAGTGTCAGAATCGTAACCAACATCGTCTTCCACAATGTCTTTTAACTCTTCAAAATCAAACACGTCTTCGGTATCGCTCGGCTCTAAATTCTCATCGTAATATTTATTTTTCTCCATGTTGCTAACCATAGAAAAGGTCGAAAAATGGTTTAATCGTAATGGTACAGACTTAGCACGTTTTAACTATAGATAACAATTGCTAACGCCGACGATAACGTATGCTAAAACGTTTGGCTCCGCAGCGGAGCCTTCGGAGTTACGGAACAAATGAGCCGTTTATTTTGAAAGTGGCATAAGTCACTTTACCGTAATGAAAAGTGGTGATTTTTTAATGTTTATACGAAATTGTTTATACTAAGAAAGATAACAGTATCCTGAGATAACAAATACAAGTAACTCTTCTCGAAAGTTAGCATCCATATTTTTAAACGTGTTAAAACGCAAACCCTTGAATATATCGACTTAAAAACAAAGTGACTTATGCCACTTTCAAAATAAACGGCTCAAATGACGAATGTCTCCGTAGCGGAGCCTTCGGAGCGTTAAGGGTTAAGAGTGATTATCAGTTTAATCGAATGAAATTATCGTCGACGAGATAATCGCGTTCCCGGATACTGTTCGCAACATCTTTGCCTCAATTTTTGCGAGACGGTATTTTCGTTTCGGTGCTTTTTCCTTTGATATTTTCTACGTTGTACCGACGCGGTTTCCTTCCTGAAATTCTTCGGGAGATGTTTTATCGTGGTATTTTCAACTTTTTAACGATACCACGGTTAGATTAGAAAAAAAATTCTGTGTTGCTTCGATGCTAGAAATGTATGATATAGTTTGTTTAAATAGTAATCGTGAATGTGGATAGTTTGTTCAAACATGTTCGGGCGCTATATTGTTTCGTTTGACAAAGAGCTCGTTTAAATTGGACGTTCAATATAAGGACAGTTTTGGAGAAACGTAATTTTTGTTTCGCCCGAAACAGTGGCTCGATATAACCTTTTTTCAAATGGTCCCCGGAAATCAAAGAACGGTTCGGTAATACTACCCCGGGCAGAAAGTTTTCAATCAAAATTGACAACGTGAGCGCGCTGAAGGAACTGTTTCTACCAAAATTGAAAATGGAACGTGCTGTCGCGTGCGTAAAGGAAATAGAATGGTCGAGAATTGCTCAAGAAAAATCAATTAATCAATTGCAAGAATTTATAAATCGACCGAAATGTAGCAGAAAAATCAACAGCATTTATTAGTAACGTGCGGTACCAATTAACCACTTGTAAAATTATAAAAAAACAGCCACAATATGGTAAAAAAGTTGACTGCATTTATTCGTAACAGAGGGCATCAATTAATCAATTAAAATAACATAAAAATCAACCACAATGTAGCAAAAATGTCGATTGCATTTATTCGTAACACGGGATATCAATTAATCAATTAAAATAACGTAAAAATCAACCACAACGTAGCAAAAAGTCGAGTGCATTTATTCGTAACGCGCGATACCAATTAATCAATTGCAAAAACATTAAAATCAGTCTCGATGCAGCAAAATAGTTGACTGCATTTATTCGTAACGCGCGATACCAATTAATCAATTGCAAAAAGATAAAAATCAGTTACAATGAAGCACAAAAATCAATTACATATATTCCTGACACGCGAAACCAATTAATTAATTGCAAAATTATAAAAATCGACCACAATGTAGCAAAGGAATCGAGATATCGTATTGCAGATATTTAAAATTCCGCCACAATGTAGCAAAAAAGAATAGCTTGCCCAAATATTTCATTTTCAAAAAGTTCCATAAAATAGAATAACGTAGCAAAGCTTGCGTATTTGGATTTACTCGAAATAAATTTCTTCTCAGAATCTAGATGACAAATAAGAAAAATAAAAACAGGTATGATCGCAACTACGGTAAAATATTGTGTCGTGCGATCATCGAGTACGGAAACGTATTTCGCTCGAAGCTTAACCCTTTGCACTCGAGTGGTGACTCTGAGGCACCACTAAAATTGTTAGTTCGCGTTCTAAGATAATTTTTATATTAACGGAGTTTACATTCAAAAAATGTTAAAAGTGTAACTGTCGTCACAAGTTATCGCAAGATATATAATGTCAAGCCATTTGAACCGTGAATCTAAAATAATTTTTCTGACTTATGGTATTTCCATTTTATATATATATATATATATATATATATATATATATATATATATATATATATATAAAGATAGATAGATATATAATGTATATAAAATGGAAATACCATAAGTCAGAAAAATTATTTTAGATTCACGGTTCAAATGGCTTCGAGTGCAAAGGGTTATATATATAAAGATAGATAGATATATAATGTATATAGAATGGAAATACCATAAGTCAGAAAAATTATTTTAGATTCACGGTTCAAATGGCTTCGAGTGCAAAGGGTTATATATATAAAGATAGATAGATATATAATGTATATAGAATGGAAATACCATAAGTCAGAAAAATTATTTTAGATTCACGGTTCAAATGGCTTCGAGTGCAAAGGGTTATATATATATAAAGATAGATAGATATATAATGTATATAGAATGGAAATACCATAAGTCAGAAAAATTATTTTAGATTCACGGTTCAAATGGCTTCGAGTGCAAAGGGTTATATATATAAAGATAGATAGATATATAATGTATATAGAATGGAAATACCATAAGTCAGAAAAATTATTTTAGATTCACGGTTAAAATGACCTCGAGTGCAAAGCGTTAATAATTCGGTGAATGTACGCGAATTTAATCTATGGCCAAATATATTCGAAAAAATCTAGAAAAATATTTTCTTGCGTAACGAACGATTCTCTGTTCATCGCGGCGCCGCAAAAACCCGGACGAATAAGACGTCACCGTGGAAAGTCTGTCCGTGAGGGATGGATGTGGTTTTAGGGTGCGACAGGACAATTGCACGGAAGGCCGAAGTAATTCCAATTTCACGCATCGATCAGGCGCGACGAATAATTGCTTTAATCCTGTCGATAATTTGTTCGTATAATTAGCCAACGGTTTGAGTGTTACCGAACCGTTGGCCGAGATCGATCGACTTTTCATGACCTCTTCCCGTCGACATTTCATGCACTCCACGTCCGTCAGAGGCAGTTCTTTATCAACGTCGCGCGGCCAACGCGCGTTCGTCTCATTAGTATTGATATTTGCCACTTCGGATTATTGCGACGGGGTTCGTTAATCATCCGGTTTTTCGTCTGAATAATAGTGTTACCTGTTTTGCATCTGGGACGTAATAATAGTGCTGCTCTTGAAATAGCACGATTATTCTTCCGTCGAAACGCTTGCGTTTTTCACGGAACCGTTCCTAATGGAACATTTTCTACGTCATCCGTCGGGCCGCGGATTTTATGTGTTTCAAGGAAAGATGGACAAACGAAACGCCGAGCATGTACACCGTGGCCGCCTGGAAATTTTTTAGATACCATCGCATCGCTCTCGTTCCATTAAAACATCATCGAACGGAGAAACACTTTTTCATCTAACTCCTGTTTCGTATAATTAACGCGGAACATTTTTGCGAAGTGAAACGTTAACGAAGTTTCTTCGATTCGTACGCTCTTTAAATAATTTGATCGAAAGATTGAGTATACAGAGCGATTCGAAGCAACTTTTTCCTTTACAAAAATGTTCTACGAGGCGTTGTTAACGAGTTATTAACGGAAAACACTGACCAATGAGGGGCGAGCTCGCTAAGCGCTAGGCGCCAATAAGCGAAACTGGGCTTCGCGCGCTCGTTGGCTCGGCCGCCGCGCGCCAGCCGTGCTCGTCTCTCATTGGTCAGTGTATTTCGTTAATAACTCGTTAACGACGCCTCGTGGAAAATTTTTGTAAAGGAAAAAGTTGCATCGAATCACCTCAGGAATCTGTAATTTCCCGGAAATACCATAATTTTGGGACAGCCTGTACAGTGAAACTTTACATCGCGAGATTGCTCGAAAAATTGATCGGGTAAGTAATTAGTTTTCAGATTACATTGAATCGGAGCTCGGATAAGTATAAAAATCAAATTCGCTCCGATACTTGGCGATCGTTTTTAGCAGAAACGTGACAGAAGAATGGGAAACCAGCTGTTTCGTGCTTCGACAATTAGGCTAATTTTTCAGTCGATTGCATTCTTTTTTCCTTCACTGCAAAATGTGTTATATCTTGTACTTCGTGCGAACCGATGCTTTCGATGACGATGATGAAATTTGACGTTGGAAAATGGAGCGTTTCGGAACGCGTTGCATCGAAAACAATTACGCTGATTATGGTTCGGCGAAGGATTGGGGCCCGGGAGCGCATAACTTACGAAATCCCGCGATACCGGGCGCGGCCGCGTTATAGTTGGCGCGTATTGTTAGAACCGTGTCTTGAGAGAGCAATTTCGTCCGGAGATATAGGAATTCTATATCTTCCTGTTAAATTATACGACACAAATAAGGCACCCCCGCACCTATAAATTTTCGTCCCGGCGATGCGCGTCGTTTTCAGATACGGTATAACTACCGACCATCTGATTTCGGGGGCTAAATCGTAAGCTCGTACATCATAACCGCATTCGTACCCTCCCTACCATCCATTGCGCCGTCTCTTCTTCGAAAGGGTTCCTACCTGATAATTCTCTCGCTGACAGCGATTAACGAAGTTGTGCCCGATATCCTTTTCCCTTCAAGGAACACGAGTCACGATCGTATCTATGGAAAGCCGTTATTTACAGATTGTATATTCCCAAACTAATATCAGTTCCCATAAATCTTTCGGCAACGCGGAAGAAGCCATAATCCAACAAGCTTATGAACGTCGTTATCACATTTTTTTTTCTATCCCCCTCTCCCCCCAGCTCAACCACCGAACTCTCCGGGGTGCCGAAACTCTCCCGAATTCGCTGGTGCTATTCGGAATTGTTATCCGATCGAAACATAAACTGGCCGTCGTTGTTCCGTTGCATTTTATCCCGCGTTATCGACACTCGGTATACGGAAATTGATTGCGCGAGTATAGATTTGTAACGAGTTTAGATTTTTAACTTTATAGATCGCGGGTGGAGATTTCGAATGTACGGTCATTTCTCCGAGAATCGTTCGGAGGCCGGAATCGGGACCGGCAGATACGAGAATACCGAGTCGCGATTCTTCGGGCCTTGAAAAAAGGCAGCGGCCAGCATGCCATTAATATGAATACATAGTAATGCTAGAATAGAAATGATGACTTAACTTTTTTATTCGCAATTCTTTGCCACGATTCGAAGGCAATTCGAAAGCAATTCCGAGGGCACGTGACACGATTCGAAGGTAATTCCGAGGCCACGTGACACGATTCGAAGGCAATTTGGAAGTCACGTGTCACGATTTGAAGGCAATTCGAAGGCCACGTGACATTATTGGAAGGCAATTCGAAGACCGCATAACACGATTCGAAGGCAATTCGAAGGCAATTCCAAGGCCACGTAACACGATTCGAAGGCAATTCGGAGGCCGCATGGCACGATTTGAAGGCAATTCGAAGGTCACGTGACATTATTGGAAGGCAATTCGAAGACCGCATAACACGATTCGAAGGCAATTCCGAGGCCACGTAACACGATTCGAAGGCAATTCGAAGGCAATTCCAAGGCCACGTAACACGATTCGAAGGCAATTCGGAGGCCGCATGGCACGATTTGAAGGCAATTCTAAGGCCATATAACACGAAGAAGGGACATCTGTGTTCACATTCCCCCTCTTACTAGCTGCGGCAGTGGGGCAGATCTACTTTCTGGCAGACCTAATACATATACACGTAACTATCAAAACTGTAAAATCCATTTATGTTTAGAAACCGACAGAGAGACAATTGGAGAGACTTTACCGCACTTCCGACCGTGGATATCCGATCGTTTCAATATTACAACGAAGAGAACACGGGGCATCGATCAGATAGATATTCGATGGGCCCCGTTACGGATTCCGGGCTCGCGTCCGTCATCAGCCTAAGAAATAGGGAACTCCCCGGACGTGATAACAACGAAACAAATCTGTTCAGTATTTCGCCGGCGTCGAACCGACGGGGCCGGGCATGCATGTTCCCCGGGACGCGTGGTCACGAGCACGGGGCCGATGAGCAGCGCGATTATTTATCCGAGATATCCGACCGAGCCGCATATTTGTTTCTTCGGCGCGCGATGCGCCGCGGCTCGGAAATTATTAATCAAATCGAGCAATAAGCGGCCGAGTATAAATAACGATAGCAGCGGCGGCGGAGGCGGCGGCGGCGAGCCTCGTGCCGGGTTCGGCTCGCGATCTCCGCGTCGGTGGCCGGGGCTTGGTTCTCTCGTTTTCCCACCTTCCCCGCCGCACGTTTCTCCGTCTGCGCCCCCGGGGTTCGCTCCGCGATTTCAACCCGGCCCCCTTCCCCCCTCCCGGCGCACACGGCCCCTCCGGCGTTCGCAGTTCGGTTCCAGTTACGGTATCGCGGTAGGCGCTAGACGGCGAGGCAACGGTGATTTGTCGCGGCGGATATGAGAGCAGCGAATGCCCCTTTGGACGCAATATTATTTTAAACGATGATATAGGAGGGGCGCGTGGTGCCGCAGAAACCGCGCGGCTCTCGGCCCTTCCACGTACACGGCGTAACGCGCGCCAGATGAAAATTACTGTACGTGTGCCGGTGACGCCGCGACCCGACGGGACGCGACGCGACGCGGTGCAGCGCACGTGTGCAACCGACAACCCGGTGCACCGTGCAACGGGACGGCCGTCGCGCCGCGGCGTTCGAGCGAGACGATTCTGCGACCCTGGTCCGCCGCACGTCGAATTCTCCTACCGAAACTGGACCACCGAGGCCTCCTTCTTGTCACATCAACGTGTTTCGGTCGCGCTCCATTCGGTCGCTTTCGCGTTACTATCGCAGCCTCGCTATGGACCGCTATGAATTCCCGAACGAACGGTGAAACGTTTTTGACGCTAGATTTTCGGAGCGCAAAAATGCAGCTGCTTTGTAGTGGTTTATGAAGGTATCGGTAAGACGTTTATTCTGATTTTGAACAGGTATTATTGTAACATTTGCCGTAAGTGAATGTAATAAATAAGTAAATATAATGGATAAATATAAATAATAATATAATAATATAAATAAATAATAATAATAAAATATATAAATAAGAATAAAAATATAATAATATAAAATATAATAATATGTAAATTGAAAGATTAGTGACCCGTCGTTTTGACGGATTCCGTAAATCAGGTTAATCTGTTGAAACGTTCACTGCCGAGACTGTTTTGAAGGAGTCCGTTTGGGATGCCAACATTCCTCTCTGTTAAATAAATAAATGAATAATAATACGTGGAAAATGATAATAAGTGAAAAATAAGAAATAAAAAGGAATGGACCACGTTCTTTGAATTGTTCAATTGCTGTTTTGATTTGCACGTTCGATGAACAATTTTCACTTGCATATTTTGTTCGAAATTGTCTTCCAACTTTCGCGTAACTTTCACCATGTTTGTAATAATTTTTAATAATAAACAGGCGTTGCTGAAGCGAATATTTCTTCAGTCTCGATCTCCGCAATGTTTCCGCTCGTCAAACGTCAAATAATATATGGCGGTCTAGTATAGAAATGTAAATGACGCGAAATTTAAAAGTAATGCTCTTTACTCATCGAATAAAACACGTAAAATTCTTTTTCTGTTAAAAAATGAACAAAGTGAAAAGATGAAAAAATTTCCTTATTTCTTATTAGAAATGAATAGAAAATTCGTTATGCCCAAAAAGAAACCAAAGTCACAGCAAACTGGCCACTCCGCTAGAAACCGGCTCCACTATCCCACGCACAGCGGAACGCACTATTTCACGTGACAGTATCTTGCCCGGTGTTCTGTAATCCTACAGCCGCATATACGGCAGCTGGAATTCCGCAAACTTTCTTTTGATCCCGGCGGATCGTTCGCGACGCTGCGTCGAATTCTGACCGCGTTCAGTGAAACTAGATTCGCCGTGTCCTGTTTTCCCATCGAATTTGAATTCCTCCGGCGGAAAGTTCGATTACAAAGCACTCCGGTCGCGCCGTTCCCCGATCCTTTCTACTTATCGTGTGACTTTCGTCCTCGAACGAACGAACGAACGAGCGAACGGCGACGCCGACACGGCGAGTGGAATAAGTCAATAATATATGATACGTCTGTTCCCTTTTGCGCCGGGAATTCGGCTATAAAATTCAGGAATGCAACGGCGTAGGTGAAAGCGGCAGGTGGAATGCCGATGCGTGCCGCGCTCGGTTTACGCCTCACGTCTCGAAATTGCCCCGCGAGTTCCAGCGATTTCATCGGCCGGAGGACAAGCCTCGAAAACCATGATGCTTCGCGGCGTCATTGCTGCAGAATGCTTCGCGTGGCCTATCTCTCTCGCGCTCACTCTCTCTCTCTCGCGCGCGCTCTCTCTCTTTCTCTCGTGCTCTCTCTCGCACTCTCTCTCTTTCTCTCGTGCTCTCTCTCGCGCGCTCTCTCTTTCTCTCGTGCTTTCTCTCGCGCTCTATCTCTCTCGCGCTCTTCCAATTCTCGCGCTCTCTCTCGCACGATTTTCCTCTCTCGCGCGATTTTCCTCTCTCGCGCTCTCACTCTCGCGCTTTCTCTCTCGCGCTCTCTTTCTCTCGCGCTCTCATTCTCGCGCGCTCTCTCACTCTCGTGCTCTCATTCTCGCGCGCTCTCTCTCTCGCGCTCTTTCTCTCGCATCCCCTCTCTCGCGCTCCCTTTCTCGGTATCCCTCGCTCTCTCTTTCTCGCTCTCTCTCTCGTTCTCTATCTCTCGCGCTCTCCCTCGCGTCCTCCCTCTCTCGTCCTCTATCCCCCGTTCTCTCTGTTCACGGCACTCCTGACATGGCAGCAGCATCTTTCTTGAACTATCGTCGCGTCCGAAATTATCGGCTTGGCACCGATTCAACAGAAATGTATTATTAAGAGGCTGCGCTTGGCCCAGTACCAGCGGCGCAACTTCCAAAAAGTGAAGTCCGTCCGCGCTTCCGGCGCTCGAGTTTCCCTCAAGGACGTCGCCTGCCTAGCTTTTAATAGCCCCGTGAATCGAATTTGAATAAGTCACACACGCCGATTAAATGGATCGCCGTCGCCGCAGCTCTTAACTGCTCCGCCGCGGAACGATTTAGCGAAAGTCTTCCGTTTCTTCGGGTCTCGCACACTCCGTTTCTCTTATACCTTCTACTCGGCTATTTCAATCCGCACGTTTCAGTACAAATGGTAACGATGCACTGTGGTAACGATGCACCGCAACGTCTCACTCGAATGCAGGAGAGATGAATCGAAGAACTAGAATTCTTGCCGAGATGCGCATTTAACCGGCTTGCTGTCTCCGACGAGTTTACTCGTCGCTACGCGAAACATTGCCACGCCTTCGCGACGAATATACTCGTTGAAAAGCGCTGCTAACTGATTAAGAAGGATATACATATACATATACATGTATACATGTATACACTTTGACGTTCGTGATCGTCGTGCTCGTCGACGCACGCACTGCAACGGGTTAATTAACGGGCGACGTTATTAGAAATCGCGCATTCAAATTTTCCGTTTACACGTATCCATCGGTTGCCGTGAAGGCTTTACTTTGGGCTCCGGAAGTCGGAACATCAAACAGAATGTTACATGGAACTTTGTATTTGATTCAAACCGGCTCTCGTAAATACTGTAACGTGGCAGCCGAGTGGTTTATGTGTGTTACGCATAAGACTCCGGTTTGGTCGCGACCGAGGATTTCGATGCTGTGCGTTGTGTATTGTCAAAACAATAATTTACTGAATGCAGCTCGACGTCGCGTCGCGGGTCGGCGCGGTACGGCGCGGCCTGGCGGTATCGTGATGCGAACAATTCGCACAGTATTAATCAAGCGGCCGGTTCTCAAATAATCAGTAAATGGATCTGGACTTTTTGTCCGGCCAGCCCGGAGTCAAGGTCTCGCGTAACGAACTGACCAAATTAAAGCGGGAAACTGTGCGTTCGCCGTTCGGTCATGATAATCTCTAGACTCTAGACTCTCTCGCGCTCTCCCTCTCTCTCGCGCTCTCTTACTGGAACTCTCTTACTCGCGCGCTCTCTCTCTCTCTCGCGCTCTCTTACTCGCGCTCTCTCTCTCTCGCGCTCTCTCACTGGCGCGCTCTTTCACTCGCGCTCTCTTACTCACGCGCTCTTTCACTCGCGCTCACTCTCCCCCGCGCTCACTCTCCCCCGCGCTCACTCTCCCCCGCGCTCACTCTCTCGCACTCTCTTACTCGCACGCTCTCTCTCTCGCACTCTCTTACTCGCACGCTCTCTCTCTCGCGCTCTCTTACTCGCGCTCTCTCATTGGCGCACTCTTTCACTCTCGCTCTCTTACTCACGCGCTCTTTCACTCGCGTTCACTCTCCCCCGCGCTCACTCTCTCGCGCTCTCTCACTCGCGCTCTCTTACTCGCGCTCTCTCTCGCGCGCGCTCTCTCTCCCTCGTTCTCTCTCTCTCTCTCTCTCTCTCTCTCGCTGACTCGCGTAACGAACTAGCCAAATTAAAGCGGGAAGCTGTTGCGTTCGCCGTTCAGTCATGATAATCTCTAGACGATCTGGCCCGCCTATTTATCACTTATCATAGCTATTGTTCTTTCTTTTTTCTTTCTCCTTTTTTCACGGTGACGCTCGTTGGGAAATTTATGTCGGACAATCGCGATCGTATCGGCGCACAGTTTATGCCCGCTAACGAAAACATTAACCGAACCCGTTCATGTGGGTAACAATAATATCTCTACAAATTGTCAAGCGATATTTGATACTCCGCGGCGAGCACAATGCAAAATCGTAACCAGTCAGCGGCAGCCATGCAGCGACGATAAGGTTAGTGGCTCGAATTTGCATTTAGTATCGGCGGCATAAAGTAGCAATCGTAATTACCAGATAACAATAACAGCTGCTTTGTTAGCTGCCTTTCATTAAGTCTTAATACCATAGAGTGTCGTCATTTAAACCCGCGCACTATACAATAGATGTGTGCTCTATATGCACGGAAGCAGAGAGTGAGAGAGAGAGAGAGAGAGAGAGAGAGAGAACGGTCGCGATGTATAGGGTGTACCAATTAAAACGCGTGAATAATCATCTTCGGCTGGAACAGGCAAAGCCAACAAATTTCCGACCAATTGTGCCATTTTATATGAGAAATTGATGCTCAAATCCGCGTCACTCTGTCAAATTCGTCCAACTGTTGCTCTTAATATATTATATTTAATATATTATTATTGTTATATTATTAATATAATATATATATATAATTTATTTATATATATAATTATATATTATATATATAATATTGTTATATTATATTAATATATTATTATTGTTAACGAACGTTCCGCTCATGTTTTTTCTATATGCTTTATTCACTTTCTTTTTTGTTTATTTTTTGTTAATATTTCGTAATCATTCATTTTGAATTTTATTTAATGGATTTCCGGAAGAAAATGACGCGTTATTTATTCGAATAAAAAGCAAATATGGAAATGCTGTTTGCAAAGAGTACACGTCTCTTAACCCTTTTAGTGCCGGGCGAAAAAGAGGCGCTTATGCGAATATAACTGGCCGAATTTCACGGTTTTACTAGGATTTCGAAAGAGGCTCATAAAAACCAAACGAAAAGCAATATTTACATAATTGAAAAAGCAGTGTATCAAGGACAAAATAGAGAATAAAACGGAGACGCTAATTTTTTCTCTCGCAATGAAATTAGACTATTCGTAACGTATTTATTTACATATAACGCTACAAGCTGCGGGCCGATATATCGGCCTCCGACGCTAAAAGGGTTAATCCAGGCGCATCCGATGCATGGCTGCGTTCAGAGACGCGGCTAGAGAAGAATAGCAAACAAATTTTCCACTTAACGCTCGGTATTTGTCGACTTATATTGCCGGATTATATTCTATCGCCGAACGGGATACTTTGTTCTTCGAGCGAAGAAAGGCGAAGTTATTTTTAGCAGCGAGAACAGGATCGCGCGATCGATCCTGTCACGAAAAATCGGATTTCCGTGATATCATTAAATTATTCATTGCTCCTATTCATTCTCTCCGCGTCTAGTCCAACTGTGTGTTTCTATAAATTTCAACGTATTTTGATTGTATATTGTGGTCATCGGTAATGGATTCGTCCATTAACTGCGTTGTGTATTTTGCTTCATACTCCCACGTGATATCCGGATATGTTGTGTACGGCTGTGTTGTTTCTACGGATGTACCGTGGCATGTATTCTTTGTTATTATTGTTATAGTATTACAGATACATTGCGTACAGTGCCGCGCAAGGACGAGACACAGCCCGGGGCTGTCTCGAAGCTGACCCAGTTTATCTCACGATAAAACAAATAGTTGAAATTAATTTAGTTGAAGGAGACGGAGCATTTCTCTACGACGTAAATGAAAGAGTGAAATCAAAGTAGCGTGGTAAACGGAAGCGTTGTTTGTGCATTTAAAAGGTATATACATTTTTCATTTTAATATCATGGTTTTGATCGAAGTAAGAAACGTGGAGGAAATTGGTTTTACAAAACTGGAAAAGCAGCAACGAACAGTGGATTAAGCTTTCGTAGTATTTTGTAACACTGCTCCCATCAGAATGTTGAAATTGAATTTGAATAAAATGATTGATATAATTTTAACAAGAATGTCAATATTTTAATATTTGTTCGAAAAGTGCTTACATTCCGGCGAATTACTTTTGCAAATAGTGTAATTTCAAACGATGCTACAAGATTCAAAAAATTTTTCATCGCATTGCTTTTGACGTGGTCTTGCAAAACAGAGCTTCCCCTTTTCAACCACGTCTCGAAAGTGGATCTGCTATTTTTTCTTCCGATGTTACAGTTACTTGAGCGACAAGTGTCATCGTCAGTAGAATAACCCAAGATACGTCGTGACCCGTCCGAGTCTTCCACATAAATACAGTTTACACGACGAACAAAAAGAATTTCCACAAAAATCGCCTGATACAGAACCGAAGAGGAGACTTTGCTCTTCAAAACAAGCACAGTTAGAAATCTGTAACATTGACTCGCACAAAATCGCAAGCGTCCAAAGATCGTCGATCTTCCATTAACAATTTAGCCATCCTTCGACATCGCGAATACGAAAATCAATATCCAACGCGAAACTGCCCGACGCATCGTCGCACCCGTGTAATCATCACCGCAACAGACATTAATATTTATCAGAAAAACGTCGAAATGATCGTAGCCTCGGCCCAAGTATTCAATGTAGCCCCGTAGAGTATGCGCGGGCCGCATGAATATGCCGCTCTCGGCGGAATTATGTATGCATTGCCGCTTAATAAACACGCTAAACAAAATAGCAGGAGCGGTGCCGAACGCGGGAACAAAGAGGAAAGGAGCAGCAGAGCCCGGGAAAAATTGGACGCACTAAACGTTCCCAGCGAGAAAACCTTCCGTTCGTCTGAAACAGCCTCTGTGCTGGCCCACAAGCTGCCGAGGAACCACCGCTGGCGCGTTGCACACCGACGTGTGCATGCACACGTACGCGCGCGTCCTCCACCGACACAGCGCCGCGAAAGCTATACATTAAATTGCATCCCTGTTCACCAACAAACTGCCCAAACTGGCTGGCCGCCGACCGGATGTTTTAACCGGAAGCAGCCAGATGAACGTTGCGCGCGTGACTTACTTCGAATCACGCCAAATTGACTTTCTATCTAGCTCCGTCGAGGTCTGACGTATCTTCTGCAACGAGAATATCGCGAGGCGAGGGAGAAAGATTGGCCGGATGAAAGGGACAGACAAAACGTACGTTCTACCGGGAGACACGTACGTGACAAAGCCGACGCGACCGAGGCCTCTTCGCCTAATTCTACCTCGCTTTCGTGAACGTAATTGCACCGCACGCCTCTCTCCACCGTAGTTTCCTTCAATCAAGATACACATACCGGTTCCTATTAATATATCGTCGTTCTCTCTCTCTCTCTCTCTCTCTCTCGAGCAGATAGCATTTTTTCCGACACTTTTAGATTACGTACGGAAATTCCTGGGAAAGTCGCGATCGCTGAAGAACATCGAATACCGCCGTTTCTCTTTTTCGATCAGCGTCGAACATTTTTGATACCACTTACTTAACATCCGCCGAGTTCCTCCGATTCGAAATTTTCTTTCGATTCGGTTCCGGAGAAATTATGTATATTTTTCAAAGCCGACGCGACCGAGGCCTCTTCGCCTAATTCTACCACGCTTTCGTGAACGTAATTGTACCGCCCGCCTCCCCTCCCCGTCTCGTAGTTTCCTTCAATCAAGATACACACACCGACTCCTATTAATATATCGTCGTTCTCTCTCTCTCTCTCTCTCTCTCTCTCTCGAGCAAATATAATTTTTTCCGGCATTTTTAGACCACGTACGGAAATTCCTGGGAAAGTCGCGATCGCTGAAAAACACCGAACACCGCCGTTTCTCTTTCTCGATCAGCGTCGAACATTTTTGATACCACTTACTTACCATCCGCCGAGTTCCGTCGATTCGAAATTTTCTTTCGATTCGGTTCCGGAGGAATTATGCATATTTTTCGAAGCCGACGCGAAACCGTAAAGATCGTATTTTGATCGAATACTTGTTCGATCTTCTCAAGTATTCGTGAACAGGTTGTTCGAAGTTGAAGAAAATCTCTGTTCTTTTTCTGGAATCTAGGATTTCCAGTTAAATTGAAAACGTTTCATCGAACGTGATCGATTTTGTCGCGTGTTCATTTCGATCGCACCTCGTTTTCGATTTACGTTGATCAGAGAAAACGCGTACATATTTTTCGAAGCCATCGAAAAATTAATAAGAATGAATCGTATTTATTCGAACGCTGAACATCCTTATCAACTTATTAATTAATTACGAATTAATTCGTCCTCAAATCTAGAATCTGGTTCGGTTTAATCGGTTGTTCGACGTGAGCGGAACGTTAAAACGCGTTCGAATCAATTGGCCAACACGGATCGGTTTCGCCGGGCGATCAATTTTTTGTTGCGTTCGGTAGGATTATTAATTTGTTACGATTCGAACTCGAAACAAGCCGGAATCGACCGCGCGCGTTGCCACGGTAAATTAACGCGGAACAAAAGAGTTTTAATCTAACATGTACGCGCGCATGCTAATTAACGTCTACGCAGATGTTGCGATGGGAAACGATGAATGGAAGATTTCCCAAGGCTGATTATAATTTCTGTGTTCCGTTAATTGTACAAGCATGAATAAATGTGAAAATTCCGGCCGGGTTTTAGCTCATTAATTCGTGTCTAACGAATATCTCGACTAGAGTTTCCCCCGGCAGTAGTTTATCGAAAAGTTTCGCCCCGGCGTTTACGCGGTGCCGGCGTCGTCTCTGTTCCGACGTAACCGCGCGTTTTATAAACACGAACGAATGCCCGTGTTCCGCAAATTAAACGCCGATACATCAATAATAATCGGCCGACCGACGTTTCAATAAATAACGAGAGTCCATAATTCTCTCTCTTTCTCTCTCTCGCGCGCGCGCTCGCCTGCACTTCAATCGAACGCGTGCTTAAATGTTATAATGATATAAGTCAAATTAAACCTGTCGCGCCGTTGAATATTAATAACAACTTGAAAAATTACATCGTCCGCCGGATTAAATACGATTAATACGCGGAACGAAATTATTTGAACGTATTAATGATAATGTTGCTGCGCCCCGGGCCGGGACAATAATTTCGATTTTGTCGACGCGTGAATCGATTCGCCGCGGTATCGTTGTTTCGATTAACCCCTTAACGAACAGTTTTTTTGAAAATACCGGCCAAAAATATCAATTTTTTTTCTTATGTAAAAAGACACAATTTAGAACATTGTCTTGGCGAAAAAATTAAAAAAATACAAAAATAGTCAACATTTTTATTTTAATTTTGGATTTTGATCCACATCGCAGAAAAGAGCCGAATATTGCATGTTACGCGAGCGAATCAGAATCTGAATGTGAATACGCTGTCGGAAAGCGGCACAGAAGAAAGTGATAAGTATAGTAGTGATTCTGAAGATAGTTCAGAAGAAGATATATAGCCGCTGATTGGAAGTAGATAAGCAATATCCAACCAAATCCACATCCTCAAAGGTTTCCATTTGTTACCGCCCCTGATTCAACTTTACTTTTGGTGGAGAATTTTGATATACTGCGCTTTCGTTCCATGGAAAAAGGCTATATTTTATTCTTGAATAAACAAGTGTTACAGCTTACAATCCCATGTAAATGATAAATATCAATAAAACGATTTGTTTTCTTTGCTTTTACATTGTTATTTGTCAATTCTCGATTATATTCGAGTGTGAAAAATTATAGCAGCATAAAATACAACGCCGCTCGAATTATCTCGAGTGTGCACTGTTTAGCCTGTTTAGCGCGCTCGAATTAACTCCAGCGTACAAGTTAAGGGGTTAATTGGAATCTCAGAACTACGCCGATGCTTTTACTCTCATTTGCTGGCCGGTGATCTTCGAATGTAATAATTTTATAGAATTTGTCGTGTTTACTTCCGACGGTGTCCGCGCGATAAAAGCGCGCAAAGAGAGTCAGAAATGTAGGGTGCTACGGGAGCCGCGGAAATGTCCTACGTGCAAGTAGCATAAGTCAGCAGTTGGCACTTTGGTCAGACACGATCGTTCCTTAAAGAAGAGGTAAGTTCGTTCTGAAGTTCGGCGAACTTCGTGAGTTCGTTCGAAACGCATTGTCGCGGTGTAGTCTCTAAATTGTTCTATTAATTTTACAATATAGCGTTAATCCGATAAAATGAAATATTTTCAAACTTGCGAATTGTAAATGGCGTTTTTAAAAATTGAGCCCTCGACCAAAAATATGACTAGAAACTATATTGCAAATTTCCACATTTCTTTGCTAAGTACAGTAAATTCTCCCTAATTTCTCCGAAATTGTCCATTTTTGTTTGCAAGCTGAAGGAAAATTGGGGACATTTTACTGAATCGTTAACTCACTGAAACGTTTTCACACTTGAGAATTGCAAATATCATTTCTAAAAATTGACCCCTCGACGAAAAATGTGACCACAAATTATTCTGTAAATTTCTTTCCTAAATACAGTAAATTGTCCCTAATTTCTCCCAAATTGTCCATTTTTGTTTGCAAGCTGAAGGAAAATCGAGGACAATTTATTGAATTAGTAACCCGTTAAAATGTTCTCAAATTTGCGAATTACACATATCATTTTTAAAAAGTGCCTCCTCGACGAAAAATGCGACTACAAATTATTCCGTAAATTTCCTTCCTAAATACAGTAAATTCTCCCTAATTTGCGGTGTATATTCGAGTGTGAAAAATTATAGCAGCATAAAATAAAACGCCGCTCGAATTATCTCGAGTGTGCACAGTTTGGCCTGTTTAGCGCGCTCGAATTAACTCGAGCGTACAACATGAAGGTGGGTTAATTCGTCGTGCAGCGTCTCTCGGTCTCGACACGGTCCCCGTTCGATCGCCGTTCGAGCTTCCGAATTCTCCGTCGTCGACCGAACACGACGCTCGGCGTTCCACGCGTCTCCGTGAAATTGTAGAAAATTGTAAAACGTCGACCGGGGAAGGAACGTCGCACGAAAACGAAGCATAATTTCATTCCGGCGATGCGATGTTTCGCGGCCGATAGCTTCCTCTGTCAACATTTGCGTAGGTCCCCATCGGCGAGAGGACTATTTCGCAAGAACCAATGAAGAAAGTTCACGTAAATGTATGTCATATTTGTCTTTGTTCGTCGCGAGTTGCAGTCGTGTTTGTTCTCTACTCGTATGCCCCGCGCTTGGTTAACTTTCAACGGAGTTCCGCGGAACACTCGCATTCAGATTTAATGGGAAAGTGCAGTTCAGCGACACAGAATTCGCCAACTTTTTTTTTACGAAGCCGCGCAAAACGAGAAATTAAAGGAAGCAGAACGAAGCCTCGCCGATGACAAAGATAATATGAAAAAAGAAGGAAGACGCGCGGAGACGAAAAATCAACTATGTAAATCATTGTAAATCGTTGTAAATTCGCTGGTCAGTCGAGCGGTGGGATAAAAGTGAAATGGAATAAGTGCGCTTAAGGGAACTTGATAACCGTGGTCTACTTAAAAAAAAAAAACAGCGAGCTTCCTTTTTGCCATAATCGTCCATGCGGTGGTTAACTTTTTCTCCCGATAATTGCATCTCTAATGCCGCTGGTTCCGCGCACTTAACGAAACAAGAAAGAACGCGCCGCTGTCACCTCGTTCTTTTTCATTGTTCCGCGCGTCTTACTGCTTTCGGGCAATGAGAATTGTTCGCTCCCTTTTCTTTTTTTCGCTCGCGCCCTACCATCGGTGTCTTTAGCACCGATGCCGCGGTTTGCCGGCGTTATACGCAATAACGAAATTAAACCATGCATGCCCCTGTGCGGCCGTGTTAAACTGTTCCCTCTACTTTCGCGGCAAGCACGCTATAACCGAGTGCTCGGACCACAGGATTTTCATTGTTAATGCAAGGTCCTTTTTCCAAGGTCCAAAAAACGGGAAGCACGTTTTTCTTCGAGACGTAACTCTACGATCTGACACCGTCTCCAGGAACACCGTGCAATTTCTAGCGCGACCGAATTTACCATAGGTTTCAAGGCCGAAGCTTGCTCTTTACAATGACCTCTCAAAAATTGACGTACGATTTTTTTTTCGCTGTTGTAAAAAACAGAAGCGAGGAACGAGTTCGATGATTCTGGGCATTTTGTGTCACCGTAAAAATTTTCAAAACCGTGAAACTTTCGTTCAAAGTTCAATGAAACGACTGGAAAAAATCGTGGTTCAAGTTTTGAAGGGTCCTTCGAAAGAGGAAGGTTCGCTCTTCAAAACCATGGTAGATACAGTTCGAAAAAAAATTCTTTCACGTTGGCGGACGCGTTTCAATTTGTAGCATTTTTTTAGTGAAAACATGCCTTTCGTTTCCTATCGGTTATATCGTGTGAGAAAGTCGTAGAGTAAAATCGATAACGGATTATGGAAGTGGAAGCTTCGAGCTTTGAAACGAGCCTAAGTTCATTGTCCTACGATTATTTTATACGAAATTGTAATAGGGTAAATATCGCCAAGTTTTCTGTACACAGTATTCTTCTTTTATAGGAGAAGGTTATCAAAAATAATGTTCCAATTTGCATCTTTAATTTGCCTAATGCACCACAAATTTTTCCAGTGAACGAGAACTTCATCTTTCGTTCGATTCGTATCGCAGCACGTTCTCAATAATTTTGCTGATCTTCGCTGTATCCTGAAATTTGACGGTAAATCACGGTTCGCTTTCTTGCGCAATTTATTTAGAATCAACGTACGTTACGAGTAAATAATTAAAATGATTTTCGGGAGGAATAATTACTGGAAGTTCTGAAAACTCAGAAATATTTGTCATAAAAATTATTATAAATCATTAAAAATTAGAACGCGGACAATGCATAATGTTTTGCACCAAGATCAGATTCATTTCAACTTTATCTAAACGATGTCAACGATAACACACGCATGATTCAAAAGATTCTCTAAAAAAGTTTCCTTGTTATATCAGGAATTACAAAAGAAAAGCTGCGAAACCGATCGTCTCGAATCGGTAGCGTTCAATCCAATTCCAACGATCACGTTTTCATTTGCAAATCGCACTCTTGCATCGAAATATCGTCCACGATTATGTATTATACCATTATATATTGTCCAAAGATTATGACATTTCCGGGAAATTAGAGATTACCGAGGTCATTCGAAGCAACTTTTTCCTTTACAAAAATGTCCTCCGAGGCACCGTTAACGAGTTATTAACGAAAAACACGGACCAATGAGAGGCGAGCTCGGTCGGCGCGAAGCGACCCAGCCAACGACCGCGCGAAGCCTAGTTACGCTCATTGGCTCGACCGCCTAGCGCCTGGCGAGCTCGCCGCTCATTGGTCAACGTTTTTCCTCGATAACTCGAAAACGGAGCCTCGTAAAAAATTTTTGCAAAGGAAAAAGTTGCTTCGAATCACCTCAGGAACTCCTCATTCTCCGGAAATACCATAACTTCGGGACACCCTGCATATATACGGCCACGGTGAGACGGCGCTCGCTAGAATTAAAATTCCGCGGGAGAACGGAACGAAACGACGAAATAGAACAGAGATCGCGGATCATCGTCGGTACACAATCGGCGTCGTTTGATCGTCGCGCTGCGCCGATGAAAACAACTGCATGCGGTCGCGCGCGCGCACGCTCGAGCGGGTCAGGAGGCGCGCGCCTAAAAAATCGCAATTTGCCTCACAAATAAGCACCGGGGGTCCGACTAATTATTATCCGTAAAACAAACAGCCGCCGCTTTTATTCGGCCGGCGATAAACACCGATAGATAGCCGGCATACATGATGCATGTTTGTACTTATGAGAACAAGCCGGCCAATCAGGTGTACGTGAACGGATAGGCAGGTATCTGCATTTTGTGCATCACCGGCCGGCAGCGCCCGCGCGCGTATTGGCGTATGCAAAGCTTCCAATATTTGACTAGCCGAAGCTTTTGATTTATAGGCGCGTCCAATAAAATACAGACTTAACTTTAATGCCCCGGATTCGCCGGTGCGCGCGTGTGCGCCGCCCCTGTTTGCGTTACACACTGGCAGAAACCCCGCGTCTGGCCAGGGACGGACCGGATCCCCCGGTGCCCCGCGTCGCAGACAGACGCCGCGCCGCGCCCCGCCGAGCCGCTCGCGGATCCGCCTCTGCCGAGTCACCGACCGGCACCCCGAACAATATAGAATTTCTATCGGCGTACTGTTTACCGAGCGAAGGGTGGATGAGATACGTTCCCCGTGAAAAATGACTCACATAATCGAGGTACCGTGGGCTCGTTCTGAAACACCTTCTCGATCGCCTACGAACGGCCCCGCGAATATTGCTCCGCGTATCTCCAGGATAACAGCGCGGATATCCTCGAGCGTTGTACGTCTTCTGGTGTCGACGAATGCGCGTGTTGCCGTTGCGGTGGAACGATAGAATTTTTATGGGGAACCGGTCGCGATGACCGGCTCCAGGACACGCGCTCCTAGTTGCCCCGGTTTTCCTGCGACGAACGCTACTACTCGAGAGCCAGATAACCGGCACTGATTTCTCATTGATCATGCCAGCGACTTCTTAATCAGTTTGAAACGTGGACGAACTTTCGCGAACTTTTTCTATAAATGTTCGCGTTCACAGTTTCGGCGGGGACAGATGAAGAAAAGTTCTCGGTTCGAGTCCGCTTAAAAAATTATAGCACGGAAAAGTGTTCGATAGAAATCGGGCAACTTCGACCGGCGATAAATCCGCGAGAAGTCATCGTGCGATGATGACGGTTCTTCTAAATTGGAGCTCGAAGCCTCTACCTTAAGACAGATTTTCTGGATTTTAAGTTTAATCCAGGAAGCTACCTCTGTGTAACCCTTTGTATGTAAGGCCGCGTTTGTCGCATCGAAAATTGCCAAGTTTCACGAAACGCACGGGCTTCGCGGAATTGTTTACGGAGACGCCGTTCACGGTCGAATGAAGTTCGATTCTTATCTTTTAATTTGAAAGAAGAGGATGTTGGCTACGATATTTTTCCGCGAAGTTCTACAGCTGTTTAAAGGGAACCTTGTGTGCGAGCCGATTCTTAGCCCGCATCTTCGACGGCGGGAAACAGAGTATCGACGGCACAGAGACTTCCAATTAAAGAGAAAATAAACGCGCCGATGGCGCAAAAGAACGACGATTCCATTTAAATTCGAGGTTCGAGCTTAATTGAAACAAGAGGAAAAAAGTCGGTCGGACCGGAATTAATTACATGTCCGAGTCGCGAATTTCCAATTTCGTTACGTTTAAAGGAGTTTAGTGTAACAATGCGTGAACACTGGACGAAACAGTCGAACGGTTGTTCTGTGAAAAAACGTTTACGTGTGGCGACGGGAAAAGAGAACAGAACGAGAGAGACAGAGTGAGAGAGAGAGAGAGAGAGAGAAATAGAGAGGAAGGGAAACAGAGAAATAGAGAGAAAGGGAAACAGAGAAATAGAGAGAAAGGGAAACAGAGAAATAGAGAGAGGGAAAGGGAGAAATAGAGAGAGGGTGAAAGGGTGAGGAGGAAAGAGAAGGAGAGAGAGCGCGAGAGAGAGCGCGAGAGTGAGGAGAGCGCGAGAAAGAGAGCGCGAGAAAGAAAGCGCGAGAGTGAGAGAGCGCGCGAGGAAGAGAGCGTGAGAGAGAGAGTGAGAGAGAGAGAGAGCGCGCGAGGAAGAGAACGTGAGAGAGAGAGAGAGAGAGCGCGAGAGAGAGACACAGGGAGGAGACAGAGACAAAGAGAGAGAAAGTGGGAGAGAGAAATAGAGGGGGGAGGGTGAGATTCGCGGCAAAGTAATACGGTATGCACCGGCGTGCGTCCCGCGATGAGAAGAAAAAGTCTGTTTCCATTTTGCGGCTAACGATTCGATAGAAGGTTTTGATTTTCGTCAGATAGGTATCGTCCGACGTCTGGTCGAATTCGTTTGGGAGAAGCGATTGATTTCCGGGCTTAGGCAGGCACGTGAGTTAAATACGTATTGGCCTCCGACCCCCCTGTTTCTCTCTTAACATTACCTAACCTCCATCCTCCCCTTTTCCTTCCCCTAATTCCGGCTAACGATCTTCCACTTTTAGCGAACTCATCTCCCGAGGATCCTTGACAGGGTTGCAACGTGTTTTACCAATTAGTCGGTTCTACAAGAACTCCGCAGACAATATGCCGCAACAATTCCGCTTTAATTTCTGTCTTTAACCAGCCGGTTGCTGCAATCTCTGCGACAAGTTCGTAGTTTGTTCGAACACGACGCTCTTAAAAAATATGTAATTTCGTAAAGAATGTCGAACGTATATATACTTTTTATCCAGTCAGCTGTTTCTGGCGAGTATACTCGTCGGTGTATGAAAATTGTTAAGTAAAGTAAGAAAAATGTATACGTAAATTTGTAATAAAATTTATGATAAAAATTTATAGTAACTATTTAATATTCAATATTTGTTTTAAATTGTAGGATACATAAGAAACATAATTATGATGTTCTTCACTAGTACACGAAAATTGAAGTAAAATGTTTTACATCTCTTTTAATTGTAGAATAAATAAGGAACATAATTATGATTTCCTATACTAGTACACGAAAATTTAAGTAAAATATTCTACGTCTTATTTAATTATAGAATAAATAAGGAACATAATTCTCATGTATTTCATAAGTATACGAAAATTGAAATAAAATATTCTACACCCTTCTTAATTACACAATAAATACGGAACATAATTCTAATGTCTTTCACAAGTATACAAAAATTGGAATAAAATATTCTACACCTTTTTCAAGTATAGAATAATTAAGGAACATAATTCCGATGTCTTTCATAAATATACGAAAATTGGAATAAAATATTCCATATCTCTTTCAATTATAAAATAAATAACGAACATAATTATATATATATTACATATTACATAATATCTTTTTATTACATATACATATTAAATAATTCACTAGTACACGATGTGATCGAAATCAATTGTATTCCGCATCTATTTTTTAACGCACATTTGCGAAGCACGATGAACACGATTCGACGAAATTTCCGAGGTTTTTCTGTAGCGGGAGTTAATCACTCCGGCAAATGAACGGCTCATCGGTGCTAAGTAGTCGGGCAACTTTAGTTGAAGACGATTCGAGAACGCTGATTACCGTGGCATAGTTTAACGCGGCAGAAAAGTTATGCTAACGTCGTGAGCATAAATTGTGCAGTATAAAAACGAATGTTCTCGAAGTTTACGCGTTAGAATTTCTCATCAGAATATATGCTTTCCTTCTTAGTTACCTTGTACGCATTCCTCTTCATACGGAAGATGATGAAACTTTTGACGAAGACGTAATGTTTACTTATTTAGTTCATAATTGTCTGCTCGCTGAAACTGTGCACGGTGGCTCCCCATCTACCGTGAAAACGTTCTCCCCGGCGTAACTTCGCGAAAGTTTTTCCACGCCAGTGTGCTCGTGGAAACCAAGGAAATAGAAGATACCACGATTCTTTGTTTCTTTTTTTCTCCTCTTTTTTTCCTTTTTCTTTTTTATCATCGACGGAACTGGAACACAACGAGAATATATATACACAGGGTGTCCCAAAAATGTCTCGCAATCTGAAAGTGGCGGGTTCCTCGGGTCATTCGAAGCAACTTTTTCCTTTAAAAATATTTTCTCCGAGGCACCGTTAACGAGTTATTAACGAAAAACAGTGACCAATGAGAGGCGAGCTCGGCTGTCGCGAGGCGACCGAGCCAATGAGCGGAACTGGTCTTCGCGCGCTGGTTGGCTGGGCCGCCTCGCGTCGGCCGTACTCGATTCTTATTGGTCACTGTTTTTCGTTAATAACTCGTTAACGGCGTCTCGGAGAACATTTTTGTAAAGGAAGAAGTTGCTTCAAATGATCCGAGGAACCCGCCATTTCCGGATTGCGAGACATTTTTGGGACACCCTGTATATATATGTATGTATACCGAGCGCGGTGACACCGTCCGATTATTTTGCACGTTTCATTTTCGGTTTGCATCGATACGTTTTGTTTTTGGCGCAATTAATTTACGATAGTTAATACGGCCGCGCGTAATGCATTTGTTTAACAATATCCCTTGACGGGCTATCTCATCATCGTGGACCACAGATTTAAAGTGATCGATGCAACGTCACACCGTTGAACACGTCGCCCCGCGATATTGCGCGCGCCCGAATTTATTTTATTATTGTAAAATTATTGCCCCATTAATCTCTAACTGGCGCGCGATTAAATATTTAAATAATCGCGCGTGCATCGTACGCGAACCATAATGAATTTCGTGACGAATGCGTTTCAGTTTAAACAATCACGCGAGCGATACTTGCGCGTATCGATCGAGTTCACGACCGCGAACGTGTCGGCGGGATTGAAAAGAGTTCGAATCTCCGGACACCGGAGTTTTTAATCGATTAAAAATCACCGGAGTACGATACACGAACGTATTCATGTCCACAGATGTGCGCTGGTGTTTGCCGACAATTACAGACCGAACGATACGCGAAACGTTAAAAACGCTCGGTATCACCCGATACCACCGATTGTATTAATTTTACGTTTGCGCGTCGATAAAATACGACTTAACGGCGTGTAACGCATAAAAAATTATACATATTTTATTGTGTAAATATTTTCGAAGCGTAAGCAGACTCGATTCGAAGCAAATTCATAAATTTATTCCAGCATCTCGATTTCTCACGCGACGCGGCGGCTTTGCGAATTAGTCGAAAATTAAACGTACAGTAATTTCTCCCTAATTTGTCTTCAGCTTTTAAACAATGGTGGACAATTCGAGGAGAGAAGATACGATTGTTCGAGTCTTGTATCTCGTTCCCTTCTCGTTTGACGCGAATTTTCGTGCGAAAGTTCGTTTAATCGCTCTTCGTCGAACTCAACTGGACGGCCGGAACGAGGCGCACCTTTCAAAATTTCCATTTTTGAACTTGGCATAGCAATCGCGAGCGATTCTTTCAGCTATGGCATCCTCTCCAAACACAGCACAAATGCCGCGAGCAGCTTTCGTAGTCTTAGAACCTTGATTTAAAGCGAAAAGAAGGCGATGTCAGAAAAATGCTGATTTTTCTCAGTTTAATATTCCATTTTAATGATCTGAAAATTAACATAAATTAATTCGGACCAGAAAAAACAAAACATAGATTCCGGTAGAACGAAACATCGTCTATCGAACGATTTAACCAGTTAGCTGTGTTTGACGAGTATACTCGTCATAGAGAAGTGGTAATATTTTGTGCCATGACGAGTATACTCGCCGTGCGAAAAGGTATTGAGCATTAGCTGTTTAAATTGCAATTTTCATGAAAACAAAAACATATTCTCAAATTTCAAGATATTTAGTATATTTCGAGGGCAATCCTACACGAAGGTGTTTACATTGTTATAAAAATAAGGTTAGAAAAAAATCGCGATATTGGTGTTCGAAGTGTAAAGTGCCATTATGTATCGTTTCTTGCTTTGCTGCACTTTGAATTTTTAACTTTTACAAGTATTTGATTTTTCCTGTGTTTTTCTCTTAGTATGTATGTGATATACAGTGTGTCCCAAAAATGTCTCGCAATCCGAAAGTGGCGGGTTCCTCAGGTCACTTGAAGCAACTTTTTCCTGTACAAAAATTTTCTCCGAGGCACCGTTAACGAGTTTATTAACGGAAAACAGTGACCAATGAGAGGAGAGCTCGGCTGGCGCGAGGTCACCGAGCCAATGAGCGGAACTGGTCTTCGCGCGCTGGTTGGCTGGGCCGCCTCGCGTCGGCCGTACTCGATTCTTATTGGTCGCTGTTTTTCGTTAATAACTCGTTAACGGTGCCACGGAGAAAATTTTTGTAAAGGAAAAAGTTGCTTCAAATGATCCGAGGAACCCGCCATTTTCGTATTGCGAGACATTTTTGGGACACTCTGTATGTTAAGGTTAAGTGAATAAGCAAATATCGGTAATAAAATTGTGAATTTTATAAAATAAAATCGTCTTTACGATGCAATATTTTAACAGCGACACTTACTCTGTGTTCGACGAGTATACTCGTCGTCGCTCGATTCTCGCGACATGTACAGGTGCGCGCTTTGAGAAGAAGGCACCACAGCTAACTGGTTAAAGCATTATTATTATATTAAAAACATTCATAACACGCGGAATGTTAAAATTAAAAAAAATATAACGGCGTGAACTTAGTTGCCAAGCGAATAAAGCCGGGGAACAGAAATTGTGATACAAAGAACACAAAATCCGTGACTTCGACTGGCAGCGTTTAAACGGCGCCGAACAGAGACGATTAATAATGTGCCAAGGTACGAAACGGCTCTAACGAAGCTGGTTATCAAAAGTTGGGATTAATTCGCAGGGGTATCTCTTTGAATGGCGGAGTAGTCTTCGTCGAGATGTAGCTGGCGCCGAAGAACAATTCAGTACGGAGAGAACTCAGATTAAAATGAAACGTCTCGAGAACTCTTCCCTGCATGTTTGCCCGCGCCGGAGGTTTAATCGTTCTGCGAACTCGTATTATCTTGTTAGACTGAGCGTTTCAGGTCATTACTTCGTCTTAGGATTTAAGGCTGATTTATCGGGCGAAGTTGTTTTACAGGTTGCGCGCTAAAGCTTGCGATTTGCATTCGCCGATTCTACACGGTTTGCGACAACTGCGCTCGCGCTCGCGCGCGCGCACGCCGTTCCACGGAAAACAGAGTTTCCGATGTTGGTACGTCGACGCGCGCGAACGTAATTGAATTTCCTGTCATCTTGCACGCGCGCGTCCGCACAGCCATACCCGTTCAAATCACGCATCATTTTTAAAATCGCGCACCTTTCGTTTGTTCCGCCGCCTGACGCGCTGTTTATTTTTCCACATGAAAATTGCAATCTATTCCGAGCCCGGCGAAAAAAAATTTGCTTTTTCGATGCGCAAATTACCAATATTTGCGAAATCCGGTGCCCGATGTAATGGTCGACAACCTGTCTCTCTTTCTCTCTCTCTCTCTTTTTACTTTTCTGTCTCTCTTTTTCTCTCTCTCCCGATCTCCCTCTTTTACTAGTTCTCTGTCTCTCTTTTTTCTCTCGCACTCTTTCTCTCTCTCTCTCTCTCTCTCTCTCTCTCCTTCCCTCTCCCCCACTCTCTCTACTTCTCTGTCTCTCTTTTTCTCCCCCACTCTTTCTCTCTCTTCTTTCCAGTTTCCCTCTCTCTCTCTCTCTCTACTTCTCTGTCTCTCTTTTTCTCTCCCACTCTCTCTCTCTGTCTCTCTTTTTCTCTCCCTCTCCCTCCCCCTCTCTCTCTCTCTCTATCTCTCTGTCTCTCTTTTTTCTGCCTCTCCGCCTCTCTTTCTCGCTTCCACTTTCCCTCTCTCTCTCTCTTTTTCTCTCTCACTCTCTCGTCACTCCTGTTCCCGATATTGCGCCTCGCGAATCCTTTTTCCAAATTATAACGAGCAATTGGACTCACGTTTTATTTGCAATCGCGCAGATCTTTGTACAACGTACAAATTGTTTGTCGCAACTGCAAGACGATAGAAGTTGAACATATCTTCGCGTTTCGTTCTCCGTTTAATGATATTAAGAAGTTGAACATATCTTCTTGCACGATTTTCTTATAAATGCGTCAAGTCCACAATCCGAGGACAGATTGTACAACAATTCTACCACCCGTTGCCGTATCATTTTCTTCATAATTACAATAATTAGAAGTATTTCGATTGCAATAATTTCTAGGAAGAAGAAAGGCAACTTATATTTAACCTTGACATTAACATCAAATAAATTAAATTTTTTAAAAAAGTGATTTCATTTAATGCTTTCGATACAGTAAAAAGTAGTGCAGTTATTATTGAATTCATCTCGCGTCTTCGCAATTTTATCAGCTACCCAGTTTCGCGATAAACGCATAGAATCCGCAGTCCAGCGATTACTTTGCACGCTGTGAAACGTAATTACCAGCTTCGAGCATACAATAATTATCTAAACGATTTCTAGATTTCGTCGATCCTTGCATCCCGAATACAATTATTTGAGGAATCAACGTTCCGCGGCAGCCTCTCGTTGCAAGATTCGCGAAAGTTGGAAAAGTAATCGATGCTATGCGAGTTAACTCTTCAATTTTAATTCGATCAAATAAAATACTTGAATCGTTCGATATTTCCGAGGACAGTCGAAGGCAGGACGGTCGAATGGTTCGACAGAGGCGTGCGAGAAAAATGATTGCGACGCGATACAGACGGTTAATTTCTCGGGCGCGTTCGGCAACGGGAAATCAGGATATTCCGCGAATTTAACAATTCGCGGGCCGGATCAAATTAAAACGGAGAAACTCGTCGTTTAAGTGCACGACATCATTTCCATGAATATATATTTACCATGACATTGACGTTGAATAAATTAAACTTTAAAAAAAGTGATTTCATTTAATGCTTTAGATACAGTGAAAAGTAGTGCAATTATTATTGAATTCATCTCGCGTCTTCGCAATTTTATCAGCTACCCAGTTTCGCGATAAACGCACAAAATCCGCAGTCCAACGATTACTTCGCACGCTGTGAAACGTAATTACCAGCTTCGAGCATCCAATAATTATCTAAACGATCGCTACATTTCGTCGATCTTTGTATCCCGAATACAATTGTTCGAGGAATCAACGTTCCGCGGCAGCCTATTGTCGAAACAAAGTGATCGGTTAAAGCGAGACCAGATTTTTCGACGCGTCACCGATTTCATAGATTTGTATCGTACGTTGAATGAATTCCTTGTCGATTGTGGTACCATCGCTGGACAATAACCATCGGGCGATACACCGCTGAAATTCCGGCGGTCTATGCATTAAATATTTTTGTCGCCTGACAAATCTGTGTACGCTCAAAGCCGGGCCCCGGCCGAAGAATTTATAGACACCTGCTAAATATTCATTCGACAATTGGCAACGATATTCGGAAATATCGGTTCGCAGTTAACCTCTTCGGCTAGGCCGTTGACTATAGTCGACAGCCATCAAATGCATACATACAACATTCAACCGCCGGCACGACCGGCTGCCGTATCGTGCAGGTTAATATGCTACACGAGATAGAGCTGGCACCACAGGTTTCGCACTCAAAATTAATCCTTCTGTAGACCGTATTCACTCTTTTGTACTCCGAGCGAAACTTTTCGATATCGAATTTAAAAATCGAACGCTTATTATTCGAACGTTAACGAAGCTCGGCGATCCGTTCATGAAATTCGTATTATTTCATAAATAAATGTACAAATTCGCGTCGAATTTACGAACTGCATAAAAGACGGCCAGTTTGTATATCCGGGTTTGCACGGATTTTATTTGCGAAAAGCTAAATTCGATTTAGAAGAGCACGCGGTTTAACCAGTTAACTGTGTTCGACGAGTATACCCATCATGGAGAAGTGGCGGTATAGTAATGTTTCTCTAATTGACGCTCAGATTGTCCACAGAAGTGGATAATTTGGGAAGAGGATTCAATCCTTGCGGTTCATTTTCATAGTCACGAATTGTCAACAACTATAAAAACGTGCTGCAAGGCTCGAACAATCGTATCTCCTCTTCACAAATTGTCTATTTTTGTCTAAAAGCTGAGGGACAATTGGAGAGACATTATTTGCGTCACGACGAGTATACTCGTCGCGCGTAAAAAGTGGCAACCACTGGCTATTTAAATTGTAATTTCAGTGAAAACAAGAACATATTCTGAAATTTCAAGATTGTTAGAATATTTTGAGGCCAGATCAGAACAAAACAAACAAATAAAACATATGAATAATCATATGAATAATTCGCGATATTGGTGTTCGACATGCAATGTACCATTATGTATCGTTCCTTGCTTTGCTGAATATGAATACTTTCACAAGTATTTGATTTTTCTTGCGTTTTTCGTTTATTATGTATGCAGCATATGTTAACGTTGAGCGAACAAGTAAATATTAGTAACAAAATTGTTAATTTTATAAAATAAAACCGTATTTTCGATCCAATATTTCAACAACGACGCTTACTCTGTGTTTGACGAGTATACTCGTCATGGAGAAGTGACAGTACTTTGTGTTACGACGAGTATACTCGTCGCGCGTAAAAAGTAGCGACCATTGGCTGTTCAAATTGTAATTTTTGTGGAAACGAAAACATATTCTGAAATTTCAAGATGTTTAGAATATTTTGAGGGCAATCCTACCCGAAGTTGTTTACATTGTTATAAAAATAAGATTACAAAAGAATCACGATATTGGTATTCGAAGTGCAAAGTGCCATTACGTATCGTTTCTTGCATTGCTGCTTACCACTTTGAATGTTTAACTTTTACAAGTATTTGATTTTTCCTGCGTTTTTCGCTTATTATGTCTATAGTATATGTTAAGGTTATATTATATAACCTAATTAATTAAGCAAATATCAGTAATAAAATTGTTAATTTTATAAAATAAAATCGTATTTTCGATGCAATATTTCAACAGCGACACTCATCCTGTGTTCGACGAGTATACTCGTCATCGCTCGATTCTCGCGACACACACAGATGCGCGCTTTCAAAAGGGGGCGCCACAGCTAACTGGTTAATTTCATTTGCAAACGGATGCAAAATATGATCCGAACGAACAGGGGATTAATTTTGAGTCGGCGGAAAGGCGAACACGATCTACAAAGGGATTAATTTCGAGGGCGGACCGGTGAACGGTACGATCTACGAAAAAAAAAGAAATTCATTTCGAATGCGGAACCCGTAATGCAGAAAAATATCGAAGAGAGAGAGAGAGAGAGAGAGAGAGAGAGAGAGAAGAAAAAGCGGCATATAAACATTGCATTGCCCTGTAGTTATCGTGCGCCGTATATTTCCGAGGCGAAGGGGGAAAAAAAAGCGCCGCAATCATGTGTAATGCGATATTAAAACATGCCGTTCACGCTGCCCTCGTACGCTAAGTATTTCGCGGCGTAAACCTCGGTAATATTCATTAATGAATATTTAAGTAAGATGAAGGTCGTTGAACTTTCTTATGTACAGTTAATGTGCATACATTACATGCGAATGCATGAACGATCAATATGTGTGCCGCTGGTACATACGTGTCCTTAGAGACCGAGTAAATATACGTATAATACATATGTAATGTTTATATACTTGTCACATGAAACGTATACGCGTAAGCACTCGGGAAACCTCAGCCCTCCGTATAATGTTCTCTCCACGTGTATATACGTATACATACACATATAGATGTGTGTGCACGTGTACGTGCAGGTATATGCCGGGTGTACATAGATTCCATGCGATATTAACAATGCAACGTGTGTTGCAGCCACGCACAGAATGTATAAGCCGCGATTTACCAACTGCCAGAAAGATTATCTCGTTCTATTAAAGGAAGTGTCATAGGTATTTCCGGTTCCCTGGTAATTCTATGGAGACGTTGACTGTAACAGCACCATTCGAATCGAATGCCGGTAGAACGTCCGCCGGCGCCCGATGCGCTCCATTATTCGATTGTCAAATGACAATCGGCCCTTCTCGGACCGTAAACAAAACGTTCGAGATTCGTTTCGAAGCTCCGGAGAAACTTGTCTGCAACAATTTGCCCATGTTATAAAATTATTCAAGTGTTTACGATCAGTTGTTCAACAATCGAACAGCGGATTCAGGGTCTGTACGGACCCAGATTGGGAAAATTGATATCCGAATGTTAAGTTTTTTTAGAACTAATTTCAGTTTTCTCATGTTTTGATAAAGCTTGGAGAAAAATTAACGAAGCTAGAAGGAATGCCATAAAATATATGTTGAAGAAGATTGATGAATGAAAAGATAAATGATCGGAATGATCGCAATCCAGAAGTGGGGGGTTCCTGAGACGATTTGAAGGAACTTTTTCCTTAGCGAAAATGCAATCCATGGCTTTGTTTACGAGTTATTAACGAAAAACAGTGACCAATGAGAGGCGAGAGGCGTTGGCTGGGCCGCCACGCGCCAATCAGCGGAGCTGGATCTCGACCGCTGGTTGGCATGGCCGCCTCGAGCCAGCCGAGCTCGCCTCTGATTGGTCTGCGTTTTTCGTTAATAACTCGTAAACGAAGCAGCGGATTGCATTTTCGCTAAGGAAAAAGTTGCTCCAAATGACCTCAGGAATCCCCCATTTCGAAATTGCGAGACATTTTTGGGACATCCTGTATATACCCACTTATATTTGATCAGAAAGATGCGTCATTCCGAAAGCTAAGTATTAAAATTTCTGAGCTGCTCCGGGAACACGTTATCGTGCAATGTCAATTTTACCGAATCGTTTCGATGATGTTCCACAAAATCCGATTTCAATTTTCGCTGCTTGCATGTAATTTTTTGCCTCGCGCCGCATTATTAAATTGTTTCCACCTGCGCCACACGACCGAGATAAAATATTCTCGATGAACTCAAAATGAAAAGCACGATTATTCAAGAACTCCTACATTTTACGAACATTTTGCCCGACAACAGTGTTGTTACACTTCCGGCAAATATATGTTTCATTTTGTAATTCAGCTTGTGTGTTTCAACGCTCGTTCTTTCATCAACTAAATATATTATTTTTACGATGGAATATAAAAGTTGTTTTAATATCCCACAAAAAACCGTATTATTATTTTATCACTTTATTACACGCGTTTTTTTTACTTTTTTTTCGTGAATTCACTCCTCTTGGGGTTTTCATAACAAACAGTTTCAGTTAAAAATTGAGGTGTTTTAGTCGCTTGTTAATTAATGAGATGTTATTACTCGTCGGTGAGTTGTTAGAACAATTTATTTCGCAGTAAAGGAAGTCCAGTTTTCACATTTTTCTTTTTTTAATAAAATTTAATAAAATCGTTTCTTCTGCGTTTTTCGTGAGAAACAATTTTAGTTATAAACTAAGCTGTTGTTTAGTAAACAGTTAATAAAAGATACGTTACTAATTATAGAAGAGTTGTTACAACAATTTATTTTCCAGTAGAAGTCCTGAGGTCTTCATTTTTTAATAAATTCATTTCTTCTGCGTTTTTGATAAGAAACAATTTTAATTATAAATTAAACTGTTTTTTAGTAGACAGTTAATGAAAAATACGTTATTGCTTATCGGAGAGCTGTTACAATTTATTTCGTAGCAAAATGTTTAGATTCTTATTTTTTTAAAAACTCATTTCTTCTGCGTTTTCCGTAAGAAACAATTTTGCTTGAATATTAAGCTGTTGTTTATTAAACCGTTAACGAAAGAAATGTTATTACGTATCGAAGAGCTGTTGCATCAATTTATTTCGTAGTAAAATGTTTAAGTTCTTATTCTGTAATAAATTCATTTCTTATACGTTTATCGTAAGAAACAATTTTAGTTGAAATTTCATGTATTGTTTAGTAGACAGTTAATGAAAAAAAGAAATGTTATTACTTATCGGGGAGCTGCTACAACAATTTATTTCGTAGCAAACTGTTTAGGTTCTTATTTTTTAAAAAACTCATTTCTTCTGCGTTTTCCGTAAGAAACAATTTTAGTTTAAAATTAAGCTGTTGTTCAGTAGACAGTTAATGAAAGAAATGTTATTACGTATCGGAGGACTGTTGCAACAATTTATTTCGTAGGAGAACGCTCGGCTCTTCTCGGTTTATACAATCGAGAAGCTGTTTACCGGCCATTCGTTGCCACGGCCTCGTCCAACATGGCCGGTAACGCAATACTTAAAGATTTATAATACTGGAAAGATTGCAAATGCCGGGCTGATGGGGGATCCTTGAATATTCATAATGAAGCGCTAAGAAACGGCGGCTGCAGAAATCCGTCGGCAAGTTTGTACGAGGAGGGGTCGCGACCACGATAGAACGGAACTTGAAAGTCAACAGATCAGTCTCTGACTCATTATATTCTTGATAATAAACGATGACCCAATCCAGCAGCACTCTACTCGGCTTCCCAAGAAATATGACTTGACTTAATGTAAATTTGCGAATGCGAGATGATCGACGAAACTTGGATTTGTCGTCTCCCGCCGCAGACACAAGAATACTCCTCTATCGTTTGATGCATCGTTTTATAACAAATTATTGTTATTATTATTATTATATATATAATAATTCGTTATATAATATTAATATTAATATTATATATATAATAATTTGTTATATAATATTAATATTAATGTTATATGATATTATATGATATTATATTATATTATATTATATTATATTATATTATATTATATTATATTATATTATATTATATTATATTATATTATATTATATTATATTATATATATTATATTATATTATATATATTATATTATATTATATATATTATATTATATATTATTAATTATATATATTCAATATATATTATGTTCAAGCGTAAACATTTTATTTTTCAAGCGTGCAAACAACAGTTTTCTGATCGTTGCGCGTATATTATTTTATAAATACGTTCGCTCGAGCGAGCATTTAAAAACAAGAAAAAAAGAAATCAAAATGCGACTCGAACGCTGTTTCCTTTTTTTTCCTTCAGTACATTGTACACACGTTCGTGCAAATTTAATTCTGAAAAAGAATTGAGGCAAATCCGGGATCTTGTTAATGATTCCAATGTTACACCGGCGAAATAATAAGGAATTTTAATCCGACGGAAGTTTCAGCCGAATGGGAATTTTATTGCCGAAATGAAAAGAAACGAGCGGTAGTTTTTTAATTAACGGGTCGGAGAAATTTTCTATCGACCGGGATGGCCCGAGGAAAAAAAACGACGTGTAAAAATTTGAAGATCCCGGCCCCGCGCGCTCAGCCGGCCCAATTAAAATGCAAACATGTAACCCTAGCTAAAAAAAATTTGAGGTGTTGCCGAGATTATATGTAAATGCCTGAGATTTAAAAACGGCTACGTGATTCTGCATATTTCTCATTTTGAATTTTTCTCCGTAAATAGAATTGCCTAGCTGGGTCCCGCGCAGTCAGCTTCGGGACGATCCCCGAATAAAACTAATGACTAGGAATTTTTTTTTTGCGGCGCCGCTCGTGTGTCATTCCGCTTCACCGCGATCGCTTTTGTGTCCGGTGTGTCCGGAATTTTGCTCGAACCGAAGCGCGTCGCGGCGCGTCCGAAAATAAAGGACGATCAAGCCATTACTATTCTGATTTTTAAATCATTCGAAGAACTCTGTGCGCGCATTCTGCGCGATTTCTATGAAAATTAATCTTCCAACCCAACGATCTCTTTTTTCAAGCTCTGGTTTTAGCCGGGTTTTGTGTGTACCTTTAGATTCTGTTGCGATTTATCTAAATTATATAAATTCGAATAGTATATAAATTTGATTATTATATAAATTTTATTAGCATATGTTGACTAGTCTATAAATTTGACTATTATATAAATTTGATTAGTCTATAAATTTGATCATTATATAATATTGATTAGTCTATAAATTTGATTATTGTACATATTTGATTAGTATATGAATTTAATTAGTATATAAATTTGACTAGCGTATAAATTTGATTAGTCTATAAATTTGATTAGCATATAAATTTGATTAGTATACAAATTCGATTAGTATATAAACTTGATTACTATATAAATTTCAATATTATATAAATTTTCTTATTTTCTAAATTTAATTATTACCTAAATTTGCTTTTTATATAATTTTGCTATTGTATAAATTTTCTACGAATCTTTATACACATTCGAACTTTCTTAAACTATTTCAGGAAGACTAAAACAATAAAATAATTTCGTCTACTAAAAAATATCTTCCTGGAAACATAACTGTTACTTTTATAAAATAGTCTACAAAAATTGGAGCGTGCATAAAGATTCGTAGAATATAACAGCAAAACGCTGTGCATCAAACAAAACAAAACATTCTAGTCAATGAATAGTTGCCGATTATCAACAATTATAAAAACGAGTAATCGTTATATAATATAATATAATAAATATAATATATAATATAATATTATATAATATTATAATAAAATATATAATATATATAATAAATATAATAAAATATATTATATAATATTATATAATATAATAAATATAATATATAACATAATATTATATAATATTATAATAAAATATATTATATAATATTATATAATATAATAAATATAATAATGCTCGAGTAATCGTATCTTCTCTTCCCAAATTGTCCATTTTTGTTTACAAGCCGGCGGATAATTAGGGAGAATTTACTGTATGCGGTCGTGCAAGGGGTCGGTTTTCTTTTTCTCAACAATGCTCGTAACGGGCGAAAGTTTCGCGGCATGTATTTGCGACTTCGATCCGCGAGTCGCCAGTGACGGCCGGCAAATTAAAAACCGTCCAAAGTTTTCAGACCGAACGTGTCACGGCGAACGAATTCAAGTAACGACCGGAATACAACGGTAAGTAAGCAAGTAACGCTTTAATAAGGGTGGATCACGCCAAGTCTCCGACTGTCAGGCTATTCTCACGCTCGGCCAGAAACTCAGATTTATGATACAACTGTACCGAACTCCGCTAACGACGGAATTATTGCAGTGGTATACATCTTGGAAAAATCTAGCGCTGTGCCGCGTGCTCCTTCCGACGAGAATTGCGATTCATTTCGACGCCTCGATTTACATCGCGGTAAATTTTAGGATCGTTTCGGTTGTCGTTCGCCGCGGGTTAACAAATCGCAGGGTAATTTCACAACGAGCACTAAACGGAGTTACTAAAAAGACGATGTCGATTGTAAGTATTGCCTTGATAATTAATTTCTTGATTGGCTATTGTTCGCATAGTTAATTAAATACTATAACTTGACTAAAAGACTTAGCAACATGTAACTTTATGATATATTCTCCATTGCTAGAGTAGAATAGCGCGTCTTTCTTAATTCTTTCTGCAAAAGCTTCGTATTCTATTGTCAACGATTCCAGCTAATTGCACAATAATTGCTCAAATAATTCGCTTACACTGAACGTGAGAATTCTTCTGTTGTTTGAAAACTTTATGATATATTCTTCATTGCTAGAGTTTTTTTCAAACAGTAGAAGAATTCTCACGTTCAGTGTAAGCGAATTATTTGTGCAATTACTGTGCAATTAGCTGGAATCGTTGGCAATAGAATACGAAGCTTTTCAGGAGGAATTAAGAAAGACGCGCTATTCTTGTTTAAACGATTATAAAATAATTTATAATCGAGCGGAGCAACACGCGTGTTTTCTTGAATGAAAATATTTCAGATGACATCAGATCGCAAGCAATAATTAAAACCGAATTAGTAAGCGAATTATTTGTGCAATTATTGTGCAATTAGCTGGAACCGTTGACAATAGAACATGAAGCTTTTTCGGAAGGAATTAAGAAAGATGCTCTATTCTCGTTTAAACGATTATAGAATCCATAATTTACAATCGAGCGATGCAACACGAGTGTTTTCATGAAAATATTTCAGATGACACCAGATCACAAGCAATAATTAAACCCGAATTAGAAGCGTTCCAAAAAAAGCATTTTATTTTACTCGCAAGGCCAATTATTTTAGCCGTGCAACGAAACTCTGCGCGCAGAGCTAAAAAATATTGTTGCACACGTTCACTTTTATTTCTGCACCGAGTTAATATTAGGTCTGCCGGAAAGTTCTCTCCGATAGTGTCACTTCAAGTTTCAATCCATATGCACATGTTGATTTCAGACATATATGACTATCTCTCTTCATCATTGCATTTACACACATGTACTCTCCTAAATAAACTGAAACAAAGATGTCTCATGTCATTATTAAGCGAGACGCGATCGTGACAACATGGCTACCGATGATAACGCTATACCACATGCTGCTTTGGCGACTCGTCAGAAAATCGCAGAGCTAGGCTGGGAAATTCTGTCGCATCCGCCATACTCCCCAGATCTAGCACCCTCCGATCATCACTTGATTCTCTCTTTGCAAAACTTTTTACAGGAAAAAAATTCAAAACTGAAGCCGATGTCAACCAAGCACTAGTCGAGTTCTTCGCCTCTAAAAATAAATCATTTTTTAAAAATGGCATTTACAAGTTGCCATCGCGCTGGCAAGAAGTCATAAGTGACGATGGAAAGTATACTCTACAATAAATATTATTAAATGTATGAAAATTGTGTTATATTTCAATTCAAAAACGGACAGAACTTTCCGGTAGACCTAATATTTTCGAGGATGCGAAAGTTTGCATTGCCTAGGAACGAAGCTAAACAAAAATGTCGAAACTTGCTGGTCTCGTTGGATGAACATCGAAGAAAATTTTGAAGCATTCGAAGGTATCGTTCGTTCGAGATTTCCGCGACGAAGAAGAAACGTTCCGCGCGCGTTCTTGTGAAACCTACGCGGGCGCGTCGAGCCTCTCCGGATCGGCTTTTTGCTAATAGGGATATCCACTATAATTATTCGCGCATGCACTTGGAGCATCCAGCGAAATGTCCGCGGCAGCACAGAAAGTATTCATCAAAAAGTCCGCGCGTAAACAGCGACTATTCGCCAAAAAGTTTGCGCATACACCGCGAGTATCCATTGAAAAGTTCCCGTATAAACAGAAAGCGTGCACCACAATTTTCCCACGTGCACAGCGAGCATCCACCGAGCCACTCTAACCGCACCGAGTTCAATTAAGCAGGTTGACAAGCGTGGAAATGATGTCGCGCACTTAAACGACGAGTTTCTCCGTTTTAATTTGATCCGGCCCGCGAATTGTTAAATTCGCGGAATATCCTGATTTCCCGTTGCCGAACGCGCCCGAGAAATTAACCGTCTGTATCGCGTCGCAATCATTTTTCTCGCACGCCTCTGTCGAACGATTCGACCGTCCTGCCTTCGACTGTCCTCGGAAATATCGAACGATTCAAGTATTTTATTTGATCGAATTAAAATTGAAGAGTTAACTTGCATAGCATCGATTACTTTTCCAACTTTCGCGAATCTTTCAACGAGAGGCTGTCGCGGAACGTTGATTCCTCAAATAATTGTATTCGAGATGCAAAGATCGACGAAATCTAGCGATCGTTTAGATAATTATTGGATGCTCGAAGCTGGTAATTACGTTTCACAGCGTGCAAAGTAATCGTTGGACTGCGAATTTTGTGCGTTTATCGCGAAACTGGGTAGCTGATAAAATTGCGAAGACGCGAGATGAATTCAATAATAACTGCACTACTTTCACTGAATCAAAAGCATTAAATGAAATCACTTTTTTTAAAAATTTAATTTATTTAATGTCGCATCTGCTCGATAGCACTTAGCGACCACTTGTGGGATAACAGTTTTAGTACTGTTACATATAGTGTAATATAATGTGTTATAATATGTTACATACAATAGTTTTGCATTGCATTTCCACATTATTTTGTTAATCTAGAATCCTCGAACGGAATTTCAATGTACCTTAGATCTACATTTATCTCGTTGTTATTTCCTAGAATTTCAATATTCTTGTGTTTACTTTCGCAGAGGGTTGTATTTTGGTGTCTGCATAACTCGTTCTGCAAATCACACGCGAAAATAAAATTCGATCTTCGTAATGTTCGAATGATTTTCGGCACTCGTTGATTTCAGATTTATGACATTTTTGGAAGTGAATGTTTAAACTAATCTGTTCCATCTTCTTCGTTTGACCAAGATTCGCGACGTGATCGCGGAAGTGAAAAATCCCTTTAATTTGATCAGATTGTTAGAATTAAAGGGATTTTTTACTTCCGCGATCACGTTGCGAATCTTGGTGAAACGAAGAAGCTAAAACAGATTAGTTTAAACATTCGTTTCCAAAAATTTCATCAATTTGAAATCAACGCGTGCCCAAAATCATTCGAAAGTTACGAATACGAATCGAATTTTATATTCGCGTGTTCTGATTGCAGTGGGTGAATTCCGTGTACCAAGTTCGCGATAGATTATACAATCGATTAAATATGTGTGTGTTACTTCCTAGAATTTCAATATTCTTGTGTTTACTTTCGCAGAGAATTATAGGATATATTATTGGTTTCTGCATAACTCGTTTGGCAAATCACTGATCAGATTGTTAGAATTAAAGGGATTTTTTACGAATACGAATCGAATTTTATTTTCGCGTGTTCTGATTGCAGTGGGTGAATTCCGTGTACCAAGTTCGCGATAGATTATACAATCGATTAAATATGTGTGTGTTACTTCCTAGAATTTCAATATTCTTGTGTTTACTTTCGCAGATAATTATAGGATATATTATTGGTTTCTGCATAACTCGTTTGGCAAATCACTGATCAGATTGTTAGAATTAAAGGGATTTTTTACGAATACGAATCGAATTTTATTTTCGCGTGTTCTGATTGCAGTGGGTGAATCGCGTGTTCCAAGTTCGCGATAGATTATACAATCGATTAAATATACGCGCGTTCGTACGTTACATATTATTAGCCGATAATGTTGTTTATTGCGTCGACGATCGTCGGTCTAGGTCTGTACTCCAAAGGCGGCCGACGCGTTCGGTAATTCCGTTCATTTATAATATTTGAATGCCGGCGCAACGACAATGGGAGCATTGTGCTGCGCTAAATAATTGCAAGCTCGCACAAATATTAAATGTTAACAGGCGCACGACATCGGCCGAGGCGGGTCTCTCTCCTCTCTCTCTCTCTCTCATTCTATTCGACGCCGAGACCCGGGGGCACAAAGACCGCGACCGAAGTAAATAAAATTCGCAATTTCATAGAAATGGTTAATCTTGTTTTTTGTGCTTGTTCCGAATGACGGAACTAATTTCGTAATGTTACTTCTTCGCGTTGCGGGAGATTAAAGCACAATATTCATTTGGAGGAGAAATTTTACGCGTCCCCACCGTTTTCTTTTTTCCCTTTTTTTGCGACGCAGAATTTCGATCATTGTGTTACTCTTGCATCGGTGGCTTTTGTTGCAGCTGGACCGAGGGCCTTCGTGCATCTGTTACGTAAAAATTACTTTCTGCGGTTTCGAAGGGTTTCAATCGCGAACGCAAATCTGGTACAAAAATTATATTTTTCTGGTTGGACGGTTTTATGATATGTTTATTCAAAACGTATTATATTATATTCTATATATTATATTATATTGTATATATTATACTATATTGTATATATTATATTATATTGTATATATTATACTATATTGTATATATTATATTATATTGTATATATTATATTGTATATATTATACTATATTGTATATATTATATTATATTGTATATATTATAGCATATTGTATATATTATAGCATATTGTATATATTATATTATATTGTATGTATTATATTGTATTGTATATATTATATTATATTGAATATATTATATTATATTATATTGTATATACTATAATATATTGTATATATTATATTATATTGTATGTATTATATTGTATTGTATATATATTATATTATATTGAATATATTATATTATATTATATTGTATATACTATAATATATTGTATATATTATATTATATTATACACCTTGTAAATCAGAAAAATTTATTAGCAAACAAAAACGAATGGAATGGTGGTCCTGGTTGAAATAATTTACAAGGCAGGGAATTTTCGTCAAAATTCGTCGCTTACGGGATTATCTTGGCAGCCTCGATTCTGGTCGACAGACAGATCTTTGGTTAATCAGCGTACGTAAGGGAAGTATGCACGTCACGTACAAGTTTCACCGTGAACGTGTGTACACAGCATGAACTATGGATGCGTGAACGGCCGAAGTAAATATTGACGATGCCGGTGATCTTCTTAACTGTGTCTACAATAGATTTCTGTAATAAGTACGATCGACGCAGAAGCCTTTGAAATTTTCATTTAACCCTAGAAAGATAACCATATGACAACGTACGTAAAAGATAACCATACGCTTCAGAGGCGCATGCTTTTCTAAGGCGTCAATTTTATACTAACAATGGATATTTATTTAAGTTAATCTAGTCATTTTAAAGGTTTGGCATTATTGTAAAAATAAAATGCATTTATATTATATTTTTTTATATTTTAAGTAATTTTAAACTTAAATCACTAGACCTCTATGAAAAATTAACAAAAATCAACAGTCTTCGCAGGCGCCTCTGCGACGTAGGTTATCTTTCTCTGGTTAACGTTAAAAGAATGTCCTAAACGCATAGCTCGGAAAATTATACAATTTTGTATCAAAATAAGAGAACACAAAGTTCGTTAAAATGTTCACTTTAAGATCGAGAATTTCCACAAATCGAGAATATACACGAAAAGTTTCTGTATAAAATCATGTTTAACATTTCCGTGAAAATTCAGATTGTATATAGTTCATGAAAAATATTCTACTTGTAAAACACTCGTCTTACGTTTTATTTTTTCTTCGGATACCAAGACGTTTCCAAGATGGAGACTTCGATTATCCTTCCTCTCTCGTGGTTGGTTCGAAATATCGGTTGCCTAACCGTAAATATCGATCGTTTCTACAAACATTGTTCAAGAGGAACTCCCGACGAGAGACTACGAATGGAGGCATCGTTGTCTGAATGCTAAATCTATTGACCAGAATTTATAATACACAGGACAAACAACTATCTGGAAGGAAACGTCGAAATATCTTCTTTCAATGATTTTTTAACGACTACGGTAAATTCTCTCCAATTCTCCTTCAGCTTGTAGACAAAAATTAACACTTTGGGAAGACGAGATGCGATTATTCTTATTATTGCTATTTTTGTTATTAATATATTGCGAGATATTGAAGCTACGTAGACTTCATTTCGTTCCAGAATCGATTAAATACAGTAAATTCTTTCCAATTTTCCTTCAGCTTGTAAACAAAAATGGACAATTGGGAGGAGAAGATGCGATTCTTCTTATTATTGCTATTTTTGTTATTAATATATTGCGAGTTATTGAAGCTACGTAGACTTCATTTCGTTCCAGAATCGATTAAATACAGTAAATTCTTTCCAATTTTCCTCCTGTAAACAAAAATGGACAATTTGAGAAGAGAAGATGCGATTCTTCTTATTATTGCTATTTTTGTTATTAATATATTGCGAGATATTGAAGCTACGTAGACTTTATTTCGTTCCATAATCGATTAAACACAGTAAATTCTTCCCAATTTTTCTCCTGTAAACAAAAATGGACAATTTGAGAAGAGAAGATGCGATTCTTCTTATTATATATTGCTATTTTTGTTATTAATATATTGCGAGATATTGAAGCTACGTAGACTTTATTTCGTTCCATAATCGATTAAACACAGTAAATTCTTCCCAATTTTTCTCCTGTAAACAAAAATGGACAATTTGAGAAGAGAAGATGCGATTCTTCTTATTATTGCTATTTTTATTATTAATATATTGCGAGATATTGAAGCTACGTAGATTTTATTTCGTTCCAGAATCGATTAAACACAGTAAATTCTTTCCAATTTTCCTTCAGCTTGTAAACAACAATGGACAATTGGGAAGAGAAGATGCGATTCTTCTTATTATTGCTATTTTTGTTATTAATATATTGCGAGTTATTGAAGCTACGTAGACTTCATTTCGTTCCAGAATCGATTAAATACAGTAAATTCTTTCCAATTTTCCTTCAGCTTGTAAACAAAAATGGACAATTGGGAGGAGAAGATGCGATTCTTCTTATTATTGCTATTTTTGTTATTAATATATTGCGAGATATTGAAGCTACGTAGACTTTATTTCGTTCCATAATCGATTAAACACAGTAAATTCTTCCCAATTTTTCTCCTGTAAACAAAAATGGACAATTTGAGAAGAGAAGATGCGATTCTTCTTATTATTGCTATTTTTGTTATTAATATATTGCGAGATATTGAAGCTACGTAGATTTTATTTCGTTCCATAATTATTTGAATATAGTAAATTCCCTCCAATTTTCCTTCAACTTGTAAACAAAAATGGACAATTTGAGAAGAGAAGATGCGATTCGTCTTCTTGTTATTATTTTTGTTATTAATATATTGCGAGATATTGAAGCTACGTAGATTTTATTTCGTTCCATAATCGATTAAATACAGTAAATTCTTTCCAATTTTCCTTGAACTTGTAAACTAAAATGGTCAATTTGAGAAGAGAAGATGCGATTCTTCTTATTATTGCTATTTTTGTTATTAATATATTGCGAGATATTGAAGCTACGTAGATTTTATTTCGTTCCATAATCGATTAAACACAGTAAATTCTTCCCAATTTTCCTCCTGTAAACAAAAATGTACAATTTGAGAAGAGAAGACGCGATTCTTCTTCTCATTACTATCTTTAATTTTTTAATTTTATCTCGCGACTCATTTTTATAGTTGCCAACCATCAACAATTATAAAAACAAGGCGCAAGGCTCGAATAATCGTATCTCCTCTCCCCGAATTGTCCCTTTTTGTTTACAAGCTGAATGAAAATTAGGGAGAATTCACTGTATATGAGCTTGCGACGCGACACACACAATTTATCACACCGAAGTAATTGTTTCGAGGACAGACACATATCGGCCGATAGCCTCGGAATTTTCTAAACTTCGAAATCTGCAAATTCGAGCGGCCAATTAATGATTAAATTATAATAGCTCGGATAATCAACCAATGATATTCCCCGCGAGAAATCTCGTAATAGAACAATGAAGCTGTTCCTCGAACAACAATGGACGCTGTTTCTGCCATTGTTCGCCGAAATTATGCAGTTAGCCATAGACAGAACTGTTCAAACAAACACGTGATTTTATAGCAATTTCGGTAGATCCATTCGAGTAACGTTATTATGAAACTAGTCCTCGTAATCTGATAGCGATATGAATTTATTATTGGAATCGCTAGTATAATATTATATGTATATCAAATGGACTATTTACTTTGAAAGTGGCGCAGTGACGCAAGTCAATTTCCTTTCAGTTAAAAATGAAAAGGTTACACTAAATTAATCACGAATTATGTGATATCTCATTTAAAAAAAAATGGACTTCACTTTCGAAATAAACGATCCAAATGCGATTGTGTTCGTGCAGGACTAGCTTAACCCTTTGGAGTTTATCGGGACATATATAACCCACCTATGTACAGTAATGTCTCTCTAATTGACGCTCGGATTATACACAAAAATGGACAATTTGGGAAGAGGAGGAGGTACGATTATTCGAGTCTCGTTGCTCATTTTTATAGTTGCTGATTTCCAATAATTATAAAAACGAGGTGCAAGCATCGTAGAATCGTGCCTCCTCTTCCCAAATTGTCCACTTTTGTCTAAAAGCTGAAGGAAAATTAGGGAAAATTCACTGCGTTCGCATTTCGCTACTTAGTTTTCTGTTACAGTAATGTCTCCCTAATTGACGCTCGGATTGTACACAAAAATGGACAATTTGGGAAGAGGAGGCACGGTTATTCGAGTCTCGTTGCTCATTTTTATAGTTGCTGATTTCCAACAATTATAGAAACGAGGTGCAAGCATCGAATAATCGTGCCTCCTCTTCCCAAATTGTCCATTTTTGTTTAAAAGCTGAAGGAAAATTAGGGAAAATTCACTGCGTTCGCATTTCGCAACTTAGTTTTCTGTTACAGTAATGTCTCCCTAATTGACGCTCGGATTGTACACAAAAATGGACAATTTGGGAAGAGGAGGCACGGTTATTCGAGTCTCGTTCCTCATTTTTATGGTTGCTGATTTCTAATAATTATAAAAACGAGGTGCAAGCATCGTAGAATCGTGCCTCCTCTTCCCAAATTGTCCACTTTTGTCTAAAAGCTGAAGGAAAATTAGGGAAAATTCACTGCGTTCGCATTTCGCTACTTAGTTTTCTGTTACAGTAATGTCTCCCTAATTGACGCTCGGATTATATACAAAAATGGACAATTTGGGAAGAGGAGGCACGGTTATTCGAGCCTCGTTCCTCATTTTTATAGTTGCTGATTTCCAATAATTATAAAAACGAGGTGCAAGCATCGTAGAATCGTGCCTCCTCTTCCCAAATTGTCCACTTTTGTTTAAAAGCTGAAGGAAAATTAGGGAAAATTCACTGCGTTCGTATTTCGCTACTTAGTTTTCTGTTACAGTAATGTCTCCCTAATTGACGCTCGGATTGTACACAAAAATGGACAATTTGGGAAGAGGAGGCTCGGTTATTCGAGTCTCGTTCCTCATTTTTATAGTTGCTGATTTCTAATAATTATAAAAACGAGGTGCAAGCATCAAATAATCGTGCCTCCTCTTCCCAAATTGTCCATTTTTGTGTACAATCTCAGCGTCAATTAGAGAGAATTTACTGTATTTCGTACGCCTATTGAGAGAAATGAATCCCGCTTTTTCACAATACACTATTATGCCAGTCTTAGAATGTCAGTTCACGCACATATTTGTTTACATGTAACCAATGGGACACATATGACCCAGCCCTTAGCGTCTAAAAGAGTAATTTAATATAACCTACACTAGTAAAATCAACATTTCTTGCCATCAGCATCTACATGAACGTGAAGCTTGACTTCAGTTATAACGCAATTTAACGAAAAATAAATCAGCCTGCAAAGGGTTAACGTTCGGAACGCAGAGACACGGCTATTTAATTTGTGAATTTTCAGCGCGGATTCTAATAATGCTCGTTCAACGGGATCCCGGAATTAGGGGAGCAAATACGGCTCTACGCCGATATAAATTATTCCATGCCGTTTTCTTTCGCATTTTTCCGAGCGTGTACGTATGTATACGACATAATTGCTGGCGGGCTTGCGGGAGGAAAACATCAAGCACATTTTTCTCTATATACGCCGCGTCAGTCACACACAGGGAATCCGATATTTTATTTTATTCCGCGATGCTTCTCATCCGCCATTTTCCTTTCGCATTTCCTTCTTTCCCCCGGAGGCTTAAGTTCTACCATTCATCGTATTACTCCCGTCCCTCCAATAGAAACACGATACACTATCTTTCCCCGTTTCTATTTCGTTTGCTTGAAATCGACAACCGATCATCGTGCTTTCATTCTCTTCCGCGTCGAAACGCGTCGAGCACGAACGATATTTTCCGGCTCGAGCCGGATCGCTAAATAGAAATTGATATACAGAATGCGTACGTGAATTTAATTAATTTCGCCGGTGCTTGGCCGCCGAATCGTTGCCTAATTTCGACGCGATAATTGATCGGCGATTGTTCGGCGGAGGTTTCGAAAGACCGTCGTTTGTTTCGGCGATCGCTGCGCGAATTGCAAGAAACTGAAATTATTATTTTACGCAAATTATTTGAATACCGTTTTAATATTCGATTCGTTTTGTCGTTAGATTTTATTAATACTTCATGATCATATTTTAAAGATTCTTTTGGGGAGAGAACATGCGAACAATTATGATGAAACAGCGGGATTGTTAATATTTATATTATGTTGTGTTTTTTATTGACTGTTTCGTTTTGTGGCCGAAGGAGAACTCCGATAAATTATATTTATTTTAAATTACATTGTTCTATAATATGTGCGCACTCATTTACGAAATTTTCGGTCGGCTAAAAATTTCAGACTTTTTCAAATGAAAGGTTATTACACGCTGTCGCTGGAAAATCAGAAATTCGGTAAGTAAAAATTCGGTAAACTTCGCTTTACACCGTTCTACTAAATTTAACGGCGGATTAAAAAATATTTGACAATTTGTATCCGCCTAACATTGTTACTTATTATCCTTATTTTCCAAAATATCGCGTCGTCCGATTCTCGAAATAATTTTTCACTGACGCGCGCGCACAAAGTCGCGCACAAATGCTCGATACGCGACAATTTTCCACAAATGTTGTTCGACGAAAACAAATTGTAAGTGCGCCGCCATTCACTCGTGCACTCGTGTTTGTACATGAATTAAAACTTTACATTAACCGGGGGAGGCCCTCTTCGCGCAGATTATTCAGGGAATAATTTCTGTTTAAAGTAAACACCGTGAAAACCAATTAAATCTTTTCGTGGAACTTAATGGAGTTCTACAACGTGTACATTTCATTACTTCTCATAAAGCCATGTGTACAGGTAAATATCGCTAAAATTTCATTCGCCGCGGATATTGCTGTTTCCTACCAAAAGTTTTTGCCGCAATATATTGGTATCGACAATTCATTTAGAGAAACGTTCCGAAAGGTCGTATATTTCCTATATGTCCAGCGTTTAATTACAATAACGATCGCACTTATTCTTCTCATTTCGCTGAATTAAACCTTTAGCGAAGCATCCCGAGGAATAGACAACCGTTTTCAAACGAACAATACGTGTCGAAACGTGTTGGAACATATAAAATCGAAAAAATAAAAATAACGTTTCAACGCGGAGGAACTGATATCATTTTCACTTTATTTTCGCGATAAAGAAACTTTTAGAACGGTAGAAGAAATATTTCCTTTATAGTTTTCTCTATTTTCGAATTTTATTCTCTATTTGAATTTTCTTTCTTTTCGAATTTTATTCTCTATTTGAATTTTCTTTATTTTCGTATTTTACTCTCCGTTTTAATTTTTTTTCTTTTCGAACTTTATTCTCTATTTTAATTTTCTTTCTTTTTGAACTGTATTCTCTATTTTAATTTGCTTTATTTTCGAATTTCATTCTCTATTTTAATATTTTCTCTATTTTCGAATTTTATTCTCTATTTGAATTTTCTTTATTTTCGAATTTTATTCTCTATTGTAATTTTCTTTCTTTTCGAATTTTACTCTCTATTTTAATTTCCTCTATTTTCTAACTTTATTCTCTATTTTAATTTTCTCTATTTTCGAATTGTACTCTCTATTTTAATTTTCTTTATTTTCATACTCGAACACCTTATTTATTGTTCAGCCTCGTCGATTTATTGTTAAATTTTCGATCGGAACGTGTATCGCAGGCAGCAATCGTGCGCAGAGCGTACAGTTTCTAAAATATTTAGGAAGATCTCTTCGTCTCCTGTTTTAAAAGCGTTTCTAAAATATTGAGGGAAATTTGCTTCGCATCCCCTAGATTGAAAGCATCCCTCATCCATGGACATGAATGATTTCGCGTCTGTAAAAGGCAACGGTGAGTCGCATATTTCCACCGAGACGATTCAGTGATATTAATTCGTTAAACAATGGAGAACGAAACAAAAACAAGAAAATAGGAGACAAATAAGAAAACAGGAAAACAATAAGAATAAAGGAAAAAATAAGAAAATAGTAAACAAAATAAGAAATAAGCTGATTCGCTGAGAAAACGAGAGAGAAAGGCCAAGAGAGAGAGAGAGAGAGAGAGAGAAAGACAACGATTAGCGGTGGCGATGAGGAAGGGTGAAAGCTACGGGATGTCACAGGCTTGGATTAAGTGAACGCGAGCACGGAGGCGTGGATAAATCGAGTTAAGTTATTTGTAAGGCATGTAAGAGTGTGAAGCAGGTGGCGTTCGAGGTGTTCGCCTACAGGTGGGCAGCCTTTTACAGGTAGAATAGACTATTCAAATACCAACACCAATATTTTCAATTTAATCCCGATCAAAAATTTCTCGATTCTTCGCCGATGTTTTACTGGATTTTCCGCTGTTAAAATCAAATCCATCAAGAAGTAACATACTTTCGGACGAACGGCGGCTTCATTTCTGTTTCCGAGGGAGGAGGGGGCAGGACGGGTCTTGTAAATCTTCGCGATACCGTGACCGTATTCTTATTGTTTGAACTCGAACGATTTACGGCGATGCGGAAATGAATTGTTCTTCAATAATGCAAAACGCGCCCGGGGTGGGGGAGGAAAAAAAGCGATACGGGACGCGAATCGTCGGTGATTCATCTTCCGTTCCCTCCCACACGGAGAATTATTTTCCCTCGTAAACTTAGGCGGAACACGCGTGTCCGATATGCTAACAAGCGCAGCATCTCGCATGTCAATTTAACAGAAATTTCATTCGAGCCGTTGTAAATCATATCGGGCGGGATAGTTCGACGGGATTAATTATTCATCCCGACGGATATTTTATTACCGGCTTGCACGCGTTAAAAAAAAATTCATCGTTGCGCACGGAGCGACGGTTTTCTTTCGCGCGGAAGAGCGAAACGCTGGGTGGGTTGCGCGCGAACCCCGCGTACAACAACAAGAAACACGGGAACGAAGAATTATATTTACGAATCCCTATTTTCCGGCGCAGAATTAATATTATTCGTTACGCGCAACAACGCAGCCCCGTAATAAATTGCAATGAACGTTGTCGAGTTTCCCCCGCGCAACGGAACAATGGTATTTATTCTAGCAGAACGTTACGCCGAAAGTTATTTGTACTAACCAATTGTCGCTCCGGCGCTCTTACCCAATTAAGAAATGCTTATTTCGCGTTGTTCCCGGGCTTCCCAATCAAAATTTAATTAACTTATCGTTGGTTATTGCGTGCTGCTTTCAATTTTCGAACTGTTTCATGATTTCGTTAATTATCATGAACGTGCGGCCGCTTTTCTAACTCAGCCGCGTCGTCGATTTCGAGCCGACGTGCTATCGCTTCGATTCTTTTGTTTCGCAAATCGCTCGTGAATCATTATCGCTTTCGTAAATTATTCCTTGTATAAGCAAGCTACGTATTGCACAAATTCCGAATCCTTTTGCGGCTCTTTTCTTGAACGAGCAATCTTTTTTTTTAATTTAACCTAAAAGCAAAAAGGTCGCAAAAATCCGTGTTCGTCGAAATGGTGCGGATTTTGATTAACGTTAGGTTTACAAAATCCGTCGAAATGACGGGTCAATGATATACTAATTTACGATTATTCCTATCGTAAAGATACATTTATGATATACAGGGTGTCCTAAAATTATGGTATTTCCGAGAAACGAGGGATTCCTGAGGTGATTCGAAGCAACTTTTTCCTTTACAAAAATGTTCTACGAGGCATCGTTAACGAATTATTAACGAAAAACGCTGACCAATTAGAGGCGAGGTCAGCTGGCGCGTGACGGCCGAGCCAATGAGCGGAACTGAGCTGCGTGCGCACCACCAGCACGTTGGCTGGGTCGCCTGGCGCCAGCCGAGCTCGCCTCTCATTGGTCACTGTTTTTCGTTAATAACTCGTAAACGAAGCCGCGGATTGCAATTTCGCTAAGGAAAAAGTTACTTCAAATAACCTCAGGAACCCCTTATTTCCTGGAAGTACCATAATTTATATTATTATATTTTATATATATTATTATTATTATTATTATTTACACTTTTTTATTATTTATATTTTATATATATTATTATTATTTATACATATATACATATACGTATTTTATGCATTTACGACACAAACGGATAGGTGAAAACGATGAAAGTATGAAAAGAATTCGGGGACACCTGTGCATTATTTTCAATCGACCGAAATTATTAAATAGAGGGAAAATATTGTCCACTTGATTCATATTCGTTGAGATCCACGAAAAACAATTATTATTTTGCACAAAATTCCGCGGTCTATTCGTGAGTTTATTCTATAAAATTATACGAGTCCATTGTATAGTTTATTACATAAACGCTCTTTCGAAATCAGAACGTATGTCTTATTGTTACTTTTATAAGCTAACACGAAACAGCTGCTTTCAGTGCTCCGTAAATCTGTTGTTAATAAAACGTTCATTCAATTTAAAATACAGCAATTTTTGATCTGACAAAACAATCCGATCCACTATACGATTTAATAACTCTAATTAGACCGCGGATTTTTATACAAAACAAAAATTCCTCGCATCGTTAACCAGAAACCGGCGTTAAACACGTAAACACGCGCGTCTTCTCCAAATGAGCCGTTTCTTTTGAAAGTGGCATAAGTCACTTTACCGTAATGAAAAGTGGTGATTTTTTTAATGTTTATACGAAATTGTTTATACTGAGAAAAATATCAGTATCCTGAGAAAACAAATACAAATAAAAGTATCTCAAAAGTTATTGAGAAGATTACTATATATATAGTTAATATATATAGTTATATATATATATTATTTATAGAAAGTTATATTTTTAAACGTGTTAAAACGCAAACCCTTAAATATATCGACTTAAAAACAACGCGACTTATGCCACTTTCAAAATAAACGGCTCAAACAGTTCCAGCCCGCTGGAAATAAATATAACCGACGTTCGAAGCGCTGTTTCAGCTGTTGTTAGCTGCGAAGATGTTTCGGCCGTTCCCGTTGTTTCGTAGTTGGTCTACCAATATCCTGCAACGAATGCGCGCGTAGTCCGCAGTCCGGCAATCATCCGAAGACCGGCTCTCGTTTTCCCGGAGGAAACAAACTGTAAAGCGTGTACCGCCGTTGGAAGACCGGAGTGCGAAATTTCCCCTAATTCGCTGGGAAACCGGCAGAATGGACATCCGGCGCGCAAGATTAGTCAACGATGGTTGCAATCGAATCGTATCCTATCGCGTCCTATCCCGCATCGTATCGCGTAGCATCGCATCGGCAGCAAGTAGTATAGTATCGCGCGGAGCGGTCGCACGCGCGGCCGCTTTATTGTTCGGGGAAAAAAGAAAACGAGAGGGTAGGATAGCGCGCGGAGCCGCGCAGGCAATCTGCGACCGGAAATTTAAAAAGTTGCGCAAATACACAGGCCACAAGGGAGTTAGATGGGAGCCAACGGGGGAGGGGGAGGAGGGCGCCGCGCCGGTAAAAGGGGTCAGCTAGCTGGTTCCCGGCCCTCGTGGAACAGAGACGGCCTCTGAACCCCGGCAACCAGCACGAGGAAGGTTAAACTGGCGAAATTACGTAGTTCCGAGCAATTCGCATCCAAATGACTCGCGGATGATCAAAGCTCGGCCCGGCTCGCATGCTAGAGACTGATATCCTGTACTCCTTCGCCGCGGGAAGATGGGCGTCCAAGTTACTCTCGGTTTCTTTCATGTTCCCCGACGATTCATCGTCTGACAGCAGCGACAACATGATGGCCCACCATCCTCGCGCGGATTACGTCGGACGGCTTCGCAGAAATAAAGAGATTAACGGACGGAACCGTCGCGCCGTTCGCTCCGATTTTATCGGCTTACTCGGAGATCAGCTCGGTAATGTCTCTCGCGAATGATTTTTGTCACGGTTTCGACGATTGCTATCGTTTTCTGGTCGGAGTACAGCAATTTCTTCCTAATTCGCGGTCAGATTGCGGACAATTTGGGAAGAGGAGATACGATTAGGAGGGATGAGGCTCGTTTTTATAGTTAGCGATTGTTAACGGCTGTGAAAACGAGACGCGAGGCTCGAATAATCGCGTCTCCTTTTTCCGAGTTGTGTGCAATTGCCTGTTTGCTGTTTATAGTAATTTCTCCCTAATTCGCGCTCGGATTGCGCACAAAAATGGACAATTTGGGAAGAGATGGTACGATTATTCGAGCCGGGCGGCTCGTTTTTATAGTCGTCGATTGTCAATAACTATGACTTGTCAATAACTAGCCGCGAGGCTCGAATAATCGTGTCTTCTGTTTTCCGAATTTTCCATTTTCGTGCGCAATCTGAGCGTGAATTTGGGAGAAATTATTGTAATCCTCGTTTTTAACGCTGGAACCAGCGAGCCCTAAATTTGACTACAGCTTTTCTCTAATTGTCACTCACCGTGTACAGTGATGTCTCCCTAATTCGCGCTCAGATTGCGCACAAAAGTGGACAATCGGGGAAACAAAAGACACGGTTATTCGAGCCTCGCGGCTAGTTTTCATAGTTATTGACTGTCGACGACTATAAAATCGAGTCGCCCGGCTCGAATAATCGTACCATTTCTTCCCAAATTGTCCATTTTTGTGCGCAATCCGAGCGCGAATTAGGGAGAAAATACTATAAACAGCAAATAGAGAATTTGAGAACAGATGTCACGATTATCCGAGCCTCGCGAGTGTAAAAAACGACGACTATAAAAACGTGCCGCGGGACTCGAATTATTGAATCTCATCTTCCCAAATTGTCCAGTTCTGTTTACACGTTGTGTGACAATTGCAGAGAATTTACAGTAACATGTACTGTTTTGTAACAATAACGAGATTAGATTCACTTCACCCTTTGTGCACCATCGCTGTTTAGAATTACGAAAGGAGCTTCGCGAAGTAGATTTCTACCACATTCGAAAACTGATCGACGTTCGAACCGTATTAACGATAAGTCGATCTTACACGTCAGTGACTTGCTAAGAACTTCACAGAATTTAGTAGTGAATTTGTCCATCCCAGCGTGCACGATTATCGATGACTTTTTAATGTTACTTTAGTATCTTTCGCGTTCCAGCGTGCTCTGATTTCGTCGATTTTTCATTCTTTTTCATTCTTCATTCGTGATTTTAATTCTGAGGTAGCCTAAATGATCCTGGTTCTTCGTGATTTTTAACTCTTTGCACTCGAGTGGCGAGTCTGAGGAGTCACTAAAAATTGTTATAGCATTTTTCATTGAATAATTGTAACAGTACCAGATTTGTTGTATTTAAAAAACTGTTAAAATTGCAATTGTTGTATTATACTTACAAATAGGCACAATTTCAGATGCATTTTTGTATTTAAAAGACTGTTAAAATTGCAATTATTGTATTATACTTGCCAATAGGCACAATTTCAGATGCATAAACTGCACCGAATAAAATAAAATGAATATATAACAATAAAATAAAAATACTGCAGATCAGAAAGCATCTTTTGGATATCGAGTTAAAATAGCTCCGACTGCAAAGGGTTAACGCGCTCTCAAATTTGATTAAACAGCCGGAGAATAACTTCTCAGAATTTCTTTAAAAGAATCATCGACACTGGCGCATTCTAATTATGTTCAATTACGTACAATATTACGTGTAAAAATATCAAAAATCTTATGTACAAATATAACGTATAGAACATCATCTATAAAATATAACGTATGAAATATTATGTAGAAAATGTCATAAATAAAAATATTACGTATAACGGATCTCCTGACAAAGATAAATTCGTGTAACTTGAAACCAATGAATGCAGAAAGACAATCTACTCGATGCGAATTAACCGCGAATTTCCAAGCTTTAAAAAACCGACGAATTTACTATAACGCGTAGAACAACGAGGGCGCGTAACGATGACGACGGCATCAAGCAACAAAATGAAACACGACACCGTGGCCGTAGCTCGAGAAAGAAATTGTCCCGAATTGATGTAGACAATTTCGATTTCGCCGAAAGATCCACGCTCGTACACGAACAATCTTTTCCCCAAAGCATTCGACTCGACCCGCTGCAGCGTCCGCCGGTAACTTCGCAATTTCCACGAACGAGCGATTAGCGATTCAGAAAATTTCCGCGAGTCTTACGTATCGGGTTTCAAGAGCCGGCCTTTCGTGTTCCAAGAATCCGCGGAAACCGGCTGATCCTGTTCGATATCGGAGCGGTTCCCGCGGTATCGCGTGCTCCGTCGGCGAACACGCTCCTTTGCTTCTGTTACGGGCGTCGGTCTGCTTCCAGCCCGGCCAACGAAAAGCGTTAAAAAAAGAGAAGAAAAACAAAGAGAAAACAAAGACAGGAAAACAGTAAGGAACCCGCGAGGAATATTCCGAAAATAATTTCGCGGGCCACGGGAAACATGGTAAATTCGGACGTTAAAAGCAAGCCGCGTAGCGGGCAGAAACGGAGATGCCTCCTCTCTCTGCGGCTTCTGCATCTCCTCAGGGGGGGTTTTACAATCGTGTACTATGCTAATCCCGAAACATTACGCCCGGCATAAAACATAAAACTCACTCACTCATTTGCTGCCTTTTCCCTTTCTTTGCTAACCCGCTGAGTGTTATTGCGCTTCCTTCTTTTTTTTTGCGTCCCCCCGTCCCCGCCGCCCGGCCCGTAACCCCGCGCCGCCTCCGCTGAAATATGAATCGCATAACAATTTTCATTTGAAATGCAAATTACCGGCGCGTCGTCGCATGCGTCTGTCCTACACGGCCCATTATCGTGTACTCCTGTTTGCTTCCGGCGAAACAAACGCCCCCCATCGAGGATCCACGGTGTTCGACTTATCGTATCGGTCGTAACGCCGTCGAGTTTTGTCCGTGTTTCGTTCTAAGTGACGCTCAGATTGTCCACAGAAATGGACAACTTGGGGAGAGGAGCCTTGCGAATTCGAGCCTTGCGAATTTCAGCCTTGCGAATTCGAACCTTGCGAATTTCAGCCTTGTGAATTTCAGCCTTGCGAATTCGAGCCTTGCGAATTCGAGTTTTGCGAATTCGAGCCTTGCGAATTCGAGCCTTGCGAATTCGAAACTTGCGAATTCGAGCCTTGCGAATTCGAAACTTGCAAATTCGAGCCTTGCGAATTCGAGCCTTGCGAATTCGAGCCTTGCGAATTCGAGCCTTGCGAATTCGAGTCCTGCGAATTCGAGCCTTGCGACTCGTTTTTATAGTTACCGATTTTCAACAATTATAAAAACGAGTTGCAAGGCTCGAATTCGCAAGGCTCCTCTTCCCAAATTGACAATTTTTGTGGACAATCTGTGCGTCTATTAGGGTGACATTACTGTATATCGAATAAATGACTCATAAATTAACACTTTAACACTTTATTATTAATAAAGATTAACACTTTAACCTTATACATTTAAAGATACGCCAGTGTCGCCTTATCCAGATAACAAAATTCCGTACGAAACAGCAGAATATCTCCGAATCGCGTTACTTTCTCGAACGCCCCGGTATTGAATTTAGACCAGCGAATTTGTAAATCTTGTACACGTCGAAAAGTCTTTCATCGTCGTCGAGCCGATAAGCAGCACCAGCAGCAACAGCAGCAGCAGTATACCGGCCTAGCCAGCCAGCCATCAGCTTATCAAATCTAGACGAACTGCCATCAATTCCCGTCTTACCACTCCGAGATAAGCCACATTCGAGTTAGAACAGTTTAATAGCCCGGGCGAAGAAGGTCTGAAAAGTGTTTCCACGAGTTTGCACGTCGATAAGGGGCTCCCGGCCCGAAAAATCCTATTATTAAATATCGCCGGCTTATCGGCCGGCCCGCCGCGCCGCTGCGGAGCGAACGGTAATTCATTAGCCGCATTATTAAATGTGATTAATTACTAAAATAACCAGCGCACATAATTACTACAATCTGCTCGTTCCCCATTAATCATTCAGTTTTGTACCGTAACCGAGTTCGCGTGACTCCACGTTTTCGGCAAAACACGGGGGCGCGGGCGGCCGGCCGGGGCCGCCGCGCCGACACTCGAAAAAACCATCGGCGATGCCCGCGACGTAGAAACTAGCGATTATAATTTCATTTCGGTGGCCGGCTACGCGCCACCGGCCCGGTTATTAATTAAATTAATGCCGGCGCGCGAGCGTTATTTTCTATTCCGGGGGAAAACGCGCGCGCGCCGAGCCGCGCCGCGATGTTGTTTTACGTGCACGCGCGGAAAGTTTCGCGTGCGTGTGTAGATGCGCGGCCGGATAACGCGTAAGAGTAAGGCTATGACGCGCTAATTGGGTTAAGTGCCCTACACAGCGAACCGGACAACAAATAAGAACATTATAAAGCCGAAATGGCACGGACGGAACAACTGTCCGCCGCCGTGTCCCGGCTTTTTGGTTTCACCACTGTCTACCGGCTTAGACCCCACTTTTTGCTCGCGCCGCAGACAATAAAAGCCGTACGTACCACCCTCCGCGTACCTACCACGAATTCAGTTGGCCCGCGTTTTTGCTTGTTCTTCTTGAACGCTCGACAATGATCCGTTGCGCAACTCGTATCCGCGTCCCCGCCGTCGCCGCCGCGGTCTTCCTTCATCGTTAACGAATTCTTTGCGAAATTTTCGCAAGCCCCGACTTTTTACCGCAATTGCCTCGGACTGCGCTAGGATCATAATTCCAAGCGCGAAGATTCACGACGATGGATTAAATATCGGGTATTTTTATTAAACGCGCCGAATCGGTTCTTTCATCGTTGCGCGGTCAGCTTTACGCTTCTCCGCGCGGACTTGTCGGTTCGACCAGTGTTTCTTCCGGATTTATTATTATTTCTGGTTGCGTTTATCGCCGATGGGAAGACATTGTTATTTCGTTGCAACTGAGAGAAAGAGAGAGAGAGAGAGAGAAGGAGAGAGAGAGTTCTTTCTCGTAGAAAGTCAATTAGCTTTGTATACGATTCAAAGTTTTCTGCGTTAACCGTTGTTAACTGTTGCAGCGTCTTTGTAAAGTTTGCGATTTATCGTAATTGTGTTGTTGCAGTTTCTTCGTGTTTTGTTTAAATGCGACGCTTTTGTGGAATATGTTGTTTAATAAGGAATCTCGATGCGTATGTCGTTCTTGGTGCGACGAGTATGCTACGAATTTATTATATTCTACGAATCATGCACGCTCTGATTTTCATGTTTTATGAATGTAACAGTTGTATTTCTAGAAAGAAATTTTTTTGTTATTTCAGTCTTTATTAAATAGTCTACGAAAGTTCGAACGTGTATAAAGATTCGTAGAAAATGTGTGAAATTATATAAAAAGCAAATTTAGATGATAATTAAATTCAGAAAACAAGCAAATTTATGTACTAATGAAATTTATATACTAATCAAATTTATATAATGACATTTATTGTAATTTAATGAAATTTATGTATGAAATAGTCTACGAAAGTTCGGACGTGTATAAAGATTCGTAGAAAATGTGTGCAACAGCGAAATTATATAAAAAGCAAATTTAGATGATAATTAAATTCAGAAAACAAGCAAATTTATATACTAATGAAATTTATATAATAATCAAATTTATATAATGACATTTATTGTAATTTTTAATGAAATTTATGTATGAAATAGTCTATGAAAGTTCGAACGTGTATAAAGATTATGATATAAAAAGCAAATTTAGATAACAATTAAATTTAGAAACAAAGCAAATTTATACACTAATCAAATTTGTATACCAATCAGATTTATATAATAATCAAATCTAAATATAGAAATCACAGAATTCGCGTCAATGTATAGAACGTACTGTAACTGGCTAATTGCGAACAGCAAATTATGCGTGAAAAATGATTCGTTCGCACAACGACTCTACAAAATCGACAACACGTACTTTCAATTCGCCTGACGTTTATACTGTTCTCATTGCAACAAAAAACATCCTGACGCATTGTACGCGATCTGCCGAACGGAACGAACGAGTGAAAAATTGGATCGAGATTGCAAAAATGATGCAATCATGAAATCAGCGTGTATCGTGCGATTGTTTTATTTTGTAAGAACATCTGTAGCTGCCGGTCGCAAACGCTCGGAACAACTGATTTCCGCGTTTCGATTAATTAAAAATAGTCGGGGGAAAAAAAAGTATAGTTAAGTCATTACGCGGATAAATTCCGCATTGCATGCATACATGCATACGTGCCTGCATATACAGGCGCATAAATTCACCACGGAACGATGTTTGCATAGTTCGGCCACGTAGAAAGAGGTGCAATAATTTCGAATAACCGGGTTACACCTGCGGGGTGTTTGCTAACTAAAATTAATTTAAAATTATAAGCGGACGGCGTTCGCGGCAATAGGAACGGTGATTTTAGAAACGCCGCGCAAAGTTCATTATTAGACGCGGAAACGGATCCTTGTCGAGTCGATGTTCACTCTGAAATCATAACCGAAGTTATTGCGACCATAAGAATGCATCAGATACAGTAATGTAATGACGCTCAGATTGTCCACTAAAATGGATAATTTGGTAAGAGGAGATACGATTATGCGAGCCTTGCGGCTCGTTTTTATAATTGTGGACAATATATAACTATAAAAATGAACCGCTCTTGCTGAATATTCTTACTAAATAATCTTGCCGAATATTATTAATATATAATCCTGCTAAATATTATTACTATATAATCCTGCTAAATATTATTACTATATAATCTTGCCAAATATTATATTAATTATATTATATATAAAATATCTTGTTCAACATTCCTACTAAATAATCTATTGATTGTCCACTAAAATGGACAATTTAGGAAGAGGCGATACGATTATTCGATCCTTGCGGTTTATTTTTATAGTCACAAATTGTCGACAACTATTAAAAGTAGCTGCAAGGCTCGAATAATCGTATCTCCTCTTCCCAAATTGTCTATTTTTGTGCAGAATCTGAGCGTCAGTTAGCAAGACATTACTGTATTTGAAATGCGGCATAATTTTTTCGGTCGTGTAAAGTCAGTACGGTAATGTCTTCCTTACTGACGCTCAAATTGTCCACTAAAATGGACAATTTGGGAAGAGGAGATACGATTATTCGAGCATTGCGCCTCGTTTTTATAGTTGTTGAGAATCGGTGATTATAAAAACGAGGCGCAAGACTCAAATTAATCGTATCTCATCTTCCAAAATTGTCCATTCTTGTGGAGAGACATTACTGTGCAATAATTTCTCCCTAATTCGCGCTTAGATTGCGCGAATGATTGCGCGACATTCGAGCCTTGCAGCTCGTTTTTATAGTTATTGAGCATCGATAACCATAAAAAACTAGCCAAAAGGCTCGAACAATCGTATCTCCTCTTCCCAAATTGTCCACTTTTGTGGTCAATCTGCGCGTCAATTAAGGAGACATTACTGTAACTGTGCGTGATACAGTAATGTCTGATGTTGATGAAATACTGATGCTCAGATTGTACACAAAAATGGATAATTTGGGAAGAGGAAACACGATCTTTCGAGTCTCTTGAGGCACATTTATATAGTTGCAGATTGTCAACAATTATAAAAACGAGGTGCAAGGCTCAAATAATCGCATCCCCTGTTCCCAAATTGTCCTTTTCTGTGTACAATCTGAGCGTCAATTAGAGAGACGTTGCTGTAATTCTTTCAGCGCATCTTTTAAAGTTTATTCACGATTGGCTCATTAATTAAATAGAACTTCGAACGAAACGATGTACTTTTCTCGAACAGATTTCCTCGTGATTTTACCGTGAGTTACCGGAGAGCAACGTTTGTTTCAGGAATTCTTCTATAATTCGAGAGTACGTTCGGGCACAGCGGTGCCCGAAAAATTCTATAGAAAAATATCTACGAACGGTTTAGACGTACGAGTCCCGCGTGCAACTGGTTTTTGGACACGGTGTACCCGCGGCGGCAGAAATATCTACGTCAATGTCTACACCAATAAAAGCCGATATTCCCTTGAAAAGGAGACGAACAAAACTTTTGCGCGCGCCATAGTCGACTTTGGAAATTTTCCCATTTTCCGGAGAACGCAGTTATTGAAAAATCTGATATCTATCCGCGAATCTAACAGCGCCAGCCCTTTTAATCGATAAAACAGAATACCGAGCTTTGCGTCGAATGTTTTTCGAAGAATGATTTCACACGTGGAAACAGATCCGCGAAACAGAATTCAGCTGTCTATTCGAATAGAAACTGCGGAGCTAATTGAACATATATTGTTTTGTTTGCACGCTCTTCTAGAAAGAGGAAGTAAAAAGAAACCGAGGTAACGTAATAACATTTTCGGCGGATGCGTTGCAAATAATAGCTGCGAAAAATGATGTTGAAATCTGTCGATACTGTACGTCAAAAGTGATACGAAAATAATAACCAATCTGCGGATTTTAGGTATTCGATATTTCATTAAAAGAGTAAAATAGTAAATTCGATTGAAAAATAATATAACATTTTCATGACAGGGCCAAAAATAATTATTGGAATTAATTGAAGAGAAAATTCGTCGAAAATGGTACAAAAATAATAATCAATCTGCGGATTTTACGTATTCGATATTTCATTAAAAAGTAAAATGGTAAATTCGATTGAAAAATATTATAACATTTCCATGATAGGGCCAAAAATAATTATTAGAATTAATTGAAGAGAAGATTCATCGAAAATGGTACAAAAATAATAATCAATCTGCGGATTTTGCGTATTCGATATTTCATTAAAAAAGTAAAATGGTAAATTCGATTGAAAAATATTATAACATTTCCATGCTAGGGCCAAAAATAATTATTAGAATTAATTGAAGAGAAAACTCATAAAAAATGGTACAAAAATAATAACCAATCTGCAGATTTTATGTATTTGATATTTCATTAAAAAAGTAAAATAGTAAATTTGATTGAAAATTATTATAACATTTTCATGACAGGGCGAAAAATAATTATTAGAATTAATTGAAGAGAAAACTCATCAAAAATGTTATAAAAATAATAACCAATTTTCAAATTTTATTCGATATTTCATTGAAAAAGTAAAATAGTAAACTCAATTGAAAAATATTATAACATTTCCATGCTAGGGTCAAAAATAATTACTAGAATTAATTGAAGAGAAAACTCATCAAAAATGTTACAAAAATAATAACCAATTTTCAAATTTTATTCGATATTTCATTGAAAAAGTAAAACAGTAAACTCAATTGAAAAATATTATAACATTTCCATGATAGGACGAAAAACGATCGCAAGAATTAATTTCAAAAAGTATCAATTACAGCTGTAACGAATGTAAATCTCGTGGACAGATCTGTAGTCCAGCCGCAAATTTTAAACGCATCAGGGATTTCTGAATAAATTTGGAAGAAAAACTGGGAGTGGGAGTGGTCTCGCGGATAACAGTTTTTGAAAAATTGATATCCCGGGCCGGCTCGGTGTACGCGGCCCCCTTGATAGCTGTAATAAACTGACTAGCTAATACAGCTTCTACTCTGTCAAGTACGCACGAATTTATTAACCAGCCTGATATCTCGCAGAGGTTCTACGACCCGGCCTGGCAGCGCCTCTATGGAAATGCGTCCATTAGGAGCGACTGTGCGTACCGACTTCGCCGCGTGCCGTTAAATAATACATGCTCGCACATAGCTTTTTCTCATTTTCGAGGCGTTTATCACAGGACGTAACAGCGTGTACGCGAAGGCTCAGTTAAAACGGCACACGTTCCGCGGTATCACGTGCAACGATTAAAACGTTCCCGATAAACCGGCGTCCAAATGGGAAAATTATACTCGTTGACGGAGCAGCTCGGCCTATATACCGTCGCCGCAAGGAAAAATTGCACCCCGGTTCTACAATTACGCTTCCTTCTTCGGCTTCGACGCGACGATCGTCGAAAAGTGTTTTCATACTATCCTCGGCAGGTGACGTTAATGGTGCCGCGGCTTTCACAAATGTACCTTCTTTTTTACTTTTAAATTTTGTTTTAATAATAATTTTAATAATTTCAATATTTGATTTCAATTTTTACTTCAATTGATTTTAATGAGATTATTGTCAGAGACTTTTTGCATGCTATTCTTAGCAGATGACATATATTAATGATATCACAGATTCTGTACCTTCTTGCTGCACTTTTAACTTCATTTTAATAATAATTTTAATAGTTTCGATAATTGATTTCAATTTTTATTTTAATTGCTTTTAATGAGACTATTGTCGGAGATTTTTTGCTGCTACCATCAGCAGGCGATATTATTGGTATCGTTGTTTCTATATATAACCGTACCTTCTTCTATACTTTTAACTTTAGTTTTAATAATAATTTTAATAATTTCAATATTTGATTTCAATTTTTATTTTAATTGCTTTTAATGAGAATATTGTCAGGGATTTTTTGCTGCTACCATCAGCAGGTGATATTAATGGTATCGCTGTTTCTATAACCGTACCTTCTTCTATACTTTTAACTTTAGTTTTAATAATAATTTTAATAATATCAATATTTGATTTCAATTTTTATTTTAATTGCTGTTAATGAGAATATTGTCAGGGATTTTTTGCTGCTACCATCAGCAGGTGATATTAATCGCTGTTTCTACAACCGTACCTTCTTCTATACTTTTAACTTTAGTTTCAATAATAATTTTAATAATTTCAATAATTGATATCAATTTTTACTTTAATTTCTGTTAATGCGACTATTATCAGAGTTTTTGCGCATGCTATCGTTAGCAGGTGATATTAACGATACTGCTGCTTCTACAATTATACCTTCTTCCTTGCTTTTATCCTTAAATTTAATAATAATCTTAATAATTTCAATAATTGATTTCAATTTCGATTTTTCGCATGCTATGATTATCAGATGATATTAACGGTATCACTGATTCTACAAATGTAATTGTAAACATAATTTCGTGCATTTATTTCCCCAAAGAAAATTATTATTACATTATTTTCAATTAGCTGAAATTATTTAACGAAGATATAGAAAACCAAATATATATTTGTTAGATTTAATTATAGTTAGTTTCATGAATCGTATTAGTAATTCAATAATAACAATATAGTATAATCTTAAATCCATTCTATAAATTGCTGCATTTTATTTCACTTTAATTTAATTTATAGTATAATATAATTTATACTGTATAGTATAATCTTAAATCCATTCTATAAATTGTTGCGTTTTATTTCATTTTAATTCAACTTATTTTACTCTATCTTATTTTATTTTACTTACTTGCTCTATTTCATCTATTTCAATCTATTCTATGTTAATCAGAGGCTGTTTCGCGACGTCATCGGCAACATAGTTGGCCATATTTCGACAAAATCGAACGAAACGGCTAGAATCATGATCGGCCGTTAATCAGAATGAATTGTTCATTAGTTACAAATGTTTTGTCGAAGGTAATCGCTTTCGCTGGAGCTATCGTTAGCAGCTGACTGCACGTGTGATCGGAAACACGGCGTAGCCGGATGATGGGGGAAGGGGGCGGGGGGCGTTAGGGGAGGACCGAAGGCGGAGATGAAGTCACCGGATGTTCGGGTCCTCTAGGCACGAGGTTCCGAGAGATGGAATCCGTCTCAGACGGATTATTGACTTTCTTGACGGTTGCAATCCGATTTCTTAGACTCGAGGAAATCCGCGCTTCTACCCTCTTCGTTTGGACCCTAATGGCACCGGTGATCCTGTCGTTTTTTTTGGGGGGGGGGGTGGAAATTACTGTCCTTTGGAGGGATAACAGGTGGGAAGTTTGAGAAGCCAGGTAGTGCGAAGTGGACGGATGATCGAAACACGATGTTTGTTTAACACGTTGACTGCCGCGTCACCCGTATTCGGGTGACAGCAAAAGTTCTCGTCAGGCCACGTCACCCGTAATTCGGGTGACGCTGATTTGACTGCTTACAAAGGATTCCCGAAAATATTTGGACAAATATTTTATAGAAGGTAATGAAACTATTGAATTCTTATAAAAATGGTTTATTAAAAACATTATTCGCAGTGTATATACATCCTCTGCAAAGTTGAGGTTGATCAGGACAGCTTGGACAAAAAGTTGTTGGTTTTTTCAGATTTGCTCGTGCCTCTGATCGGTCCATTTCGTATCTTTCATTTGAGCTTTTATTCGAACTGTAGCTTCCTCGGTATCATCAACGTTTCTTTCTTCTTCCATGACCAATTCTCTCGTAAAATCCCGTCAATAGTATCTTCATAACATTCATTATCACTAAGCATTGCTATGCATTCATATTATTGTACACCTGCGTGCTAGGCCGCTCATTTTAACATAATAACAAAATATATAAATAATGTATTATCACAAATCATAATATATAATAATAAAAATAATAATAATAATTTTTAATCATATCATAATATATAATTATATATTTATCAGTATCCGAATCAGAATCTGACGATGTAATTCTATTTGTGCTTCTCCTTCCGGGCAATCCGATCTCTTTTCATTATTAAAAAAAAAGAATAAGGGCAGAGATTTTAAGTTATACCATTCGGCAAAGATTCCAACTGTTCATGCAGGAACAGAAACAGACATGAATTAACAGCGCACGCTTCCTATAGCGGCACGGGTGGCCTGTAGGAGATTTTGTTGTAAATACGCGTGGCAGTCAACGTGTTAAACTTTTACGCGCGATCCATGATCACTGTAAATTCTCCCTGATCGACGCTCGAATTGTACACAAAAATGGACAATTTGGGAAAAGTGGATTATTAAAGAGAAAAAGTAGTTTCTACCTGAAAACTGGTCGTTAGAAAACTGGTCGTTTTAGAAACGCCGCGCAAAGTTCGTTATTAGACGCAGAAACGGATCCTTATCGAGTCGATGTTCACTCTGAAATCATAACCGAAGTTATTGGATAATTTGGGAAGAGGAGATACGATTATTCGAGCCTTGCGGTTCGTTTTTATAATTGTGGACAATATATAACTATAAAAATGAACCGCTCTTGCTGAATATTCTTACTAAATAATCTTGCTGAATATTATTAATATATAATCCTGCTAAATATTATTACTATATAATCTTGCCAAATATTCTTACCAAATAATAAATATACTTACCCCAAATAACAGGTGGGAAGTTTGAGAAGCCAGGTAGTGCGAAGTGGACGGATGATCGAAACACGATATTTGTTTAAACTTTTACGCGTGATCCATGATCACAGTAAATTCTCCCCGATCGACGCTCGAATTGTACACAAAAATGGACAATTTGGGAAAAGTGGATTATTAAAGAGAAAAAGTAGTTTCTACCTGAAAACTGGTCGTTAGAAAACTGGTCGTTTTAGAAACGCCGCGCAAAGTTCGTTATTAGACGCAGAAACGGATCCTTATCGAGTCGATGTTCACTCTGAAATCATAACCGAAGTTATTGGATAATTTGGGAAGAGGAGATACGATTATTCGAGCCTTGCGGTTCGTTTTTATAATTGTGGACAATATATAACTATAAAAATGAACCGCTCTTGCTGAATATTCTTACTAAATAATCTTGCTGAATATTATTAATATATAATCCTGCTAAATATTATTACTATATAATCTTGCCAAATATTCTTACCAAATAATAAATATACTTACCCCAAATAACAGGTGGGAAGTTTGAGAAGCCAGGTAGTGCGAAGTGGACGGATGATCGAAACACGATATTTGTTTAAACTTTTACGCGTGATCCATGATCACAGTAAATTCTCCCCGATCGACGCTCGAATTGTACACAAAAGTGGACAATTTGAGAAGAGGAGATTGTTCAAGAAAAAAAGTAATTTTCACTTGAAAACTCGTCGTTGCAATTCGCGAGAACAGTTTTTATTTCGCGCGAAGATCAACAGTCCGATAACAACGCGCAAAAATGTTTGGAATTGTATTCTTGCTCTCTGAATAACAGAACGTAATTTTGAATGCATTGCACCGTCAATAATTCATAGAAAATGCATCTTTCACGCGTGCGCTTCTTTTTGCTGCGTGCACGGGTGGAATACAAATTTTGTTAACGCGTAATATGCAATGCTGATTTAATTAATGAAAAGTTTGCCAATGTTCTGCTAACTTGGAAACAATATTATCACAATCTCAAACGATCTTAATCTGTCCACTGCTTTAAATTCGACTCACGCGTTTTTCTCGTGAACGCATAAAAAATTCGCGGTCCGATTATTACAGCGGAGTCGTTCGCGTAACTTTCCGCGCGATGGAATAAATTCCTGTAGACGTATAAAAACGCGATTGATTTAGTTCGAAACAAGAAGAAAGGACACGATTTTTGTGTCCTGGAACCGCGCGCAGGTGGTAAAATTCCTAATTTATAGTTGATACGCGATTTCTAAAGGTAAATGAACGCGGCCCGCGCGAATAACCCTCTGAATATTAATATTCGTATCGTACCACTTTAGAAAGTTATGAAAGCCTCATTAATATTCTATCTACTGTTAAATTGAATTATGGATGTGTAATTAAAATTTTTATCCCGAAAAGTGCGGTGTGCGCGCACATATATCAACACGATAGTTTGTCACCATTGAATTCATTACCGACCGGCAATTTATTGTTGGTCCACTTTCCCATTTCGCGGGAATGTGTCGGCCAAAGAATAATTTCTGCCCGTTTCATCGATCTTCGCGGTATCACTTCGAATCATCTTGTTCGCGTAATTGCGATAAATTCTCCCCAATTGACGCTCGGATTGTACACAAAAAGGGACAATTTGGGAAGAGGAGATACGATTATTATTATATAATTATATATTATGATATGACTAAAAATTATTATTATTATTTTTATTATTATATATTATGATTTGTGATAATACATTATTTATATATTTTGTTATTATATTAAAATGAGCGGCCTAGCACGCAGGTGTACAATAATATGAATGCATAGCAATGCTAGAATAAAAACGATGACTTAACTTTTTTATTTCTAATTTTTTGTCACGATTCGAAGGCAATTCTGAGGCCACATCACATTATCCGAAGGCAATTGGGAGGCTACTTGCCACGATTCGAAGGAAATTCGGAGGCCACTTGCCACGATTCGAAGGCAATTCGGAGACCACGTGACATTATTCGAAGGCAATTGGGAGACTACTTGCCACGATTCGAAGGAAATTCGGAGGACACGCGACAGTATTCGAAGTCAATTTGAAGGCCACGTGCCACGATTCCAAGGCAATTCGGAGACCACGTGCCACGATTCGAAGGCAATTCGGAGGCCACTTACCACGATTCGAAGGCAATTCGGAGGCCACTTGTCACGATTCGAAAGCAATTCGTAGGCCACGTGTCACGATTCGAAGGCAATTCGAAGGCCACTTACCACGATTCGAAGGCAATTTGTAGGCCACGTGACGCGATTGAGAGGCAACTCAGAGGCCACGTGACACAATTCGAAGGCAATTCGAAGGCCACGTGACACGATTCGAAGGCAATTCAGAGGCCACTTGCCACGATTTACCTAGCAATAAATCACATAAGCGTAAGACTAATACATCGAAATTCACAGGAACCCAAAATATCGCATTTCCAGGAGAAATTACTGTAAATGGAAAATTGCTCGCTATCGATGACACAGTCGCCATATCCTCCGTAAACATAAAATATCAAAGCATTATTTAAAAGACAGAAAGCGTATCGCGTCCAGCTTCGGTATGCGACCGCAGTTGAAATTCAGCACGTAGAAATTCGTTCGACAATCAAAATTCCCGACGCAGCCAAGCTTCTTTGAACGTTGCCGATGCCCGATGCAGAAAATGGCCAGTAAACGAATTTGGCAAAACAGCTCTGCGCGAACTTCGGACAAGAATTTGTGCGTCCGTCGATGACAGTAAGTGGAAAAAGTTGGTTGAGCGCGGTCTCCCCGATATATAATAGAATATTGTGCCGAAAGATGTAGGTTACATTAATGTGATTCGCGTCAAAATAAAACTCCTTTCTTAAAGATGAGTGCCAACTGCCATTATAGAAGTTGTATTCGAAACGGTGGGCGGTGACTTCGAACTATCGTATTATACGTGCTATTACACGCTGTCGGGGGCCGTGGAAACGTCCCGAACTTCCCCGTTCGCTGTAATTTCCCCAAGAATCCAGCGTTGAAAATCTTCCAAGACACGCGGACATTCAATCTGTACTGTATTATTCAATTTTCGAATATACCGTATGCTCGGAAATTTTTATGCGAGACGAACACTCTGGCCTGGGAATATCTTCGCGTTCCTACCGGCGTTCGCGTTCTCTTGTTTATTAAAGTATTGCGTCAGTGGAAGCGGAGCGTTTCTATTGGACCCGGCAAACGGATGAAACGATGGCACGAATATTTATTAAGAATAATATTCGTCAAATTCATCCGAGTGAGAAAATTATGTAATTCGTGCAACAAATGAGCCGTTTATTTTGAAAGTGGCATAAGTCACTTTTCTTTTTCTTTTTTTTTTAATTAGTGTTACCATTAACTCGATTTTTTTGGAAAAGTGACTTATGCCACTTTCAAAATAAACGGCTCAAATGTTGGCTGAGAAGTCTTCTTTCTTTTTTAGTCGAACAGCCGAATCTCTGTGGAGAGGTTATTTTGCGAAAACAGTTACAAAAGTGTATAAAAAGTATAGTAGCTGTGATTTAAAATTTTTAGACTTTCACTGTTGCTTCGCGTGATATATAAATCTCTGTAAAATATAATTATTAGACTGCGAATATTTGTAATAATTGTTTGCTGTAATTGGAAGATACAGGAACTGCATAATTACTCAGTTCGTTCCGTAATCGTTTTAATGAGTCAGAAATAGCGCAACAGAATTTCTAAATTGTTCAAATGTACAATAATACAGCTTTGTATTTTAATTTATTCACTTAAGTCTAATAAGCAGTCTAATAATTATTATTCAGTGACAGCATGGTGACCACTTCTAATTATGTTTTAATTCTTTATTAAATTCATATTCGTACACAATATAATATACTTAACATTGCAAAGTATACATGTAAAAAACCATGTATTGTTGCTTAATCGCGTTCACTTGTTCAACCCTATGTAACTGAATTTTCTGAAGCCTGAATAAAATGTATACATATATACAGTAATGTCTCTCTAATTGACGCTGATTTTGCCCACAAAAATTGACACGATAATTCGAACATTGCACCACGTTTTTATAATTTGGCAGTATTTATTATTTGGCAATATTATAAGATGGCAATCAGCAACTATAAAAACAAGCCACGAAGCTCGAATAATCGTATCTCCATTTCCAATATTATCCATTTCTGTGGACAACCTAAGCGTCAATTAGAGAGACATTGCTGTATCATGAATAAAATGTAATATGAGCCGTTTATTTTGAAAGTGGCATAAGTCACTTTACCGTAATGAAAAGTGGTGATTTTTAAATGTTTATACGAAATTATTTATACTGAGAAAAATATCAGTATCCTGGGATAACGAATACAAGTAAATTTTCTCGAAAGTTAGCATCCATATTTTTAAACGTGTTAAAACGCAAACCCTTAAATATATCGACTTAAAAACAAAGTGACTTATGCCACTTTCAAAATAAACGGCTCATATATATGCCAGAAAGGAGTGTTCGAAAGTGCAAAACCGAGAAATTCTCAGCAACCAAAGGAACGATGCAACGAGAAACCATTTGTCCCAAACTCTAGCATAGAAAAACGACGTAACGAGAAAATAGTAAACAAAATAGTAAACAAAATTCCAATCTGGAAAAAGCGCGAGAATTCATGGTTCTAAAGCGTCGTGATAGCTGAGAACTGGTTAATCGAATAGATCTTTTCGCGATTGATTCGAGCAATTCGCGCTCGTCTAAATTAATTCGACGAGGGAGCCCGATTATCCCCAGTGGTAACGAAGTCCCGATTCGTTTCATCGTCGACGGAGTTCCGTACTACTTGGAACTTCACGTCTACTGGCCACACGGAAGAATAGACTTCCGCGTGACTTTTATAGCATATTTAACGAGGCAGGGTAACCGCGAGAACCCGCCACCCTTATTTCTGGCAAACTTCCTCCCCCCTCCCTGATCCCCGGGCCGCTCCCCTCGATAACCGCGCCGCGTGCCCGGAATTTGATTAGCTTGATTTAGAAACTACAACGTCAACGGTTTATTAGCGTCGTTTGCGGGACGACACCGGTCGCAGCTCTTTCATTAGAAATTAATGAGCGACCCGTCGCCCGGCGTCGTCAACCTGCACCTACATCTTTTCCGCTTCCCTCTCGTCCCAGGAGCGGACGAAATTTAGAGGGCACGGCAAAAGTTCCCCGCAACGGGTGAATAAAACATGCGCCCGGCCGAGCCGGCCCGGACACGAATTGCTGTTGAATCAAAATTAAGCGGCTCGGCCTTTCTCTCTCCTTCTATCTCTCTCTCTCTATGTGTACAGGGTGTCCAAAAATTATGGTACTTCCGGGAAATGAGGGATTCCTGAGGTCATTCGAAGTAACTTTTTCCTTAACGAAAATGCAATCTGCCGTTTCGTTTACGAGTTATTAAGGAAAAACAGTGACCAATGAGAGGCGAGAACAGTCGCCGCGAGGCGGCCGAGTCAATCAGCGGAGCCCAGTTCCGCTCGTCGGCTCGGTCGCCTTGCGCCAGTCGAGCTTGCCTCCCATTGGTCACTGTTTTTCGTCAATAACTCGTAAACAAAGCCGTGAATGAAATTTTCGCCAAGGAAAAAGTTGCTTCAAATAACCTCAGGATTCCTTTATCTCCCGGAAGTACCATAATTGTGGGACGCCCTGTATATATCCTACTCTTCTTCTTCTTTTTCTCTCTCTCTCTCTCTCTCTCTCTCTCTGTCTCAGACAAGGAAGGAAACATCTACGACAACAATGAGGAATTAAGGGAAACAGAGGGGAAAGACCTCGCGGAGATTAGACCGAAGGGACGAATAAAATAGTTGAATCGTCGATTAGACTTGGGAACGCCATTCTTCTTCTCCTCGAATTGGGGTCATGTCGCGGGCCATCCTTTTTATGCCAAAAAAAGAATGTACAGCACTTCCCCGGTCCGGAACATTCCATTTTTAGAATTACAGGGAAACTGTGCGGCGCCGGCTACCGGCACAAGCTGAGCTATCTCTTCGAGCTGGAGCTCCTTTTGAGGAGCTGCATTTTTTAAAGAAGTCATGCCACGGAGAAATTGGAACCACGAATTTCACCGCGAACAAGAAACTCGACGGGATCTACGGGCACAATTATCGGACCGTGGATCTTTGCGCGAAATAGAAATTCTTCTTCTATCGAGCGCTTTAAAATAAAACTGGACCGGACGAGTAGTTCAGAGGAAACGTGGTTGCGAGTCAATTTTTAGCTGGGACGATTTAATAGCGCCGTTTGCAAGCTGTACCTTCGTTTTATTTTCTGTAGAAGTTGGATAGGTACATGTGTCTCCATTCGTTTCTCTCTGAATAGCAGAACGAATAAGAACTGTTTACAATAATGTCTACCTAATTGACGCTCAGATTGTCCACAAAAATGGACAATTTGGGAAGAGAATCGTTGCGCGCGCGCGCGCTCTCGCAACGGCGAGGACCAGGAGGACTACACTCCGCGACAAAAAGATAACAGAGTACAGCACGGTTTATAGTTAACGCGACTATCGTTTATTTAACGTTGCGACCGAGCGTCCGTTTTTTATACAGACTTGCCGAATACAAGTAAATTCTCCCTAATTGACCCTCAGCTCGGAAACGAAAATGGACAGAGAACAATGGAAAGAGGAGATACGATTATTCGATAGCCTCGCGGCTCGTTCTCGTAGTTGTTGAGTAACTGTAAAAACGAGCTCGAATAATCGTATCTTCTCCTCCGAAATTGTCCGTTTTTGCTTTCAACGGCTCATATAGTCTCTCTCCCTCTCTTACTCTCTCTCTCTCTTACTCTCTCTCTCTCTCTCTCTCTCTCTCTCCCTCTCTCTCTCTGTAATTATTTTAATAAGTCGGAAATAATTGTACAAATGTATTCAGTTAATCTTTTTACTGTTTCGAATTCAGAAGACCTATGTAAATACAGATATTTTAATATCTCAATATATTTCTCCAGATGCACGCAAACGATGTAGAAATGGATCAGTGGGATGCGGTGATTAATGCTTTTGCCTCGTACATTCAGAGATATGTCAATATCGCATTATCCGGCTAATACCACTCCGTACGAGATATTACAATGTCCCAAATCACGTTCCTTTTTAAGTGTCTCAGTATCGAATTAGAGCAGCGATGATATATTGAATGATATATTGATATATCGTAAATAATTCGCGAATGTATCTCTGCGATCCGAACGAAGTAAACCTAGCGTTAAACACTAGAACGATTAGAAAACAGTTTAACCCGACAGCAGAAAATCCGTCGGATTCTACGAAGAAAACGAATCCGAATAAAACTAGCGGAAGGATTACAGGCGTCGGCAGGCCGCCTTTCTAATCAGAATGGCGCGTGAGCGACAATAGTAATTTTCTCGGGAACCTCTCGCGAGCATAAGAGAAGCCGGGAGTTTTTCTTCGCTCGGTCCGCAGAGCCACGAATTGCGGGCGAGATATACGCAACCGGCATGGGGAAGACGCGCGGTAAAAAACGAGGCACCGTTCGTTGATAAAACAAGTGCAAGAAACCGGAGGTTGCGGGCCGGGGGCAGAAGGATGTCCAAAGCACGGGGCAAGATTACACGGGGCATTCGCCTGGCTGCTTGTTTCCTCGGCCGTACCTTACATTATTGACAAGCTTGATTATCTTAAGCATACTTTGCGGCGTCGGGAGCTAAAATTTCACCCCCAGGAGGAAACACGAGGGTTTGTTCTGAGCTACCAGAGCTGCTAATATATTTATTAAGAACCTCCAGCAAGACCTACTAGTCCCGCGCTCGCCCCGAATCCTCGCATCTCCCGCTTTCAGCCGTCTTCCCGGGTCCGTCCGTTTCCTTTTTCCCTCCAGCGAGCTTAAGCCGGGTCCACTGCACCCCTCCGCGCCCCACCGCCGCCCCGCGAAATAAAATATCTGGGCAACGTTGCTCATATCGAAATTCTTCCCGGGATTAACCGTTCCATGATTTAGTAGGGAGAACGTGGCGTTCGAGGGGGTTCGTTTACATTCGATTCCGTGTTTACTGGCCGGCGAAGAGCGAGTCCTGTGGACGGATCGTAAACGGAGTTACAGAATTACAGTCATGTCTCTTTAAAATGATTTACGGAAAACGTAATTTTCTGTCAAACTCCTGTTTCTTGCAACGGTCGTCAACGAAATCCAGTAGTTTACGACTCGTACGTGTAGAATACAAAGTGTAGAATACATTCGAAAGTGTAAAATACACTTTTGAAATTCCGTGGAATGTTCATTGAATTTTTCATGAAATTTTCATACGTTTAAGATTTCGCCAGGCAATACCAGACCGGTCTGTATTGCATAAGTATGATAACACCATATTTATTCAGCAAACAAGACACGTCTAGTAAACGTCCACGGATATACTACAATGCCAATAATTCAAGAGTGGAGGATCTGAAGGTACTTTACGAATTCAGACGACTCGATGCTAAAGCGCGCCGTGCTTATGTATATTTGTCGAACCGCAGTCAGCTAAGTTTGCGTTGCCTATTAAAAGTAACAAGATTGTATTTATCAAATAAACAGACACAGTTGCCGAAGCATGTCTACAAGTCCGGTTGTTTTCAAATAGATGATTTGGCGGCACTTCTACCGCTTCGGTTGTCCGGTTGGTGGAAACACTGGCCAACATTTTTGCAACAATAATCCGGCTTCGTTTGCTTGTCTGTTAAAAATAACAATGAACCATACAGTAGAGTTCCGCTTCTTCGAATGCTATTTATTGGAACGAAATTTTGGGCAATTCCCGGTTCAGTGAACTTCTGACCTGACTCCTATTATCTGAACCACTGTCGAGCTTTACTCCAATTATGTGAACAGCTGATTACGTTATTACGTTGACACTAGATTTACGTCAAAACCCGTCAAAATGTCCGGCCACTAATTTTTTAATTGACGATTATTCGTATCGTTGATATGAAGATGATACGAGCTATTTATTCAATTATATCATTATATCATTCAATTATACCATATCAATATCATTACATAGTTATATCATTCGATTACACCATATCAATATCATTATATAATTATATCATTCAATTATACCATATTAATATTATTATATAATTATATCATTCAATTATACCATATCAATATCATTATATAATTATATTATTCGATTATACCATATCAATATCATTATATAATTATATCATTCAATTATACCATATCAATATCATTATATAATTATATCACTCTGTTATACCATATAAATATCATTATATAGTTATATTATTCGATTATACCATATCAATATCATTATATAATTATATCATTCAATTATACCATATCAATATCATTATATAATTATATCACTCTGTTATACCATATAAATATCATTATATAGTTATATCATTCAATTATACCATATCAATATCATTATATAATTATATCATTCAATTATACCATATCAATATCATTATATAATTATATCATTCAATTATACCATATCAATATCATTATATAATTATATCATTCAATTATACTATATCAATATCATTATATAATTATATCATCCAATTACACCATATCAATATCATTATATAATTATACCATTCAATTATATCGTATCAATATCATTACATGTTACTTACAGCAAATGTTACAATAACGCTAGTTAAAATTCAGAATAAACATCCTATTCTTAATTTTATGAACTAATATGAAACAGCAGTTTTTATGTGCTCCGTAAATCTAGTATTAACTATTGCCATCATCCGAGAAATTAATTGTCTGGTCGAAACCAAATCGACAACATATCGCGAACCGAAACCGGTTATTTGATCGAAAAGTTACAATTAATACGAACGATATGCCGATTACCAGAACCGGTTGAGTCCCGCCGAGTTCATAGAAACAGAATTCCATCGCGCGCGCGCGTCAGATTTATTCAGTAAACAATATTCAGGAGCGTGTCCAACAGTCGCGATAATTAACAAAGCAGAGTGGATCCGATTTCGACGAAGACGCGTCGAAAGAACAGCTACGAATTCCGCGCAGTTCTCCCAGTCCCGCGGTGTTCCAGCCAGCTGGCCACGAGGGTTCCCGAGAGCGGTCGCATGGGCGAAGGAGGCGTGATCGGTCGCGTCGGTTATTCGATGCGGAGCGGCACGTGGGTGGTGCACGCGATATCAAATGCAGGTTGGTCGGACGCGGCTCGGCTAGGCCGCCGGAGTCTTTGGGGCGGTGGAGAAAAACTCGGCGGTATTGTGACCCAAATTGCGCGAGAGTCTTCCCGCTGCCTAGGCAGAGTCAGGCTCGCCCGTAGAGGAATCCGCGTTCCGTGCGCGGCGGTTACGGGGCGGGGCGGGGTCGCGGGGGACGGGAGGGTGGCGTAAAGTTAGAGAGAGTAGAGACGGGGAGCGGTGGCGGATCAGCGGCGGACCGGAATAGAGCAGGTGAAGCGGCCCGAAGCGGGCCGAAGCGGGCCGACGCTCGGCCCGGGAAGGAGGAAGAGCTTTCCTGAAAGCTTCGGGTGGCTCCGCCCCCCGCCAATGGCGAAGCATAAGGTTCGCTTGTCCTCCAGCGCGTCGGCCAATATTAAACTTGCCCGGCCGCGCAGCCTCCAAGGTGGACCAATCAGTAAACCTGCGGAAAAACGCGTTTCCGCGCCAGCCACGCTTGTCCATAGGAGGCCTCGAGCACACCGCGACACGTAAGCGCGTAGATGCGCCCGGGCTTTCGATGGACGCCGAAAAGGCTTTTGTGTTCCTGTTGCGTCCCACTCCTGTCCGACCCTCTTCCTGTTTTTCTTTTGCCATTGATCCACATTTGCCGACGGTGTTCGATTCCGCGCCGACCATTGTCGACGCGCGTTGTTTATTAACGCAGCTTCCCGGACCGCCTGAAAATTGTTTTCGCGCTCGATCGTCGCGCGAGCGTTAACGTACGATGTTCGTTCGTTCGTTTCGTCGGACAACAGGACAGCGACTTGCGACTTTGAATTTCGGTGGACTGCTGTACTAATTCGCGAACGAATTTCTGGTACGGTAAATTCGCCCTAATTTTTTTTCGGCTTGTAAACGAAAATGGATCGTTTGGGAAGAGGAGATGCGATTATTCTTGTTATTTGTATTTTTGTTATTAATATGTTGCGAGATATTGAAGCTATACGTTGGCTTTATTTTGTTTCATAGTCGTTTTAATATAGTAAATTCGCCCTAATTTGCCTTCGGCTTGTAAACGAAAATGGATCGTTTGGGAAGGGGAGATGCGATTATTCTTGTTATTTGTATTTTTGTTATTAATATATTGCGAAGTATTAAAGCTACGTTGGATTTGCTTCGGTCCATAGTCGTTTGAATATAGTAAATTCGCCCTAATTTGCCTTCGGCTTGTAAACGAAAATGGATCATTTGGGAAGAGGAAATGCGATTATTCTTGTTATTTGTATTTTTGTTATTAATATATTGCGAAGTATTAAAGCTACGTTGGATTTGCTTCGGTCCATAGTCGTTTGAATATAGTAAATTCGCCCTAATTTGCCTTCGGCTTGTAAACGAAAATGGATCATTTGGGAAGAGGAAATGCGATTATTCTTGTTATTTGTATTTTTGTTATTAATATATTGCGAGATATTGAAGCTACGTTGGCTTTGCTTCGTTCCATAGTTGTTTGAATATAGTAAATTCTTCCTAATTTTTCTTCTGCTTGTAAACGATACGATTATTATTATTATTATTATTATTATTATTATTATTATTATTATTATTATTATTATTATTATTTTTATTATTTTTATTTTTATTATATAGTAAATTCTCCCTAATTTTCCTTCGAATTGCGCACAAAACTGGACAATTTGGGAAGCAATGGTACGATTATTCGAGCCGGGCGGCTCGTTTTTATAGTTGTCGACTGTCAATAACTATGAAAACTAGCCGCGAGGCTTCAATAACCGTCTCTCCTGTTCCCTAATTGTCCATTTTTGTGCGCAATCTGAGTGCGAATTAAAGAGAAATCATTGTACACGTTGATTGACAATTGGAGGGAAGCTGTAATCGGGTTTAGAGCTCGCTTGTTACATCATTGAAAACGAGGATTACTATAATTTTTCCCAAATTCGCGCTCAGATTACGCACAAAAATGGACAATTTGAGAAGAAGAGATACGACTATTCGAGCCTTGCACCTCTTTTTTATAATTGTAATCGTAACTTCTCTTACCAAATTGTCCATTTTTGTTTACAAGCTGAAGGAAAATTAGGGAGAATTTACTATAATTACCATTGAATTTTAAACGCTTGATACGGTGACGAAATACCAGTCCACGTGTCCCGCTAATGCTACTTTATTTCACTGAATTGAAGGAGACGCTTGGATACGGAACGAAATATAGCACTTAAAATGTTCATTTTGTTTGCTTATTTAAAGTCGCATCGCTGGTTATTAGCGACTGTTCTGTGCTGAGATTGTTGTAAGATTTATTTTAACGAGTCCGACTCGCGGCAAAAATTTCTAGTAATAACTTATTGAGAATAAATGTTAGTCTATATATATATATAAATTCGATAACGATTAAATTGAATTTTAAATGAACACGGAAACTGAATCTCTCGACACACGAACTGAAAATTAATCGTTGATTGCAATAATTTCTTAGAAGGGAAAGAAGATTGATGTTCATCGTGTGCCTAAATTTATATATAAATTTATATATATCCTTTAAAATTTCTATATAATTCTAATCTAGTAATAAAGTAAATTTAGGCACACGATGAACATAAATCTTCTTTCCCTTCTAAGAAATTATTGCAATCAACGATTAATTTTCAGTTCGTGTGTCGAGAAATTCAGTTTCCGTGTTCATTTAAAATTCAATTTAATCGTTATCGAATTTCAACCGTTACTAAATTTCAATCGTTACTTCGATCGTTATTGAATTTCAATCGTTACTTAATTTCGATTGTTGTTCAATTGTAATTATAACGAAATTTTAATTGGTCAGTTCCCGGCACGATTTCACAAGGTTTCCGTCAACTACACTTCTACGCGCTGGACAGTCGCGAATTCGGGTAATTTCAAATGCGAAAGGTATAGAGAGTTCGGATATCCTTTCTTTTAAAAATAAATCTAACATTGCCAGCTGCAGGAATAATGGGATCTGTAGTAGAAATTCATTTGGCACAGAATTTCGGCGCGGACTAAGTAAAATTGGTTCGCATGAAATTTCGTTCTCCAGAAAATCAAATTAAAATGTTCTATTACTGCGTCTGCCCATCGCTTGCCTTTTCTACTTAAATTGCAGTACTGCGCTGATAGTGGCATGCAGTTCTCTGTCCGCGACAGGTTTTATCGTCTCCTCAGCATCGGTGAATTAATTGTAAAACTGTAATCACACGATTATCATCTGTAGAGAATAATATTTATTATAACAATAATTAATAATGTATAGTAGTGTAATAATATGATAGCGTATAATAGTATAATAATATAATAGTGTATAATAGTATAATAGTATACTAGTATAATAGTATTATAGTATTATAGTATTACAGTATTATAGTATTATAGTATTATAGTATTATAGTATTATAATATTATAGTATTATAGTATTATAATATTATAGTATTACAATATGACAGTATTATAGTATTATAGTATTACAGTATTATAGTATTATAGTATTATAGTATTACAGTATTACAGTATTACAGTATTACAGTATTATAGTATTATAGTATTATAGTACTATAGTATTATAGTATTATAGTATTATAGTATTATAGTATTATGGTATTACAGCATTACAGTATTACAGTATTACAGTATTATAGTATTATACTATTATAGTATTATAGTATAATAGTATAATATTATAATAGTATAATAGCATAATAGTATAATAGTATAATAGTATAATAGTATAATAGTATAATAGTATAATAGTATAATAGTATAATAGTATAATAGTATAATAGTATAATAGTATAATATTATAATAGTATAATAGCATAATAGTATAATAGTATAATATTATAATAGTATAATAGCATAATAGTATAATAGCATAACAGTATAATATTATAATAGTATAATAGCATAATAGTATAATAGTATAATAATATAATAGTATAGTAGTATATACCAGTATAATAGTGTTTAATAGCATAAAACTATAATAATACTATTATATAATAGCGTATAATAGTACAATGACAGTTTAGCATAAGAATAATTTTACCAAAGCTTCCTAAAAGTAAAAAGTCCCAGAAAATATTCACCTAACGTCATTCCTTCGTCGTTGCATTATTCTTTATTAAGTAACATATACAGTCCTTTTAACGAAGACACAAGACAAATAAATATGGAATGCGATTAGATTTAACGCAACAGATTCAACAAAACGCAATCTCAACAGAATAAATTAGAGAGGCCGTATTACGGCCTGACATAGTTTCCATATCTCCCATTTAAAAACACATAGGCACGCAGCACGATTTAAATAATGCGCCCATAAACCTGATTACTCGATGATCGATCGCGCGCTCTCGATGGGAGCACGTCAAAGCTCCCGGTGCCGGGAATAATCGAATGCAATAACTTTCACGATTTCTGTTTTTCCCGCCGAACTTCCGTACAGATAAGCAGAGGCGTCTCCGCGCGGATTGCCCCGACGCAATAATGCATTCGACGCTCGTAACTCTGTCTTCGCATTCTACCGACGAGTATGCGAAATTTATTGTCAAGAATTCTCCCATAAAGCAGCAGAAAAATATGGGAGAGCAAATGTTTACCGTTCCGCTTCTGTAAAATATCGACAACGAATTCTATATATATGTAATATAATACGCGAACGGCGTGCACCGCGTCGATCAGAATTTAATGAGTTTCTTTAGCGACAACGAAAAATAAATATTTTTCACCGTGCCCGGCGTTACGTTCTCGCAATCCCCGTGGCGTTCCCTTCGATTCAACGTTCGTGCCGCGCATTTTTTTTTTTTTATTGATCGTTAGATCGCCGATTTTATTCGTACATATGAAAGTTCCACGAATTCGGTATTACATTTTTAATTTTATCGCATTGTTTTTCCATTTGAATTGCGCGCGCGCGCGGTCTATGCGCTCGCATATTTTTTTCCCCCCGTTCGCATGAAAATGAGAAAATCGCGAGAATCTGTTCCCGTTACAACGTTAGCTTCTCATGCCGAAACATTGTTGTAAACCGTTCGAACGTCCGCGCAGTCGTTTACGATCGCAATTTCGCACCGGTTGCACATATTCGCGACGGCTTCGAGAAGCCGGCGGGATTCGAGTCGCGAGTAGAGAAAATAATCTAGCGTTTTCACGGGACGGCACACTGACAAATTACTTCTTGTCATCGAATTCGCCCCCCCCCCCCGCCCCTCGATACGACAGAAACGTGGCCACTCGAGTGAAATACTTGAAGGAAATGACCGGGCGGTGTTCCGGTTTGCTTTATCCTCTTTTTGGCGAGCAGATTTTCCGTGTAGCTCTGATTACAGCGCGAAGCATCCAATTTCATGGACGTTATTTATGTTCGTTTCTTTTATGAGTAATTTCATTACCAGAGATGCATTCGTTACAGTACAGTAAGCAGACGTTCTCGCGACCGCTTGTAAAACGCTCGCGCAAAGTTAACATTTAAGTTCACCCATCCAAATGATCCATTTTATTCTTTGCGAAGTTTCTAATTTTCTGGAACGTTGAAGCGTTTTCTCGTAATCCGTCGACGTAATAGCACTTCTGCTTTATTTAACGAATCACGGGCGCAGCGCGGGGCTCCCGGATCCCTGGAAAATGTTCCCGTTGTGTCTTGCGGATCACGGGGGAATCTCGGGACAACGTTAAAAGATATTTCGAGGGATTTTATAAACTGATTCGCGGAATCGCTGGCGTGTTCCGAATACTATTCGAAACGTAACTTTTATATTCGACGTTACCCGACGATAAGATTTCCATCCGAGAAAACGATCGATTGCGAAGGTAACCATTGTTATTTGAATCGTTAAGATGGAATAATAAATGCATGGAGATTCAAGTGCTGTACTTTTTTTTTTTGTTCTGTTCGAGGTGTTATTTATGTGATAATACATTGAATAACTCGTTTAGGTTCCTGGAGAGATAGAATGTAAGAAATGTGTAAAAAAAACATTGTTAGAACGAAAATAAAATATAAAGAATTTGTGAAATAACCTTGGTAGAACGAAAATAGAACAATGAATTTATAAAAGAATATTGTTAGAACGAAAATAGAACATGAAGAATATATAAAAGAACATTGTTAGAACAAAAACAAAATTTAAAGAATTTACATAAGAATCTTATGTGAACAAAGCAGAATATAAAGAATTTATGAAAGAACATTGTTAGAACGAAAATAAAACATAATGAATTTACAAAAGAACATTGTTAGAACGAAAATAGAACAAAGAATTTATAAAAGAACATTGTTAGAACGAAAATAGGACATCATGAATTGATAAAAGAACAATGTTAGAACAAAAACAAAATATAAAGAATTTCCAAAAGAATCTTATGTGAACAAAGCTGAATATAAAGAATTTATGAAAGAACATTGTTAGAACGAAAATAAAACATAATGAATTTACAAAAGAACATTGTTAGAACGAAAATAGAACATAAAGAATATATAAAAGAACATTGTTAGAACAAAAACAAAATTTAAAGAATTTACATAAGAATCTTATGTGAACAAAGCAGAATATAAAGAATTTATGAAAGAACATTGTTAGAACGAAAATAAAACATAATGAATTTACAAAAGAACATTGTTAGAACGAAAATAGAACAAAGAATTTATAAAAGAACATTGTTAGAACGAAAATAGGACATCATGAATTGATAAAAGAACAATGTTAGAACAAAAACAAAATATAAAGAATTTCCAAAAGAATCTTATGTGAACAAAGCTGAATATAAAGAATTTATGAAAGAACATTGTTAGAACGAAAATAAAACATAATGAATTTACAAAAGAACATTGTTAGAACGAAAATAGAACATAAAGAATATATAAAAGAACATTGTTAGAACAAAAACAAAATTTAAAGAATTTACATAAGAATCTTATGTGAACAAAGCAGAATATAAAGAATTTATGAAAGAACATTGTTAGAACGAAAATAAAACATAATGAATTTACAAAAGAACATTGTTAGAACGAAAATAGAACAAAGAATTTATAAAAGAACATTGTTAGAACGAAAATAGGACATCATGAATTGATAAAAGAACAATGTTAGAACAAAAACAAAATATAAAGAATTTCCAAAAGAATCTTATTAGAACAAAGCAAAATGTAAAGAATTTATGAAAGAACCCTGTTCGAATGAAAATAAAGCATCACGATTTTAGAAAAGAACATTATTAGAACGAAAATAAAACATAAAGAATTTACAAAAGAACCCTGTTAGAACGAAAATAGAACATAAAGAATTTATAAAAGGACATTGTTAGAAGAAAAACAAAATGTAAAGAATTTCCAAAAGAATCTTATTAGAACAAAGCAAAATATAAAGAATTTATGAAAGAACATTGTTGGCATGAAAATAAAGCATAAAGAATTTATAAAAGAACATTGTCAGAACGAAAACATAATATAAAGAATTTCCAAAAGAACTTATTAGAACAAAGCAAAATGTAAAGAATTTATGAAAGAACCCTGTTCGAATGAAAATAAAGCATCACGATTTTAGAAAAGAACATTATTAGAACGAAAATAAAACATAAAGACTTTACAAAAGAACCCTGTTAGAACGAAAATAGAACATAAAGAATTTATAAAAGGACATTGTTAGAACAAAAACAAAATGTAAAGAATTTCCAAAAGAATCTTATTAGAACAAAGCAAAATATAAAGAATTTATGAAAGAACATTGTTGGCATGAAAATAAAGCATAAAAAATTAATAAAAGAACATTGTCAGAACGAAAACATAATATAAAGAATTTACAAGATAACCTTGCTAGAACGAAAATAAAACATAAAAAATATACAAAAGAATGGTTAATAAATGGTTAATCAACGGTTCATAAGTATGGTATTCCTTAACCCTAGAAAGATAACCATATGACAACGTACGTAAAAGATAACCATACGCTTCAGAGGCGCATGCTTTTCTAAGGCGTTAATTTTATACTAACAATGGATATTTATTTAAGTTAATCTAGTCATTTTAAAGGTTTGGCATTATTGTAAAAATAAAATGCATTTATATTATATTTTTTTATATTTTAAGTAATTTTAAACTTAAATCACTAGACCTCTATGAAAAATTAACAAAAATCAACAGTCTTCGCAGGCGCCTCTGCGACGTAGGTTATCTTTCTCGGGTTAATGAACGAGCCTCGATCGAATGAAATCGACCGCGTGATCCGTTTTCGGTAAATTTCCGCTGAAAGGCGAACGAAGAACCGGATAATTTTTCGCCGAATAGGATAGCTCGACAGTCGCTGCGCGGCTCAATTAAAAGGTGTCCTTATCGTTTTGCTCGATAGAGGAGTCGCGGGGCTATTTATTCGGCGAATTCAACTAAATCATTCAGGATATCCGGCGGCACAAAGAGGTTAGAAGAAAACTCGATAACCCGCGCCGGGTAGTGGCCTTTGTGCTCGAAACAAAAGAAGTCTATCTCTAATCCCACGGGATGTTTCTTAACTACAGGAGGCAAATGAAGAAGATAATGTCTTAGGAAGGAGGCGGCAGCTTCCTTTGGGCTTGACCTCCGCGAACGAATGCCCCGGGGCTCTTTGTCTGCAAAATTAAATGATAAAAACATGTCGTAGCGTTCGCGTCACCTAGGCTACACCCTCCCGTCGTCTCTCCTATTCACCTCGCCCGTATCGCCGTCGTTTCGCGTGTCTCGCCTCTTTATCCCGTTGTTCTGTTTTAATAAGAGATTTCAACGAAACGTAAAGACTTCCTCCGTCCGAGCCACGGTTGCCGGCCGGGCCCTTTACCGAGATACTTCTCCGAGCACTATGTCACTGGATCGTGATATCGCGAAAGGCTCTTTTTTTTACACTCGCGCACCGGAACGGCATTTTTGCATAACCGCGGCCCGGCCGAGAACGCTGATCTCGAGGAATCGATTGGGTCACCGCGATCTGTCGGGTCGTCTCGACGTTTCATTTTGCTGTCGAGAATTTTCAATGCCTCGCCATCGTTTCGTGAGAGTTTTTTTAATACTAATATTCTTCGTTTGTTTGTTCATTTAACGCTTCATTTAAGGCGAAGCCATTTTTAATGACTAAACCGTGTCCGATGGAAGCTCGACAGTTTTCTTTTAGATGGTAATTTCGAAGGAAATTGCATCGCATTCGTTTAAATAATCAGACTTGAAAATTCGAACGTTTCGATCAGAAAAAATAAACGTTGATCTTTGATTTAGAGAAATTATTAGAAAACTGTCGGTGGACGAAATAGTAAAATATTTGATAGAACTGTAATGCTTTGGGAAAACGTGTAAGTATGTTGCAGATCATTGTGCAAACTAAAAATTGTCTATTGATAACATAAATAAATAAAAATTGACGTCTTTTCTCTAAAAACGACGTTATCTTTTCTTTCATAAAATGACGGGAAAAAATCGTACATCAAGTTCTCAGAGCTTGTTGGAAAGAGGAGGCTTCCCTCTTCAAATTCGTGTAAATTTTAATTATGACAAAAATTTTATTTGTGTTTCTAGAGACGATCGAATATGGAAAGATTTCAAAAGGGAGTATCTTCAATTTCTAGCCTGCTGCATGTTGTCAAAAAATCTCCGCCAGAAATGAGTCAAATAAGTCGAAAGTTGAAGCTTCGTATTTTCGAACGAGCCTAAGTAGACTGTCGTACGATTTTCTCCCTCGAAATTATGACAGTTCAAATATCAACGATTTAAGGATAGATACCTGTGACAAAAATTGACGTCTTTTCTTGGTAGATTGAAGATAACGTAACAACAATGTTCACAAATTCTGTTCAGGCTTTCGATATTTTATAAAATTCATCATTTTATAAAATTGAATATTTTGCAACATATTTTATAAAATTCAATATTTTGTAAAAATATTGCTCCATTTCATATTTACTATACAGGGTGTCCCAAAAATGTTTCGCAATCCGAAAGTGGCGCGTTCCTCAAGCCATTCGAAGCAACTTTTTCCTTTACAAAAATTTTCTCCGAGGCGCCGTTAACGAGTTATTAACGAAAAACGGTTACCAATGAGAGGCGAGCTCGGCTGGCGCGAGGCGACCGAGCTAATCAGCGGAACTGGGATTCGGCCGCTCGACCGTTGGCGCCGTTGGCTCGGCCGCTGGCGCCGTTGGTTCGACCGCTGGCGCTGTTGGCTCGGCCGCCTCGCGCCAGCTGAGCTGGGATTCGACCGCTCGACCGCTGGCGCTGTTGGCTCGGCCGCCTCGCGCCAGCTGAGCTAGGATTCGACCGCTTGACCGCTGGCACTGGTTGGCTGGGCCGCCTCGCGTCAGCCGTACTCGATTCTCATTGGTCACTGTTTTTCGTTAATAACTCGTTAACGGTGCCTCGGAGAACATTTTTGTAAAGGAAGAAGTTGCTTCCAATGATCCGAGGAACCCGCCATTTCCGGATTGCGAGACATTTTTGGGACACCCTGTATATCAGCGTAAACAATCGTTCTCGCAACAGCAGCTTGGAATCTATCGCTCGCGCCGATGAAATCGTTTCTTCCGCTGTTTCCTATGCTCGCATGTTGCAAATTCATTAATTCTAAGCTCTACGTGAAATCGAATTACGAACGGGAATGACGTGTTTATTTAGGGCCGTTAACAGTTCACGATTACGAACATTGCTAATTGGCGCGGTGGCCGTGCATTTAATAGCCGCATGTTGCAAGAAAAACGGCATAAAATTACACGTTGCAACTATATCGCTCTTCGTACATCCTGCCGAAGCCACTTTGCTATACTTACGCAATGTAATTCACTTGTAAAATGCACGCTCAGATTGTATCTTCGAATACAGAATAATGGTAAACCGGAGACGTTGTAACCGCGACCATAATGAAGCAGGTCGAAAAAAAATCTGTTGCTAAGAAAACTGTTTCATTTTAATCTACTTCCTTAATCTTTCGATCGGACTACCTTTGTTCCGTTCCAATGGAATTCTTTGAAAAAAAATAGATACACCATTTTTAATTGAATCCTCAAACCTCGCAGAAATGTGTACTCGGCTTTTTCGAATTGCGGAGCGAGCTAAAAATTTCTATTCAACATTTTCAATTTATTCCCCGCGGTATTGCATATTCATCTTTTCCCAGACCGCGCCATTATTTTGCCGACACCCTGTGTGTACCGAAAAAAAAGGAGCGGCTATTGTAGAGATCAACTTTTTGTTTAAAAAAAAAAAATCAAAAACGACGATGTAAAATGGTTTCGTCGCTTTTCAACTGGAAGAATGAATTTGTAAATGTCAGTGAAAACCGACTCTCGGCAACCTGTCGATGTAACGTTGCTAAATATTTAAAAGATCCAAATGTTTTGCATATTTTTTGCACGTTGAATACTTCGTTCGTTAAAATTAGACGGACACTCTTTATAGTTTTAAAAATTCAAGTAAATTGGAAACGGAGAATCGTAAAATTATAATCACTATAGTAACGAGCAATTTGATTCGTTTCAGTATACATGTATTTTTATTTATTAAGCTATGAAACCCCCTACGGGGCTATTAACAATACATTTTGTAATATATTATTACAAAATTACTATTACATGTACAATATATTATGCAATATCATTACATATTATTTTCAGTATATATATTACTTTTCAGTATATTTCACAGTGACTCTCTATTATTGCTTTTCACGAGTCCTTGTTTTATTTGCAAATAAAGCGATATGAAAGATCGCGATATCAAATGAACGGTCGCAATTATCATCAAGGCTAAACTCATTAACAAATGAATGGTTGCAAACATGAAAAATATTTGATACAAAGCTCAGAGAAATCGACGCAAAAGTATATTACCCCTTTGCACTCGAGTGGTGACTCCGACGCGCCACTAAAATTGTTACACCACGTGCCAAAATAATTGTTACATTATCAAAGCTTAGATATACAAGATTGTTAAAAGTGCAACTGTTGTACGAGTCGCAAGATTCAATTTCATATGCACGAGATGAACTTTATTATATGAAATGGAAATATTGCGTTGGCAACTAAGTAATTGCCGATTTCAGTTATAGATGTCTCTCACTGCCATTTTTATGATATCCGTAAATGTTATATTATAAAATTATTATTATTATTATTATGTTATTTTTTATTATCCGTGAATGTTAGCAACTGGACAAATTGAATCCAGCGGTCAAGGAAAAGCGACCAGAATTGGTCAATCGTAAAGGTGTCATTTTCCAGCAGGACAATGCTAAGCCGCACACGTCTTTGTCCACTCGGCAAAAATTGATGGATATTGGTTGGGAATTGATGTTACACCCACCATATAGCCCTGATCTCGCGCCATCGGATTACCACTTATTTCGATCGCTGGACAACTCCCTTCGTGGTAAAACTTTTAACGATGATGACGCTGTAAAATCTCACTTAACTCAGTTTTTGGTCGAAAAGGATCAGACTTTCTACGAGCGTGGAATTTTCAAGTTGTCAGAGAGATGGCAAAAGGTCATGGAACAAAATGTAAAATACATTACAGATTAAACTTCGTTCCAAGTAAAAAAAATTTTTTATTTCATTGAACAAATCGGCAATTACTTAGTTGCCAAACCAATATTATAAGTCAGAAAAGTTAATTTAGATTTACAATTGACCTCTTAGGCACGACGCGTCACTATAGTGCCTCACTCTAGTAGCTCACTCGCTCACCGTTTGAATTAAATAATCGTCCTCGTATGCATTGTCTCACACTTATTTTGTCTTCACATCGATTTACATCAGTGTTAACAATATACAGACGGAATATACAATATCAGACTCTGCCGTCCAGGAAAATAGCCTCGCGCAGAATTCCGTCGTACCTAAACGGATAAAATGGCTTCGAGTGCAAAGGGTTAATCGTATTTCAATCGCACCAAAAATTCTAAAGAAAACGAAGCCAAGATCCTCGCGAGACATCGAGCATATTATCTTGCGCAGTTCTTGCCTCGGAGAGTTCCTGTATCTATTGAAAATACTCCTCGTTTCTTGTCCCCCGTCGTTGTCCCAGTTTCTCGCGGCAAGACACTAGGAACTACGCTATCCTGGACCGTCGCGCGAGCCCTGTGAACACCGCGCTAAAGACTCGAAGAATTTCACGGGATATTTATCGAAGCCCCGTGTCCCCCGGCCAAAGAACTTCCGACACAAAGATCCCCGCGGTCTAATTACCATGCCCACATATCTAACGACGACATCGGGGCTCCGACAAATCCGACAGATTGGTCAAAGGCCGGATCACGTCGCCCGAAGCATCGACCAGGACACGGCTTATCCTGTTCCGACAAAAAAAAAGGAATAAAGAAAAGGCACCTGCGTCACAGTAGTCGGCGGCGGTCCCCCCCGGCTCTCCTCTCCCACGTTCCATTCGACTTTGCGATTCCGTCCACATTGTGTCTTCGGCAGCGGCATTCTCGACGGTAGCGGGCGAGCACCGTTCATGGAGTACGCTCCTTTGAGAATCGTCCGCGGTCGAATGTCAACCGGGGACTGCTTCGGGAGCATCGCGTAATAAAAGGACCAGGACCCGATGAGAAAGCATGCGATTGAAACGGAGTCGGGCCGCGCACCAGCCAGAAAGGCGGCAATCGATGATATTACCCGAGGATGCCTGACCGTGCGCGTACATCTTCCGCTAGAGGAAGCACAAAGTTCTTCTATCCTCGAACTCTTTCCTCCCGTACGGCTCGGCTCGGCTCGGCTCTGTTCAGCTCTCGGCGCGGCTCAGTTCAGTTCAGCTCAGTTTGGTTTGGTTTCGGTTGCCGGCTGTCGCCGGCATAAGCGAGATCACAAGCCGTGTACGACGGATCCCCCGAAGCTACTTTCGCTTTGTGTCCTTTAAGCATTTCACGGCCGCCTCTCTCTCTCTCTCTTTCTCTCTCTCCTCCATTCTTTCATGGTTAATCGATGCGCGGATAGGGTCGACGCATATCAAAGATACGCAACAAAGCTGGAACATCCGCGCCGGGACACGTTCGGTACCATTGTTGCGGCATCGGAACGCTTTGCCCCCTTTGTCGCGGCGAATTGGAATCGTAACTTCTTGCCGACGAAAATGTAATGCGATTTTATTAAAGAACCGACCGCGCACCTCGGGCACGATCTTTCGTTCGCCGTGCGTCGCTTCCAGGGGAATCGTTTAAGGCCGGCCTTTGAGGAGAACCGCGCACATTTTTAATGGAAGATTTGTCGATCCGCTTAATCGTTTCGCTCAGAATCGAGCTACGAGTATCGACGTGTATCCGCGAAGCTATTTAGATTCCTTTCAGTCTTTTCGTAACGACTTTAGCCTAAAAATAAAAGGACGAGCCATCGCATTTTCGTCATTTTTATCATTCCAAGCGATTGAAATTTTCGCGGATATTCTTTCGGCTAATTGTTACGACGTATGAATACAGGGTGTCCCAAAAATGTCTTGCAATCCGGAAATGGCGGGTTCCTCGGATCATTTGAAGCAGCTTCTTCCTTTACAAAAATTTTCTCCGAGGCGCCGTTAACGAGTTATTAACGAAAAACAGTGACCAATAAGAATCGAGTACGGCTGACGCGAGGCGGCCCAGCCAACCAGCGCACGAAACCCAGTTCCGCTCGTTGGCTCGGTCGCCTCGCGTCAGCTGAGCTCGCCGCTCATTGGTCACTGTTTTTCGTTCATAACTCGTTAACGGTGCCTCGGAGAACATTTTTGTAAAGAGAAAAGTTGCTTCGAATGACGCGAGGAACGCGCCACTTTCGGATTGCTAGACATTTTTGGGACACCCTGTATATGGAATAAAAGTTTCAGAATGGATTTAGAACCGTTTTCTCTCGCCAGAATAAACGACGTTAGCCTCCGATAAAAAATGAAGACGAACCATCGCATTTTCATCATTTTAATCGTTCCAAGCGATTGTAATTTTCGCGGATATTCTTTCGGTTAATTGTTACGACGTACGAATATATGGGATAAAAGTTTCAGAATGGATTTAGAACCGTTTTCTCTCGCCAGAATAAACGACGTTAGCCTCCGATAAAAAATGAAGACGAACCATCGCATTGTCATCATTTTAATCGTTCCAAGCGATTGTAATTTTCGCGGATATTCTTTCGGCTAATTGTTACGACGTACGAATATATGGGATAAAAGTTTCGGAATGAATTTAGAATCGTTTCCTCTCGCCAGAATAGCTGAAAGCCGAGAGAAGTAGCTCTCTCACGTCGGAGCAAAATTGAACAGTTTCGTTGAATTTGAACAGCTTCGATTCATCGGTAATATCGCGATATTTATAGAACCGAAAGAATCGTCGAAGGAACCACGGTGAACGATTGTCCTAACGACGGTTAAAAATCCTCCGAGAACGCGGCTCTCGCGATTAAAAAGATTTCTGTCGCCATTAATCGATGCCTCTAGAAAATCCATTCTCGAGCCCCTTTTCAATTCCGATGAAAAACGGCAGGGAACGAAGGATCCGCAGAGAAAGCGACGGAGGAAAAAAAAGTGTACAGAGAGAGAGAGAGAGAGAGAGAGAGGGGCGGAGGGAAACGGTGTTCGGAGGGAAAGAGATTGGCGGAGTCTCGGCTGGTTCTCGCGGATTGTAAGAGAGCGATATTGACGCGAATATCCGCTCGCTGCTCAATAAAACACGCGAAACAAAAAGCCATCGTAAAACATCGGTTTAAACATTCATGCGAGCGTGCCCAGATGCTTCCCTTGCTTTCTTCTCTGCTGCCTGCCACATTTCCTATCCTCTCCCGGCGGCACCGCCGCGCACCCCGTCCCGGGCGCCCACGACTTTGCCATGGAAATTTTTCCGCCGGAAGAATGGCCGGGCCTAGGCCGCGCGCCGGCTGGTTTCCCGCCGGTTGTACGCTTTGCGCCCGGAAACATTCGGCGGAAGCATTAGACGCGGATCTATAAAGCCGTGTGTCGTGCTCGATGGGACCGCGAGTCGGTGCAGCGCGATCCCGATGCATCAAACTGCTCGATGCTCGACTCGATTGCGCGAAAGCCACTCCCGGTATTTACGTTCGCATCACGTCGCTCCGCTCTCCGCCGCTGAAAGCTGTGCCGCAAGACTTCTTTTTTTCTTTTTTCTTTTTTTTTTCATTTTCCCCGCCCGGAAGAACGGGCAACCGTAAGGGGTTCTCCGGCTGTTTGCCGTTACGGTGACTCGCGTTCATGCTCGGACGCCTTTCGACACCTTTCACGGCCGGAGTCACGTGACCTCGCGAAAATTTCAATTATTGAAATCGATTCGGCGCAGTTTTTTAAAAGAGCGTGTCATTATTATATTGTTAATGAAATTTGTTCTATTTGTATTATTAACAGTATTTATCCCATTTGTATTATTAATAAAATTTACACTACTTATATTGCTAATAAAGTTTATTCTATTTGTATTATTGATACAATTTACCCCATTTATATTACTAATAGAATTTATCCTATTTGCATTGTTACTAAAATTTACACTGTTTATATTACCAATAAAATTTATCCTACTTGTATTATTCATAATATTTACCCTATTTATATTATTAATAAAGTATATAACATAATTGTGTATCTTTAGTTCCATTTCTTCGCAATTGTGCTTTCCGCCATTATTATGCAGGCACACTTTTCGTCCCAAACGGGATAAAATGACGAGAAAAAAATCGTACATCAATTTTTGAGAGCTCATTGGAAAGAGGAGGCTTCCCTCTTCAAATTCGTCTAAATTTCAATTATGACAAAAATTTTGTTGGTATTTCTAGAGACGTTCGAGTATGGAAAAATTTCAAAATGGAGTATCTTCAATTTCTAGTCTGCTGCATGTTGTAAAAAACATCTCCGCCAGAAATGAATTAAACGAGTCGAAAGTTGAGGCTTCGGACTTTCGAATGAGCCTAAGTAGACTTTCGTAAGATTTTCTCCCTTGAAGTTATGACAGTTCAAATATCAACGATTTAAGGACCCTTCACTTTTTCAGATCATCGCTTAATATTGAAATTATTGCTGGGAAAAGATGATAATCATCAAAATCTATGATAATAACTGTTTTAATGTGTCATATCAAAGAATGATTGCTTTCCTAACATTGGCTGTTCGACGCATGGCTTAACCTCTTGTCCCGGAAATTTACCGATAGATACCTGTGATCTTTAACACAATTATTTACAAAATTAACAGTACGTGGAAGATCTTTACTAATTATTTTGATCAGTACGCGATCAGTAACTTCTACCCGATGCAAGATATATTCACAGGGTGTCCCAAAATTGTGGAAATTATTCCTGAGCTCATTTGAAACAACTTTTTCCTTTACAAAAATGTTCTCCGACGCATCGTTAACGAGTTATTCAGGAGAAACGCTGACCAATGAGAGGCGAACTCTGTCGACGCGAGGCGGCCGAGCCAACGAGCGAATGAGGCCCAGTTCCGCTGATTGGCTCGGCCGCCACGCGCCACCCGAGCTTGCCTCTCATTGGTCACAATTTTCCGTTAATAACTCTTAAACGAAGCCTCGGATTGCATTTTCGCAAAGGAAAAAGTTGCTTCAAATGACCTCAGGAACCCCTCATTTCTCAGAGCTACCATAATTTTAGAAAACTCTGTTTAATGCAAGGATATATCATTTTGTATATCTAGCTATATCCTCTATTTATCTACTTTCTCGTTCTTGACCAAAAAAGACGCCTGTATCGCGTCATTTCAGCGCAAGAGATTAGTTTTTACGTTGATGTCACGTGGCGCGAACAGTCGTCCCGAGGGAATCTCCGTGTGAATGATCGGTGAAATTACATACGCGTCCGAACGGCGCGTAAATTGGTATATTTATCGAAGGAGCAACGGTGATGCGTCTTTTAAAAATGGTTCGCATAAAGGCGAATAGCGACCCGGACGCGGATAAAAATTGAAAAATGCGAGGCGGGTATTTACTGGCGGAACGTCAAAGCGATTTTTCACGGACACGCAACGTTTCTTGTTTACCCAGCGATCTCCATGAACGTTCTTTCCCTTTGACGCAGCTCGCAGTTTACATAATTCTTGGCCAAACACCTTTCATCCCATAACATATTACATTATTTTTCGATCCTACTCCGTTTATTAAGTTTCGCCGTCTTTTTTATACGCGGACACGTGAAACCTATCCGCGAATCTTCTTTTCTTCTCTCTCTCTCTCTCTCTCTCTCTCTCTCTCTCTCTCTCTCTCTCTCTCTCTCTCTCTCTCTAGCACGTCGTCTCCTATTCTCCTAGTTTCCCGTGCGTCATCGACGTCACGATCGCCGATGACTTTTCAGCGAATCGATGGAACCGCGCGCGAGCACACCGTGCACGTTAAGGGAAATTAATTTAAACATGTGTTTAACGTGTTCCGATCCCCTTGCAAATTTATGAAAGTTAATTAATTACGAAACAATGCCTGAGCGCCGGGTAGTTTACGCCAAGTAAACAGAGACTGTCTGTTCCAAGTTTTAATATGGAAATGTTCGCCGGTGGCAATTATGTTCGCAACCAATCAGCTAATATGAAATAATGCCCGCGTAAATTGCCCATCACTATTATACGGAAACAAGCCGTTTCCAATTGGAAAAGTTCGGCACATTACAAAATTAGCCTTGTCGTTCTGTTCCAATAAATGAGCCATTGTTCCGGCGATACAATATATGCGAACGTAATTGATGTTTCGTGCGAATAAATTATTACTTAGCAATATCGTATTCGTTTGCATTCTTCACCGAGCGTTTGTCCTCGCGTTAATTATAACGCGACGCAAATAAATGTGTTCAATTTTATTTTAAAAGAAACGACCATTATCGCGAACTTCCTAATAATGTGATTTTTATTTGGGAACGTTGACAGATGTCGGAAACGTGTTCTACGAATTGCATAAATTGCAAAATTTTCACCGTATTTGTGAAATACGTTGCGAATATCTTAAAAATGTCACGGATATCTTAAAAATGACAAGCGTACAATTGAGCCGTTTATTTTGAAAGTGGCTCAAATCACTTTACCGTAATGAAAAGTGGTGATTTTTTAATGTTTATACGAAATTATTTATACTGAGAAAAATATCAGTATCCTGAGATAACAAGTGCAAGTAAATCTTCTCGAAAGTTAGCATTCATATTTTTAAACGTTTTAAAACGCAAACCCTTAAATATATTTTTATATAAATAATATTATATGATTAATATTATATGATATAATATTATACATAATAATAATATTATATAAATAATATTAATATAATATATATAAATAAATTTAATATGAACAGCGAGCGAATAAAGAAGCAAGAGAAAAAATGTCCTGATAAACCGGGTCTCGCATCAAATCCCATTTTTAAATCCGTGAAATTGCATACTTTCAGTTTTCCCTTTGTCGCGAAGAAGCGGAACTTCTGTTCTGTATTTTCCAGCAATTTGCGTGACTTTAAACGTCCGCCTACTTTCAACAACATCGTCTTTAATTGAAAATTACGATTTAAAAACGAAATGGATATTGGTCACGTTCACGGTGTCGAGTTGGACGTAAAATGGACGTAAAGCGGACGTCTTTCCACGGCGAATTTGGAGACGTCCGAGTCGTATTCGCGGTTAATAGTTGGCAGTGTAAGCGGCGGTTTGGCTAAAAGGAAAGAGATTTTCGGGGGTGTAACGGCGGAAAGTTCGCCGGCGCTCTTGTTTCGCTTTCGAACTGAAAGAATGTAATTACGAGGAGGATCAAAGTCAGAGGAAGAACGTCTGTGACCGGCGCGCTCCGACTTCACCCTTCTTGACGTCGCAGTCATTCCTTTCGCCCCGTCGTCTTTCGACACGGAATTTAAATATCGACGGAAGTATTCACCGTTTCACTTCGGTAGCTGCAGCATTCGCCACCTTTTGTGCCAGCGCTGCCAGTCGAAGGCGACTTTCGCCGCCGCTGGCTGCCGCCGGCTGCCGCTTCTCCCTGTCGTCGTCGACCGACGCGAGCGTGAGCAGACGGGAAAACAGACGGTCGAGAGAAACAAAGGAAGTTATCTACCTTAAGCATCCCCCCCTCACGCCGCCGACCATCCCCCGTAGCCCCGACATCCACGTTTCCAGAACATCCCCACGCTGCAGACGGCCGTCGATGTCCGTACAAATATTTTAACGTTCTTGCGTCAGTTCTGCCTTGGTATTCGTAAATCCCCTAGACGATGCTCGAAAGAACCTGCGAGGTCCGTGGAACGGATCGTCATGCCGCGATTTCCATCATGCTGACGAGAAAGTTACGGTTTCACTAATTTTCGCTAAATTTTCACTCGCGTAAGGTTACGTTGCTATTGTACACAGAGTATACCATGATTATGTTAATAACCGAAAGGGAGTGATTCCTGAGGTCATTTCAAGGAACTTTTTCCTTTACGAAAATTTTCTACGACGCATCGTTAACGAGTTATTCAGGAGAAACGCTGACCAATGAGAGGCGAGCTCGGCTGACACGGGGCGGCTGCCGCGAGGCGGCTGAGCCTATAAGCGGTCGGAGCCCAGTCCCACTGATTGGCTCGGCCGTCTAGCGCTAGGCAAGCCTGTCTCTGATTGGTCAGCGTTTTTCGTTAATAACTCGTAAACGAAGCCGCGGATCGCATTTTCGCTAAGGAAAAAGTTACTTCAAATTACCTCAGGAATCATCCTTTTCCAAGCGTTGACATAATTATGGGATACTCCGTATACTAATTGTAGACAATCGAGAAACGAAATAGGTAACCCTCTGGCAGTGAAACTTGGGTCCATTGTGACCCATAGTATAAAAAAATCGTCAGGAACAATAAAAAATTTAATAAACTTAGAAGAAGTGAGTACCTTCGAAAATATGTTCAAATAATTATTATGGATGCAAACGTTAAAAATATTAATTTTTTAAAACTATACACTGTTTGCGTGTAAAAAGTACGCCTTGATTTTAATTTTTACTACAGATAAAGTATAATGATCGAAGCTAATGTCAAATAATTGTTACTAAATAGGCAATGTGGAAGAATTGTTACGAAAAGAGAGAATTGTTATTAAATGCACAATGCAGAAGAAACTCGTCAAAGAATTGTTACTAAATAGACAGTCCAACATAAACTCATGAAAGAATTGTTATTAAATAGGTCATGCAAAAGTTGCTCACGAAACAATCGTTATTCGAATAACACTACAGAAAAAGCTCGTGAAGTGCATATTATCAAAACGACGCTGCGAAAGAATCACGTGAAACAATTCTCGAAACGTCTATGGTGAAGAAGCTCGTCGAACAATTACTGTTCAAATAACAATACACGGGACACCCGCATGAAGCGATTGTTATTAAAATGACGGCGCGGAAGAAGCTGCTGAAACGATTCTTATTAACCTGCTATACGTAGGATCCGCGTGGAACGATCGTCGTTAAACCGACGATACGGCGGAAGCCCGCGGAGCGATTGTTATTAAAATGACAATCAGGAGGGAACACTTGTTACCGCGGGGCTTCGGTAAATGAAAAATACGTAAAACGGCGGAACGATGGTAGCGGGGATTCGAGGCACGTGCAGCGAACGTTTCAAAAATCAGAGCGATAATTAAGTTGACGCCGGGAAGTCTTGCGCGTCTGGCATAATGGATTTCGCAATTAAACGGGTACACCGCGCTTCATTGCGCAAAATAATTAACATAACGTTTCATCGTGCCCCGGGGGATCGGCGGAGGAGTCGCTCGGGCAACTTCAACGAAGCTTAATGCTCCTTAACTGTGTCGCAATACGGTTATTAACCATATGGCCTCTCGTAATTATACGCGGCTGCGCGGCGGTGTCCGACGAAACCCGCGAAAACTTCCCGATTAATTTCCCGATCGATCCGGGACGCGTGTCTATCGACGGAAAAGTGCAGCGGGGCGCAGCAGCCCCGACCGGGCCAACTCGTAGAAAAGGATTAGGCGCCGTTCAATTCAATCGGACACAATATCGAAGAAACTAGAAACAGCACTTTACCGGACAAATTACTTCGCCGGTTACCTGGATCCAAAGTTTCCCCTTAAAGTGTCATCCACTTTTATCTTTCCGTCAGGCTCGTTCGAGCGTTTAGACGCGGCTGCGCGCGCGTTCCTGCGAGGATGCGATCGTCTATGCGACAATTAGCGATCCCAAGATGGTCGCGCGAAGTCGGACAAATATCGGCAGCCGGCCTCGGAAGCTAAATAATTCCTCGAATAAGCTTAATTCGGTTTCATTCCGATTCGTTATGTTTTTTAAGTGCGATTTCGCTTTCAACCGCAACGTTCCGAAAATGTCTTGTTCCGTTTCGCCTATGTAATCGAAAAGATTATGCGTCATTTTATACGTAACTCGCAACTTTTATTTCGCGCATCGGAACAAAAAATTTCTCTAGATTTAGTTATTCTTTGTTGATCGTCGTGCAAGAATTTATATTTTCTAATTTTGAATTTATATTTTGTATATTATTTTTTATTTATATTACTATTTATATTATATTATTAGTATTTTTATTTATACTTAATTTGGTTATTCTTTGTTGATCTTGGTGCAAGAATTTATATTTTCTGATTTTGAATTTATATTTTGTATATTATTTTTTATTTATATTACTATTTATATTATATTATTAGTATTTTTATTTATACTTAATTTGGTTATTCTTTGTTGATCTTGGTGCAAGAATTTATATTTTCTGATTTTGAATTTATATTTTGTATACTATTTTTTATTTATATTATTATTTATATTATATTATTATTATTTTTATTTATACTTTTTGTATATCGTTTTTATTGTTTTTTGTAGATTTATATATTGTTCTTCTGCAGGTGCAATTTTGTAAAAGAGACTATTAACCCTTTGCACTCGAGTGGTGACACTGAGGCATCACTATAATTTGTTGTATCACGTTCTAAGATAATTTTTATATCGACGAAGCCTAAGCTTAAATCTAAATTTAAGAAATTTGTTAAGCGTTACGCTTTGTCGTTTAAAATAAAAATACTGAAAGTCAGAACAATTATTTTAGATTTAAGAAATTTGTTAAGAGTTACACTTTGTCGTACAAAATAAAAATACTGAAAGTCAGAACAATTATTTTAGATTTAAGAAATTTGTTAAGCGTTACGCTTTGTCGTATAAAATAAAAATACTGAAAGTCAGAACAATTATTTTAGATTTAAGAAATTTGTTAAGAGTTACACTTTGTCGTACAAAATAGAAATACTAAAACTCAGAACAATTATTATAAATTTAAGAAATTCGTTAAGCGTTACGCTTCGTCGTATAAAATCAAAATATTGAAAATCAGAACAATTATTTTAGATTTACAGTGAAAATAGCTTCGAGTGCAAAGGGTTAACATATTTTCGAAGGATTCTCATATGATTTCGACCAAGTTTTTATCATCGTTTGGATCACACAGGTAATTTCTTTGCACGGAGAAGACACGGTTCAACCGCATTACATATTTATTTCTCCGGCGCTTCGCTCGTACGATAATTGCTAGCCGCCAGATCGTTACGAATCGGCTGCAGTTTCTCTGTTCGTGCACAGTCAAATATTTCCTTTCCTCTCGGTTTAATGTCGCCCAACTATAGCACACCGCCGGCATACGGAAAGTAAACCTGTCGTAACCATGCTCTAAAATGTTCAGTCGAGAAAATACTTTCCGCCTCGAACATATTGCTTCCTAGTAGAGATCCTAACTTCTAGAGAGACAAACTAATTTCCTGCGGAAAGCAATTACCGGTTCACCGTATAACTGGTAATATAGATGTACTAGTAGTATAGGTAGATGTTCGAGTAGTATAAAAGTAGTACACAACTTACGTCCAGGTTTAGTCCAATGAATGGCGACAAGAACAGACGTTCGACAGAAATTCTGTTCGAACGACGGATAAAAGATAAAGACTTCTACGCTATCCAAGAAATATTCAATCGAATAAAAATGTATCTTATTCGAAATAGAATCTTATAAAAAGGTCTCGTAAAAAGAATCTTATTCGAATATAAAATTATTCGAATAGAATCTTATTCAAATAAAAAATTATTCGAATAAAATCTTATTCAAATAAAGAGTCGATCGAATAAAATCTTATTCGAATAGAGTTATTCGAATAAAATCTTATTCAAATAAAAAATTATTCGAATCAAATCTTATTCAATTAAAAAATTATTCGGATAAAATCTTATCCAAATAAAAAATTATTCCGATAAAATCTTATTCGAAAAAGAGTTATTCGAATAAAATCTTATTCAAATAAAACATTATTCTGATAAAATCTTATGGAAATAAAAAATTATTCAGATAAAATCTAATTCAAATAAAAAATTATTCAAATAAAATCTTATTCAAATAAAGAATTATTTCAATAAAAAATGATCCGAATAAAGAGTTATTCGAATAAAAAAATGATTCGAGTATAATGTTATTCGAATAAAAAAATGATTCGAATATAATGTTATCCGAATAAAAAAATGATTCGAATATAATGTTATTCGAATAAAAAAATGATTCGAATATAATGTTATTCGAATAAAAAAATGATTCGAATATAATCTTATTCGAATAAAAAAATGATTCGAATATAATGCTATTCGAATAAAGCGTTATTCGAATAAATCGAATAGTTGAATAACGAATAACGAATAATCGTGATCCGAATAAATCGATAAGTCGACAATGGCGTCGACTTCTCGATACCTTCGGAATCGGCAATTTCGCAATTATTTCCGATTACTTGTCCCCGGGCATTGATCACGCCGGAATTAGCATTGCGCAAAGCCTATTTATCGCCGGTAGAAATGTCGCTCGCGTTTTACTGGCCCATAAACCAGCAAAGTATCGTGAAAATCGTAGGCAAACACTTCTTGTGAGCGCAACATAAATGAAATGAGCCCGGCCGAGTGTACTTGCGACATGTAATCAGCCCTGAAAAAGGCGCGCGCAGAGCCGCGGCGCGGTTCATGTTCCCCGGCTATCGTGTTTCTTTTTTCAGCTCGTTTGAATAACTAAACATACGTAAAAGTGAAAAAGAATAGGTTAACTAAGAACCGGGCGCACGCTGTCCCGCGTTATTCGGCGAGTAACGAAGCACCGATTCTCGACGGCTGCCTGCAATATGTAACAAAGACTCTCTCTCTTCGCTTCTTCTTTGAATTTTGTATGAAATCAGCGAAGGCCCGCTGTCCCATCCGATGTAACAGGAATCTTGCTCTCTCTCTCTCTCTCTCTCTCTCTCTCTCTCTCAGTAGAATGTCTGTGTCTAATTTTACAGCAGCCAGACTGCGCTTTTGTAACCTTCCGCCGGTGCAACCACGTTAACGGCTCCCCGGCACTTTAATACTTAACGTTGGACGCGCTATATGTTTATGCGCAGGTATGGGATTTTCGGGCCGAAAGCTAAAATGAAACGGAAATTTATTTACTCCATTACGCGCTCCACTCACGGCTAAATAAAATCTCGAATTTACAACGTCACCGATGTAATATATCGCGATTTAGATAATCAGACGCGCCGTAAATATAGAAATATGTTTACCAATGCTTCCTTACTTATATTTATATTTAATCAAAATTGATTCAATCGTTGCTCGAAGCCTTTGTGCATCGTTAGAGTTTTAATGGAGAATAAGGTACGATTAAATACGTGTTGTTTCATTTATTTCAGATTTGTAAGGAAAATACGATTTTCGGCGCACGTCGAAGCGTATAAAAACCGAATGAAAATCTGTGGAAACATTTATAAACGATACTGCTTCGATGCTTGTACAATAAAATTCGTTAGATGCAATTAAATGTGTATCTTTTTTGTGATCGCGACAAAATTAAAATTGCGTTCATATTAATTGACATTTTATCTAACGGCAATATTTTAATAGGTTTTTTAGAATCGATGCTCAATGGTTGAGAATTTTTCTACTGGAGAATTTGTTCAGGGATTACAATAATTCGGCCATAATCCATCAAATTACTTAGAGCAATGTAATGTAACAAATCCTTCTGAAATTGTTATTTTAAAGAGAATTATCGAGATTCTCGTAGACAGCCATTGAAAAGCTTCAGCCTTTAAATAGGCTTCCTTGTTAATAATGTGTTAATAAACGGTTAAAGTACTAATAATGAGTTAATAAACTAATAGTTCCCTTCACATTGTCATTTGTTCAACAAGAACATAATTAATTTTCTTTCAAACTGCCAAAGAATTCAATGAATATTTTGTATACTTTTATCTTTATTGAGAAGCTTTAAATAGGCTTCCTTGTTAATAATGTGTTAATAAACGGTTAAAGTACTAATAATGTGCTAATAAACTAATAGTTCTCTTTACATTGCCATTTGTTCAACAAGAACATAATTAATTTTCTTTCAAACTGCAATAAAATTTAATGAATATTTTGCATACTTTTATCTTTATTGGAAAGTTTTAAATAGGCTGCCTTGTTAACAATGTGTTAATAAACGGTTAAAGTACTAATAATGTGCTAATAAACTAATAGTTCTCTTTTCATTGCCATTTATTCAACAAGAACATAATTAATTTACTTTCAAACTGCAATAAAATTTAATGAATATTTTGCATACTTTTATCTTTATTGAAAAGTTTTAAATAGACTTCCTTGTTAATAATGTATTAATAAACGGTTAAAGTACTAATAATGGGTTAACAAACTAATAGTTCTCTTTACATTGCCATTTGTTCAACAAGAACATAATTAATTTACTTTCAAACTGCCAAAGAATTCAATGAATATTTCGCATACTTTTACCTTCGTCCGCGAAGTATCGCAGCGAATTCGATCGCAAACAATCGAGATACGTTTTCGTGTAATCGAACGATTGTTAATCGGACCTAATAAACACGTTCGCCGTAGTAAATGGCACAAGTTCAGTTTCTCCGGCGGGTATCTAGTTGCGAAAGAAGAGCTAAGCCACGCTTTTAGAATGTTTTGAGAGACGAAGAGCCACTCGAAGGGGAACGCATTCCATGGGGCGAGTGCTTACGTAGAGAGGCTCGTACCAAAAGCATGCCCCAGCTTTCTCGTTTAACTTTAAGCCACGAATACATGCTTTCTGTGAGAGGAATGCGTGTCGTATCGCTCGACGTTGCGCCGCTGTCTCAACTATGGCCGAACTGCGTTTCGCACAGGACACCGCCGCGGCGGTTTGGTTTCACGATGAAACTTACCCGGAAAAACTGTGCTATTTTAGACGGTCGTGGTATCGGTCACCGCCCCTCCATATTTCCCGTTCGAATAGCCGAATTGTTTTCAGGTCGAGTTTGACGCTGATAGCGAGCTCTGCGAGACGCTAAACCGACGGAAAAAGAATTGAAAGCGTATAAAAAGGAAACGCTGTTTTATTCCTGTCTCTTAAAATTGGTGGGGAAATTTATGGTTTAATTGGCAACGCGTAGACTGCGGATTTCACGTATTTATGGCAAGAAGAATTATTATTTATAATAATATAAATATAATATAAATATAAATATAAATATAAATATAAATATAAATATAAATATAAATATAAATATAAATATAAATATAAATATAAATATAAATATAAATATAAATATAAATATAAATATAAATATAAATATAAATATAAATATAAATATAAATATAAATATAAATATAAATATAAATATAAATATAAATATAAATATAAATATAAATATAAATATAAATATAAATATAAATATAAATATAAATATAAATATAAATATAAATATAAATATAAATATAAATATAAATATAAATATAAATATAAATATAAATATAATATAATATATAATATATAATAATAATATAAATATAATAATATAAATTATTATTTATAATTATTTATAAATTGAAACGTTTGTGACAAAATCGCGAAGAATCTAAAAATATTGTTACAACGCTTTTGACTGATTAAAATTATATATCGAAACAGAGAGTTCATATTTATTTTATTTCTGTGTAGTATAAATCATTTATTTGACACTTATAGCAAATTCTGCGATACGGTAAACGGATGGAAAAAGAATTGAAGCATATAAAAAAAGCTATTTTATTCCTATCTCTTAAAAATTGTGGGAAAATCCATAATTTAATTGGTAATGCGTAGACTGCGAATTTCACGTATTTAGACAAGTAGAATTGTGTTATTTACAAAGTGAAATGTTTGTGACAAAATCGAAAAGAATCTAAGAATATTGTTGTAACGCTTTTCTCTGATCATTTCTGTCAAACACAAATCAATTATGCAAAATAAAAATTGTTTATATCAATCGTAAGGAACTACAAACAAATGGAAATTGAATTCTTGCTATAATAATCTCAACGAGCGTAAAACAATGCGTCGATATTCTGGGATTCGTTTAATGTTCTCACGGTTTTAAACACCTTTCTGCCATAAACAATTACTTACAATAAACGCAGCGAAGTTTCTTTTTATCTCGCGTTGCAAAATCAAGATTCTTATTTAAAGTTTCGCATAAAAGTTTGATATTTAAAGTTCGAGCATTGATTAGTCACTAATACAGACTCTCTCTTGCACAACAATTCGAAAGTTCCGAGCCGCTCCACCGGTCTCGCCGAACTAAAAAAAAAAGGAAAAAAAAGAAAACAGAGAAAATCTGTGTCCCGCGTTGCGTTGCGGTCGTTTTGAAATTTTTGCGCGCCGGAAATGCGCATAGATTCGCGATACAGATACGACTTACGCGCGGCGGGCAATTTGCGACACCTTGCCGCGTGCGGTATCGAGGTTAATCGAGGATTTACCGGGCCTCTGATTACGATATTATTTTCAGCCGGCAAAGAGAGGAGTCTGTTACGGCAACAACGTTTTCCAGCGTGGCGGACATTTCGCGAGGATTAGAACACGTTCGAGCGCGCGCCCCTTTTCCGTTCCGTTCGGCTCTCGCCGATGTTGCGCGGCGGGTTTCGAACGGAAGCACCGCGTATCCGCGGTTTCTGATCGGCAAAGCGATTCAAGAACGATTTCCATAAACCAGTTTCTTCACTTGTGATATAGTTTTTAGGTCAACCGCATTTCGGCCGCATCATTTTCCGTCGAACATCGCGCCAAATAGAATATTCAAGTTTCGCAATTGATTCTTTCTCTCTCCCTCTCCCCTCGCCGCGGTTCCCCCTCACCAACGGGATGACTTTTCGTCCCCCTATTTTTCCGCTTCATCCCGTTCCCGCGGAAAGTCTCGTTTGCCTCCTACCAGCCTCCCTCTCAAAGGGAGGATTTTAATTTCTAGTACGGAAAGGCGAGCGTTTCATAAAGCCCTCCGCAACAATATGGAATTTTAAAGCTGCTAGGGAACCAAATGAATTTCTTATAGGCTGCGAACTAAAACGAGGTTAAGCGTGCGAGATAGAAAGGGTAATTAATTCTATTCCGTCGCGGGGATGCGTTCGTGTGTCCCCGAGTGTCTCTTTGCATTCGTGGCCGCGTTCGCGCGTCCTCTGCGTTCGGTGTCCACGTCTCTCTCTCTCTCCCTCTCTCTCTCTCTCTATCTCTTTCTCTCTATCTCTATCTCTTTGTACAGATAGCAGGGTACGGGAGGGTGCGTTTAATTTCTTGACTTCTGTGCAGGGCTTATTTGACGTCCCTAATATTGTATTTCAGCGGCGTCCTTCGTTCAACAACCGAAGCCGCGGCGCCTACCGGCGGCTGCATATTTTATTGTGAGACCACGCAATTCCCAGAATTACCGGCATACACGGATGTCCGACGTGCTTACGACAGCGTGGCGGAAACGATTTATGGGGACCGATGTTTTATTATTAAAGCAATGGTCGATACGAGGCGCATGGGATACATATTTGATGGTGATCTACCTTTATATTGGTCATAGGGTCGGCCGCCGGCCGCAAAGTGGATTTTTTATGGGGACTAACGAATCGCCGGTGTCACTGCCCCTTCAGCGTCAATCGATTTTAATTAAAACCGTGACGACGCGACGCCGGTTCCATTTCGGGGCACCGGAAAAATATTTATCGCGCGAGGCGCCGCGCCGCGGCTCGGAAAAATTCTTATCGGCCGCGAATTTTCTTGAACGTTTCCCCGTTACGGCGTCGTTTCGTAAATCGTTCGCGACGTGTTCTACCTTTAATTGTAGCGGCGAAAATTTGTCGACAACGTTGATTTATCGAATCGCCGCAGCCGTGTACGGATCTTTTAGGAGCCCGTTCTTTCGCGTTTGAATTGAGAATACGCGTACATACTTGTTATGAATACTTGTGTAATTAATGCGCTTGTAATAACCTGGGTGCGTATTTTGTGCATTTATTGCAAACATGGTCAGACGAAGCATTATAGAGTGGATGGTTTAAATAGGTGCAACGATGCCTGTTTATTCGAATCGAACTACAGTAATGTCTCCCTAACTGACGCTCAGATTGTGCACAAAAATGGACAATTTTTTTGGAACAAGAGATAGGATTATCGGAGCCTTGTAGCTTGTTTTTTTATAGTAATTGACAATTCGTAACTATAAAAACGAGCCGCAAGATTATACAGTAATAATATTTAGCAAAATTATATATTAATAATATTCAGCTAGATTATTTAGTAAGAATATTCAGCAACAGCGGTTTATTTTTATAGTTATATGTTGTCCACAATTATAAAAACGAGCCGCAAGATTATATAGTAATAATATTTAGCAAAATTATATATTAATAGTATTCAGCAAGATTATTTAGTAAGAATATTCAGCAACAGCGGTTTATTTTTATAGTTATATGTTGTCCACAATTATAAAAACGAGCCGCAAGATTATATAGTAATAATATTTAGCAAAATTATATATTAATAATATTCAGCAAGATTATTTAGTAAGAATATTCGACAACAGCGGTTTATTTTTATAGTTATATGTTGTCCACAATTATAAAAACGAGCCGCAAGATTATATAGTAGTAACATTTAGCAAAATTATATATTAATAATATTCAGCAAGATTATTTAGTAAGAATATTCGGCAACATCGGTTTATGTTTATAGTTATATATTGTCCACAATTATAAAAACGAACCGCAAGATTATATAGTAATAATATTTAGCAAAATTATATATTAATAATATTCAGCAAGATTATTTAGTAAGAATATTCGACAACAGCGGTTTATTTGTATAGTTATATGTTGTCCACAATTATAAAAACGAGCCGCAAGATTATATAGTAATAATATTTAGCAAAATTATATATTAATAATATTCAGCAAGATTATTTAGTAAGAATATTCGACAACAGCGGTTTATTTGTATAGTTATATGTTGTCCACAATTATAAAAACGAGCCGCAAGATTATATAGTAATAATATTTAGCAAAATTATATATTAATAATATTCAGCAAGATTATTTAGTAAGAATATTCGACAACAGCGGTTTATTTTTATAGTTATATGTTGTCCACAATTATAAAAACGAGCCGCAAGATTATATAGTAGTAACATTTAGCAAAATTATATATTAATAATATTCAGCAAGATTATTTAGTAAGAATATTCGGCAACATCGGTTTATGTTTATAGTTATATATTGTCCACAATTATAAAAACGAGCCGCAAGACTCGAATAATCGTATCTCCTCTTCTCAAATTGTCCATTTTTGTGTACAATTCGAGCGTCGATTAGGGAGACTTTACTGTATACCTGATTAATGTATATTATTTCGTAATAATGACAAGGTTCGATTTGTTTAAACTTCCCGCGATTTTTACTACAATATATGGTTGAACGAAGAGGTTCCTATAAAAGCTTCTGACATAAATATTTTTACAGTATCAGCGTTCGTAAAAGAGAAAAATCAGAAACCAGTCAATTTGACTGCAACCGATGCGGAACACTTTCATTCTAATTAAAAAGAATAACGTAGTCCAGTGTTATTAACGGTCGCATCTCTAATAAAAATTAAACCGTAAATCAAGTTTTAAACTGTAACAAATTTTCGATGCGCCGAAAAATTAAGCACACAATTCAACATTAAAGAACGCAGAAATTAACGATCCGACATCTGCCATTTTTACGACCATTTTTGCTTTCGTATAAAGAAGATAAATTGTTGGCTAAACATTTTAATTGTACGATACACGAAAATGTTCTAAACATTTTATATCGTTTAATGAACGTTCGTCGCACGTTTTTCCTGAAATATTTGCACGCGCCCAAAGTACGGGAGGAATCGTTTAAAAGCGGATTCGAAAGCGGTAAGAGAAAATACCGCTCCATAATGATTTTCTCTTGGTAAGTACGTTTTCACCAGTACATTATGTATTTGCTCTCTTTCCGTCTTACATTTCGAAATATTATCGAGCACTCGCACGCCGCTGAGTGTTACTAAAAGCACTCCGGTCCACGGAGTGGTATAACGCGGCTTTCTGCATTACTGACGTTATTGATGCAGTTTTTCCGCGTTCCGATGCACACCGGGGGCTCGGAGAGGGCTAAACCTCGAGTGTGTTCTCCGAGCGATTGCAACGCGGCCACCTAAAGGACCATTCGAAATCCGGGCGAGCGAACGCCGGCCAATTATGCTTGCCGGATAGAATATATATATAAAAAAAAAAGAAACATCTGATCGCGCGCGCGGCGCGCTCGGTTACGGGGTAATACGGTTTTCATCGGAACACCCGGCGCTATTCGAGTTTAATAATGAACGTGTTGCGGGTGTTTAAGGGCCGTTTAATCCATCGTTATCAGCAAGCTTAAACGTACGACGGGAACAGGCTTTGCAAAATCACCGATTTGCAGCGCGGCCGTACTTATTGCCGCCATTCGTTTACTATCGCGCGCGCGATTTCGATTCTTCCCGCGGCCCGCCCTGTATTATATTAGTATTGTATTTTATTGAACCCGACTTATCGAAGTTTTGTTCGACGATGGTGGAACGCGATCGCGAAAATTTGTAAATGAAACGATACTGCGTGTTCGTTAATTAGAGCGATTAGAGCGCCGGTGTTTTACGCGGCGAACAATTATCTCTGCGTTTGTCGCAAGACACGGGCGACAAGCTGCTGTTTATTTCTATCTTTATTACCTTCGCGGCCGACGGGATTGTTTTTGGTCAGATTTGAAAATTAGTTTTTGCAAAATTTTCATACGGTTAATAACTTGTCTTTTCGATTTCAATTCGATTAATAGGTTATCTTTTCGGTTTTAATTCGGTCACTTATCTTTTCAATCTCAATTTGATTCATAGCTTATCTTTTCAATTTTATCTTGATCAACATCTTATCTTTGCCGTATCGACTCGATTTATAAATTATCTTTCTAATTTTAACTCGATTAATGCTTTATCTTCTCGATTTCAATTCGATTAAATAAAATACTTTAAATTTACGAAATAAAATAAATTAACCAAAATTATACTTTTATATTAAATACTATTATAAATTTCGATCAAATTATAAAATTCTATAGATTCTTATCGTCCTCTAATTCTGTTTAAGTAATTTAACTTAAAATCTAATTTATTTTTTAAAAATATAAGACAGTTTATATTTCATAAACAACTTCACTCCAGTCTTCAATTATATATATATATATATATATATATATATATATATATATATATATATATATATATAATTCACCCTCAAAGTATTCAAAGTATTTACGAAATCTTTGAGCTTGTAGCGTGGCAGCCAAAGTGTCAATTCTCTTCAATCAATTCATTCAATTTCTTTCAATTTTTGTCTCAAAATAACTGAAGTTACAGAGACTCTTCCGTACAAAACGAAGAAAGAATCGACTTCTCGATCCGAACATACGCGACAATAAAAATGTCGAAAGATCTAAATAAATACAATCTTTTCGTCGTTATAAGGCAACACGCGTACACCTACTTTTAGAGCTCGCTGCGTTCAGTGCTTAATTTATTTATTCTGGCCACGGTGCTGCATCTCATCCGCTCATTCTCATCATAGACGCACGGATCGTACGGATCCGTGTTCGACATTTTACGATCGTTTCTTTTCATTGGGACTCTGTTTACATGTCGCAATTCGGAATAGTACAACCGGCTATCTAATAGATCTAGATCTAATAGATCCAACAGACAATAAAAAGTCTCCATGCGTGGTCGCGCAACGAAGTTTCGCCGTGTTCTTCACCGTAGTTTATTTTGTATCTTTATCGTCGCGCTATCGCGATTTCGCTATCGCGATTTCGCTATATCGCTCTCGCTATTTAGCGAGAACGAGTAATGAAAAACGTCGAAATTTACCGCGGCGCATTTTTGTGCGGAACGGTTACTATTCGAAGCACCCTACGCACAGCGTGAACAATTTACCAGTAATTTCAATATATAATAATATGACAGCGGAGAAATCGCGGGACGATGTAGTTATTCGCGAATGTAAATTGAATTTCAGTCGTGTTTCACGCATGAAATACACACCGGAGGAACGTGGAAAAAAAGCGCGATAATACTGTTAAAAGGGAAGATCGTGTAACAAGTAATCCGTTAATTCGATAGCACATTGTCGATTTCGTGAATGTTTACACAATGTGCGCCTGTGTGTGTGTGTGTGCATGTGCGCTGCGTAAACGCGTGTCCGAGTAAATATTGTTGGAAATTCGAGGTAGTTTTGCAAACGATGCATGATTTAAACGCGTGGACAAAACTGTATTTTAAATTGCTGAATTTTAGGTGATGCTAAAAATAAACAACTGTACAGAATGTCCCAAAAATCACTCGCAGAAAATCACTCGGGAAATGAGAGGTTCCTCAGGTTATTTGAAGCAACTTTTTCCTTTGCGAAAATGCGATCCGCGGCTTCGTTTACGAGTTATTAACGGAGAAACAGTGACCAATGAGAGGCGAGCTCGGCCGCCTCGCGTCAGCCGAGCTCGCCTCTCATTGGTCATTGGTTTTTCTTTAATAACTCGTAAACGAAGCCACGGATCGAATTTTCGCTGAGGGAAAAGTTGCTGTAAATGACCTCAGGAACCCTTCAGTTCCCAATTCCGCTTGATTATTGGGACACTCTGTAATTGTTGCTTCATCATTAACATTTTGTCTACCACGACACCCGTGTGCGAGTGCCGGAATTGTTTTCACAGATTCGAAGATTAATGTTCAGACCAATCTATAGATTGGTATATTGGATATATACCATAGGGTATATGGTATCCAATATATACCATATATATATGGCATATGGTATATGGTATCCAATATATACCATATTGGATATATATATATATTATAATATATGTATTGGATAATCTACAGACCATGAAACGTAATTAGTCTATAAATGAATTGCATTAATTTAATGAAATTCTTGAGGTCGTTGACGTGGCGACCGAAGCGTTAGTGAAGGTTGAAATGTTTACCTGCTGCGAGAGGAATTTTTCAGGTACGATTTTTTTACAGTACTCGGTTTCATTAACGTTCTTAAATCTGACGGAGTCCGGGTAAATTAGATTCATTCAGCGTCCCGCTATAGAGGTTTATTTTCGTCGTTGACTAATGTTGGCCTCACAATAGCGGCCATTCTGCCGGCTCGGGAACAGTAAGCAGCAAAGTACGCGGCACTAGAAAGGGAACACAAACACCGCTCGTAATGTGGAAATGATCGCTTTTGTTTAAACGACGGAACCAGCCAGGCGACGCGACGCGACGCGACGCTCTTACCGTTGGTAATTCCGCTTATTATAAGTTAGAGCTAATAATTAACATTTCAAACCGAACCGGAACTTCGGCGAGACCGCTCTGAAGAGGGTCAGAGAAATAGCAAGAAAAGTTTAGCATTAACCAAGTTTCCCTATCACGTGATATTACAAACTTTCCGCGAATATTCAAGAATTCCAGCAACAAACTATCGAACGTTCCACAGATCTCGCAACGTTACAAAATTCACTGTACCTTCCAATGTGATTACTCATTAATGTCACTCTATTTTTATCATTACACGTGTCTGATTAATCGAATTGACAAATGTCTTCACTCGGCATCGATTCGTATATTTCACATATTTAATAAATAAGCGAAGAGATCGACGTTTATAAACGCGACTAATGTTTATTGTTTTATAACGACGACAAGAACGGGTTCGTTTAATCTTCGTACGACTATTATTATAACCCTTTGCTCTCGACGGAACCAGCCAGGCGACCCTGAGGCTCCGCTGAAAATTGCTATACCATTAGTCCAAGTAATTTTTACACGATTAAATTGCTTTATGTTTAAAGAATTGTTACAAATGAAAAAGTATGCACCAGCAAATAATTCAGTCAGCCAATTTTATATCCATGCGATACAAAGCTAATTAAAAAATCGAAGTACCATAGGTTGGAGGAAACATCATAGTTTTCAAGTTAAAACAGCTTTGGGTGCAAAGGGATAACATATGCTTGAATAAAACAATTTTATCTTTCGTCTGACGAACATTTTGAAAATCAGAAATCACATTGTGTGTGTCAAATAATAACAGAGAAATAAAATGACGACAATTCTTGAAATTACAAAGCGGATGATTAATTCGAAGAATAAAAGAGCCTGCCTCCTGTCGCAAAAACGCAAGAGAAAATTGCATAAAATTGCACAAGAAAAATAAGTGCGGAACAATCGCGTGCCGCATAAAGTTCGACAACTTAACTATTGCAACGAACCCTCCATAAATATCAAGATTCTGTTAAATCGACTTTGCACTGCAAAGTTGAGACGTCAATCGTTTCTGCGATCAATCGCCCTTCGCGGATTCGAGCGAAAAAGGCGCGGTGGCCTAAGATCGCGCGAGATGAAACGACGATCAGCCTCGAGATCGCAAATCGGACGATTGCTTCGGGAAAATCGGCGAGCGGACCGGTGAGAGCGGGGAGAAAATTCGGTAAAACTGTGGTACAGATTTCCGGGCACTTGTTAAAAACCGGGACCGGGGCGGAGGCAAATATAAAGGAATTTGTCTTCGGATACTTTTTCCCCGAGGAAATTTCGTTTGTTGAGGCACGGCAACTATTGTGTCAGGGGTCTTGAGGCGCTCGTGTACTATTAATGCTTTCCTCTTTATACTTCTCTTAGTCCCGCTGTCGACAAGAATCGTTCGAACTGCGGCGGCCGAACTGCCGGCGCATGTGTGCGAGAGAGTTGCCTGGGAATTCGGAACAGTTTCTCGAAAGTTTTCGAACAAGAAGACCGGGCAAGTTGGCCGACGGATGCCACGGAGGGGTAAATGGCCGGGGTCAATGAATAAATATTAGAGCCGGTCGAAAGTTGACACAAGGAAATACTCTTTCGCGTGCGCTGCGCGTCATGTTGGAAATTGCGGCCCGAGATTGGATACGAGATTGAATATAATTCTGTAACGATGTGCAGAGATCGTTTCGAAAGTTTTAGGCGCGCGCGCGCACGATCGGCCAAGAAAATTGTGGTGGTAGAGGGGGAGAAAAAAAAGGAAATAAAACACGGAGGGGACACGGAAAAGTTAGGGAGTCTGTTTGCCGAACCTAAACCCATTTTTCAACTTAAACGCTTGTACACGCTCGGCTCTGTTTGCGCTTCCCGAGCATTAAATATTCGATCGACGGCTGGATTGAATTCTGAATAACGTATGCGATTAATTGGTTCTCAATATTGCAAACGTAATCAATCGTCCTAGTCTCCTCGCGATGTATCTATAATGGACATGATCGTCGAATGTAAAGATAGCTTTATGTCTCGTTGGAATTCATGGTCGCGGAGATTTCGGCGTTTTCGTTTTAGCTGGAGAATATTGTCTTGCTGTTCGATTTATGACCGACCGCTTCCATTTGTCGCGAATCTTGCCTTTCTCGATCGTTAAAATAATTTAGGGCTGCTTTGAAAGAACTACGAATGTAAAAGATTTCAAGAAAATCGTCTAAATTTATTAAAATAGTTATAAAAGAACGATGAAACTGAAACAATATGTGTTTATTAATATTATTATTATTATATTGTTCTCAATTTTGTTTATTAATTTTCATCGACGAGCAGTTCGCACTCTTCCAGAATTAATTTAATATTATCAGGAATCACGAGAAGGTAAAAAGTTCTACGGAAATAACATTTAATAATCTCGAATTAATTTCTATCGTAATCAGCGAGCACAGTAAAGTCTCCCTAATCGACGCTCCGTGATTGTACACAAAAATGGACAATTTGGGAGGATGAGACATGATTATTCGAGCATCGCGAGCCTTCGTTTTTATAGTTACCGATTGCCAACAATGATAAAAACAAGCGGCGAGGCTTTATTAGATTAGAGAGACATTATTGTACAGTAATTTCTCCCTAACTGACGCTCAGATCGTCCACGAAAATGGGCAATTTAGGAGAAGGAGATGCGGTTATTCGATCCTTGCGGTTCATTTTTATGGTCACAAATTGTCAACAACTATTAAAACGAGCTGCAAGGCTCGAACAATCGTATCTCCTCTTCCGAAATTGTTCATCGTTGTGCGCAACCCGAGTGTCAATTAGGGTGTCTTCGCTTCGTACTATTTACAATGACGGGCGGAATAAGGACGTAAGTATTGCACAGTATTGATCGCACGGTGTGTCGTAACATAAATATCCAGATAATACTTCAGAAATCTATTTCGGGAGAAGGTTGCAAACTTTACGAGCTTACACCTTGCATGTCTTTTGTTAGAGCTCGTGGCAGAAAGAAATTCGCGGATAGTAGCATACTCACGCAATACTTAGGATGTCCCAAATTCATGTCGCAGGACGAAACATGCGAATTTCTCGTTCTAAAAGAAATCCTACCGGCGGCGAATGTCGCTGGCTGGCGTAATACCGCGGATTCGTGGGCCGCAAGAATATGAAACACACGGCTTCGCGATGATATTCGGAGCATGTTTGGCTACCGGTCTCAAATGAAATAATCACGAATCCATGTTAACCGTACCCTCGATCTTCGTTTCTCACGTGATACAGGATCATCCGCGTGTTAAATGTTATTTCTGCGCGATCCGAATTCTCAGAGACACGGATATAGTTTCAGCGACTCCGGTTCTATCGTACATTTCGTATTACAAAATTATAGCGATCTGAAATCATGTTCGCTATAGATTATGGACAGTGTTGTACGATTGTTTGCGATAGAAATGTTACTGGAAAGTTGTACAGAATATGTCGACAATGCGGTGTAATTACGGTTATGTCTACAGAGAGAATTATTAGAGAATTATATAATTATATAATTAGAGAATAATATAATAATAATAATAGTATAATAGAATATAATATAATAATATAATAATATATAATAGAATATAATAATAGAATATAATAATATAATATAATAATAATAATATAATAATAATTATTATATAATTAGAGAATTGACGCCCAGATTGCGCACAGAAATGGACAATTTGGGAAGAGGAAATACGATTATTCGAGCCTTGCGGTTTATTTTTATAGTTATAAATTGTCCACAATTATAAAATCTCGTCTTCCCAAATTATCCAATTTAGTGGACAATCTGAGCGTCAGTAAGGGAGACATTACTGTATCACGAAACAGAATATCGTATTTCTTCGGTTCATAAAAATTTGTCTTTGTAATTCAACTTTTCGAAGAACGATCATACCAATGATACAGAAATTTGTCCATAATTAATTGTTTGGGAAATAGAAATAAATTCGTGGAATAAAATTACGTTCCAGTGTTAAAAACATCGCGCGAAAATGAATCAGAATGATCGATGTACAGCGAATTCTTCCTAACTCATCTTCAGCTTATAAACGAAAATTAAAAAATAATCTCCTCTTCCCAAATTGTCCATTTTTGTTTAGAAGCTGAAGAAAAATCAGGGTGAATTCACCGTATACAATCTAGACCAGTCGACGACAGAAAGTACGATTCCACGTCTTGTTTATTATTCGACTGAAAGATCAAAGTAGAGAAAATTTCTTCCTTGCAATGTTCGAACAGCGAAAGCCTGTTTGAACAAAAACAAATTACTATCTTCTTGAAATAAAAACCACGAGTATGAAAATAATCTGCCAAGTTTTTCGAAGAAGTCTATCGCGGGACTAATCGCTGAAGAATTATCGTTACGAGAGCCGCGTTGAAATTTTGCTTGCGCAGAGCGAGAGAGAGAGAGAGAGAGAGAGAGCGAGAGGAAGTAAGAGAGAGAGAGTTAGAAAAAAAAGAGAAAGATTGAGAGAGCGTGAGAGAGAGTGAGAGAGAGAGCTGGTCGAGAGAGAGAGTAAGAGAGAGAGGGAGAACTGATCGAGAGAGAGGAAGAGAGTGAGAGATAGTGAGAGAGAGCTGGTCGAGAGAGAAAGGAAGAATAAGAGAGAGAGAGAGAGAGAGAAAGAGGGAAAGATTGAGAGAGCGTGAGAGAGAGTGAGAGAGCTGGTCGAGAGAGAGAGAGAGAGAGAGAGAGAGGAAGAATGAGAGAGAGAGAGAGAGAGAGAGAGAGAGTGCACCGAGGGGAAAAGATTTACGCTATAACCGTAGGATCGTCACAGGGTCCGCCGAGGAGCCAAGAGCTAAATCGTCGAATGCCAGCCGGCGGGAAGTAGCTGTGTTTCGCGTAAATTCGTTGCGATAGAATTTCCGTGACTTATGGCCGTAGCAGGCGAGAAACGTCGGTAGTGCCGCCGCGACTAATGGCGCCATGTGGTTCGAAAATAAGAAGATAGAAATAAGAAACCGTAGAGACAACCCTAGGACAGAGTCGGCTGCAGTTGGCCGTAATGGCGAGCGACAACGGAAGTAGCCGGCCGCCCTTCGTCATGCGAAAGTCCGAAAGGATCTTACCATTAAACGTACTTATATACCATATACTATATAAGACAGCGCGGCCGGTGGCCGGTCGAGCCAGCATCAATCACGATAATAGGACAATAAATATCTGACCGACAGCCGACCGGCCAGTTAAGGTCAAAAGTGCAGCAGCTTGCAATTTCTGCCTGACTCGCCGATGCCTCTGCTCGGTAACTCAACCCTCGCATCTGCAATATGTAATTGGTTCCCTGCCGACCCTAAAGCTTCGCATTATGGCGCCCAGTGTTTCGGCAATCGACCACGCTAATTCCCGTTCGACGTTCCGACGTTCCGATACCCTTTCGGGAAGGATAACTTCTTTGTAAATCGACGCGCCGGAAAATCAATGTTTCGTGAAAGAATGATCTTTTTTTCTTTTTGTTTTATATCGAAAAAATGGTACGATGATCAATGGAAGTCACCGTGCGCCGCACTTCGTAGTGTTCGGATAGTCGGTCGACCGGTATTGTGCTTGCTTTTTGTTCGAAATTTAGGCGCGATGGAATCGCGGATCGACAATGCCCGCGAATAAAAATCCCTCGCTATTGTTCGGTGACACGGGAATCCAAGAATCATCACAGTGATTATTACCGGAGATTACGTTATAGAAGATTTTTTGCTTCGCCATTTTATCGGCTCGAAAGTCAGCGCTTTCGGCATACATGAAAAATAACTGGAATCTTGTACATTGTAATGAAATTTTGTTCGAATTAAATTTTATTCGAGTAATATGTCGAGTAACTTCTTGGAGTACAATTTTATTTGGATAATATATTGAATCAATTTTCTAAATAAAATTTGATTCTTCCAAAAATATTTTATTCGAATAATATATCGAGTAAATTCTTCGAACACAGTTTTATTCGCATAATATATCGAATATAAATTCTTAGAATAAAATATTATTCGGATAATATATCGAATCAATTCTCCGAATAAAATTTGATTCTTCTAATAACGTTTTATTCGAATAATATAAAGAGTAAATTTTTCGAATACTATTTTATTCGGATAATACACCGAATAAATTCATGGAATATAATTTTGTTTGGATAATATATCGAATCAATTCTCTGAATAAAATTTGATTCTTCCAATAACATTTTATTCAAATAATCAACCGAGTAAATTCTTCAGATAAAATTTCATTCGCATGCCACATCGAATAAATTCCACGAACAACATTTCGAATAGATTCTTCGAATAAAATTGTATTCGTTGTTCGCTGTTCGATTAAAACATGCCCAACTCTGATTAGCATTACATCGACGAATATTACAAATTCATCGACACAAAAGTTAAATTATCAAATTAAAAAGTCAATTGTTAAAGTTAAACATAATTGAAGTTAATAGTCAACCCGGACATTTCAAATCGAACGAACCAAAGTCCACAGCTAAAAAGTACGATTCACTTCTAATTATCCTATAATAATTATTATTCTAATTAAAAATATTATTCTTATTAAATATAATAATTATTATTCTATCAGCGCATATTAAAAAAATGAAACTATTAAACGCGTAACACAAGTCACGCGCATCAATTTCACGCGCACAAAATACGCCAAGTCGGAGAAGCCGCTTTGTACTTGAACGTTGAAGCAGCTTCGGTTGCAAAGGGTTAAAATTCCAGTTAATAATTGCTCGCAGGGGGTCTACGTAGCCGAGCTGTTCAGGAGCCGCTGAAGGATCGCAGGACCGAGTGGATATCGCAGTTGCCGCGAAAATCTGCCGTTCATCGAAAACGTTAGATCCGCCGGGACACTTGGCATAAATATGATATAGGGGCGCGGCGGGCATAAACCGCGTGCGCATTAACTGTTCAAAACTACTACATATAAACTTCCTTTTCCGCCGGTATAAACTATAAAAGAACGGGCTGTGGGCCGACAGTCGACTTCGCAACCCGAACTAACTATTAAAAGTTGCAAATTGCTGCAGACACACTGCGGGCCCGACGTTAGCGTACCGACCGTCTTGGGCACTCCTCCATCCCTGTCCTAACTTACTTACTTACCAGACTTACTTTCTTACTTACATAGTCACTCGCTTACTTACTTATTCCTGGCCCCCCACTCTCCCCCCTCCCCCGCCTCGCTGTATTCTTTAGCCTCGCCTCCTTTCTACGCCACAGTTTCTCCCCTTGGTTAACGTTACTTGTTCCATGTTCTCAGCTCTCGCAGAGCTAGTCAGCCGGAACTATGCGAAATGTGCCCGGCCAGATACACCGCGGCGTTAGAAGAGAACCCGCGAACAAGCTCGTCCGTGCGAACGCGCAACAGCCCGGCCGATTTTTCCGGTTTATTAGGGCCCAACTTTCGTGCAGAACCCACGGCGGCGAACACCACGGTGTGCCTCGAGCGACCCGCGCGCGGAGAGAGAGCGGCGGCGCCGCCGCGTCGGGTGCCCGCGACCATAAGCCGGCGTTAGTTGATGTGTCCTGATCCGATTATCGACTTATGATTTTCGGCGGAGCCGAAAATGAAATATTCAATCGGCGATATCAACGAAAACCGATATAAATATTATATCGTTGTTCCACCGTATTAATCTTTCACGTAATAATATTTATGGTACCGCGGGAACTGCACGGTACACGCTCGATGTTTATGCGACCACCGCATGTCCCCTTTTCACCCTCCCTCTCTCCCTCGCCGCCCTCTTTCTCGCCACTTCGAACTTTTCGGCTTTAATGGGCTTTTCTATGGTTTCGTAGAATTCGGTGCGCGACTCTCTCTCTCTCTCTCTCTCTCTCTCTCTCTCTCTCTCTCTCTCTTCTCGACCACGTAATCTACAATTCGACGATTTTCCACGACAGGTGGACAATATGGAACGGCGAGAATTAACGTTGCACGGGCGAAATTGTTTCTATTGTTTCGCCGGGGTGGTCTGATCGGGCTTTATTTTTGCGGTGTAAGATCGAGTTTGTATTTATTATTTTATTTATTATTATGACTGACAAATTGCGGTATCTCGTTTATAGAATCGCACGATTGTTTAACCCTTTTCACTCGAAGCCGTTCTAACTGTAAATCTGAAATGATTTTTCTGACTTGTAGTATTGTTTCCATTTTATATGACAAAGTGCATTTTATGAATATGGAATTGCTATTAAATTAAAAAAAAATATTTTTAGTTGATATTAAATTTTAAAAATTTAATGATTTTTTAAATCTAAACTTTGATAATATAAAAATTATCTTGGAACGTGGTATAACAATATCAGTGGTGCCTCAGAGTAACCACTCGAGTGCAAAGGGTTAATATTTCGTTAGGGTGGTCAAATTTTTATTTGCGATGTAAGATCGAGTTTATATTTATTATTATATTTATTATTATTTACCTTATATTTATTATTTTATTTATTATTATGACAGACAATTTGCTATATCTCGTTTATAGTACACCACGATTGTTTAATATCTCGCCAGGGTGGTCAGATCGGGTTTTATTTGCGATGTAAGATCGAGTTGATATTTATTATTATGACAAACAAATTGCGGTATCTCGCTTGTAAAATTCCACGATTGTTTAATATTTCGCCAGGGTGGTCAGATCAGGTTTTATTTGCGATGTAAGATCAAGTTTATATTTATTATTATATTTATTATTATCTACCTTATATTTATTATTATATTTATTATTATCTACCTTATATTTATTATTTTATTTATTATTATGACACAATTTGCTACATCTCGTTTATAGAATTCCACGATTGTTTAATATTTCGCCAGGGTGGTCAGATTGGGTTATATTTGCGATGTAAAATCGAGTTTATATTTATTATCATGACAAACAAATTGCGGTATCTCGTTCACAGAATTCCACGATTGTTTAACCAGATTGTTGACTGGCATCGCTACCACCTTTATTATCTAATTCTCGTATTAGTAGCGATTGCTTCATTTCGTCTCCGGTCGTTTCTATATCTCGTTATTATTAATTTTCCGTCCTTCTATCCTTGTCCCGTGTGCTCGCTATTGTAACATGCTCTGCGACAAAGGGTCCGCCACGTTCACGTAATAAACGTTGTTATTATTTCCCCTCGAAGATAAATGACGCGGTGCAATAATAGTTTAACAACGTTTCGTGCACAGACTGTGTAATAATTGTTTCTTTTGGAGGCTGAAGATACACGCCTTTCATGTCCAACTGTTCAAAAATCAGTCTTCGCGTACACCAATTCACCTTGCAACAATTTATTTATATCGAATACTTATCGAGAAGAATATTATTATTAAGAAAATTAGAATTAAAAAAATTAAAAAATTAGAATTAGAAAATTAAAATTAGAATTATTATATTGACTTAACTTAGCGTATTATTGCATTGAAATTTAACTAAATTTCTTCAAAAAGTAAAACTTCATAGCATAATGTAACTAATTGTAACACGGTCCATCCGAATCTATTATGTTTACAATAAATATATTAAATCACATTAAATCGAATTAAATCAAATCGAATTAAATCAAATCGAATTAAATTATATCAAATGAAATCAAATCCTATTAAATAACTGGAACGTGGATCAGATCCGACGCGTGTGCAGATTTGCGATAAATCCAGTCGAAAACTGACATATAGTTACACCGTTCTCATAAACCTATCGGTATAGTAATTCAACGACGAAAAATCTGTCCGCGAAATGAGTCGAATTGCCCGCTAAATTCCGATCGTTGCGAACGAACTTACGGAAATGTGTATTCGCGTAAAGATCCGCAAACGAAGAAGTACGTTGCCGATGATATTTCCCATCAGCGTTTCGCGCACGACAGCGCGCGCGTTGTCGTTATCGAACGTCAGTAATCCGGCGGGTTAATTGATTTAACAATCGGCCGGTTTCTCGCAAACGAACAATCACGTCATATTGTAATGACTAATAGGACCGCCGGCAAAGTGCATCGTTCCGCGCTGCAGAGACCCGGCCCGACCCGCTGATGTAATATTAACGAGTATTAACGACGGATATTTCAGCAGCTGGTTATGGCTTTCCATTTATACTTCTAAATATATCCTGTAAAGTATTTCACGACCTGCGGCGCGCCCGTAATCGAACAAAGCGCGCCCCGGAACCGGCGAAAACGTTTTATCGAACGCCGCGCCGGCGACCGTTTTGCATCCCTTTGGACGCGTTTCATTGTAATTCGGTTCAATTATCGTTTGATTATATTGGACACGCGGCCGCGTAATTAGCTTTGTCGCGCGAGATGACCGCTCGCGCAAATGATCCCGGTGCTGCTCGGCGTCGCGCGCGGATCCGTTTTTTAATTGATACCTCAGACAATCGCCGCGCGTTAATCGCCGTCGCGCGCGGAGCCACCGAGATCCGATTTGATCGCGCGTGAAACCTGTCAACGATCCTTCGACCGTCCATTCCTCGTTATCGTTCGGCGGACGGGGGATTCCACGGAAGATGGGGAATTTCATAGGGCGCGTATTTCATAATAGAAAGCTAATTTAAGCTTATTAATGTTGTAAATCAGAGTGATGCATACTCCTATTGGTAGCATTCCGCGTTACTCGTAAATTTGCCGGATACGTTCGCGAAATAATTTCGGCTCGCGACCGTGCGAAATAACGGTGTTGCGAGGCTTTAGACATCGGCAATTGCTTAAAATCGTCGACGTTTTAACGTGCGACTGTACCGCGGTCGGTTCAACAGATTTGATTCTACGAGTATTGTTGTAACAGTTCTGTCCGTTTTTGAATTGAAATATAACACAATTTTCATGTATTTAATAATATTTATTGTAGAATATACTTTCCATCGTTACTTATGACTTCTTGCCAGCGCGATGGCAACTTGTAAATGCCATTTTTGAAAAATGATTTATTTTTAGAGGCGAAGAACTCGACTAGTGCTTGGTTGACGTCAGCTTCAGTTTTGAATTTTTTTTCCTGTAAAAAGTTTTGCAAAGAGAGAAACAAGTGATGATCGGAGGGTGCTAGGTCTGGGGAGTATGGCGGATGCGACAGAATTTCCCAGCCTAGCTCTGCGATTTTCCGACGAGTCGCCGAAGCAGCATGTGGTCTGGCATTATCATCGGTAGCCATGTTGTCACGATCGCGTCTCGCTTAATAATGACATGAGACATCTTTGTTTCAGTTTATTTAGGAGAGTACATGCGTGTAAATGCAATGATAAAGAGAGATAGTCATATATGTCTCAAATCAACATGTGCATATGGATTGAAACTTGAAGTGACGCCGTCGGACAGAACTTTCCGATAGACATAATAGAATGACGCTTCTACCAGAAACCGTCAGATAAATTTATGCGGCCGAAGATATGTTGATACAAAAGTTGCAAAAATTTAAGTGGATTCAATCTCGCAATTTTTATAAGGCAGCGCGTACTATACTATTATTATACTATTATTATTATATTATTATTATTATTATTATTATTAATATTATTATTATTATTTTCAGCGTTCGGTGAAAGCGAAAAGTGAAAGGGAAAAATATGAATTTACAGAAATAGGGATCCGAAGATGTCGAGAACTGATATTACTGCGCGCGAGATAACGCTGCTACCATAATTAACCACTGCGGTTGCCGAGTCATTTCGACCCGGAGCATTCAAATCGTTCGCCTAATTGCTCAATGTTCGATAATTAAATAAAATAAACTGCCGTCGCGCTAGGAACGATAGAAACGCTAAAAAGTCTGCAAGAAGTACCGTCGAAAACATGTTCTGAAAAATTGCCGTAAAAAGGCCCCGAATTGCTGCAAGCATCCTCAGTAGTATAGTTGCGAAAATAGTCCGCCGTTCGAGGATTAAAAAGAACCTCGAGTTCAAATATTTCCGCGAGCATCGTCTATCTATCGTCGCAACAAGCACTTCGCCGGCCAACTCGAAACTGGAGAATTTCAAAAAACACTTGATAAAGTGTTCACGAGATATTTGCGAAAGCAAAGTGAAATGTAATCTAAAAGAATTTGTTTCCTGCTGGAAAAATGCAACGAGACACAAGTGCGCGAGGAAATGCAAATTCAGAAGATTCGTGAGCCGCATAAAAATCCGCGCAGCCTGACTGCTGCGAGTATAAAAAGATCCGGTTCCCGGTTCCGGGTCAGCCTCCGACTGTTCAAGAACTTGTTAACACGTTGAATGCCACGGGGGTCACCGGTGACCGGCACTTAACTTGGCGGTGACGCCATGGGGGCCACCGATGACCGGCGCGTCCAAATTGATAGAAATATATATATAGAGTGTCCCAAAAATGTCTCGCAATCCGAAAGTGGTGGGTTCCTCGGGTCATTTGAAGCAACTTTTTCCTTTGCAAACATTTTCTCCGAGGCGTCGTTAACGAGTTATTAACGAAAAACAGTGACCAATGAGAGGCGAGCTCGGCTGGCGCGAGGCGACCGAGCCAATGAGCGGAACTGGGCTTCGCGCGCTGGTTGACTGGGGCGCCTCGCGTCAGCCGTACTCGATCCTTATTGGTCACTGTTTTTCGTTAATAACTCGTTAACGGTGCCTCGGAGAAAATTTTGGTAAAGGAAGAAGTTGCTTCAAATGATTCGAGGAACCCGCCATTTCCGGATTGCGAGACATTTTTGGGACACCCTGTATATAATTTAAAACAAATGTCAATATCTAAAATTTTGTATTATTGCCATCGTCAATTCAAACAGCGATCCCTGTCGCAATTAACGTGTCAATCATGGTTATACACTGTAACTGATCTATTGCAGATAACATTTCAACATTATATGTATCACGTAATAGAAAATTCATCGTGGCGCCACGGACAATTTCTGTAAAACCGGCGTGTTAAAGGAGCTGCTCGAGTAAATGATCAACGTTTAATCGATTGTACCTGTAACGCCGGGGACAGCTAAGAAAATGAGAAGTAATGATTCAATATCGCAGGCAGACCGGTCGCGTGTACTGTATTAACGGCACTGATACGGTCGGCGACGTATCACCCACTCGGCTGACACCATTTTTCCATTAAGTCTGCCTACACTTCGTATCGTGTAATAAGCTTTTACGATTTCCCTGCTTCGACTGTTATTACCCTCCTCCCCTGCACGGCCCCCATATCTCGCCGGGTTAATTACCGAAAATGCAAGCAGCCGCGAGACGTTGACGGAAACATTTATTCGGGCGTTCTTAACATTCGTTCCGTATTTTGGAATTGTCTTTCAGAGAAGCCAAATTGCACGGGAAATAGTGTTGTAATAGTGTTTTAGTTTGAAAGCGACGCAATATTTTCACTTGCACTGTACGGAATAATCAGCGATATTTAATCCATGAATGTTTGACGTCTCCGACTGTAATTTATTTATTTATTTGCGAAAATTCTACCTCGAAAACGGGGACCGCCATTTATCGCGATGATTTTCATTTTTAATGTAATTTCAATCGCACTCTTTTCCGCAACCGATTCCATTAAATTCGCATTAAATTAAATTCGTATCAAATGAAACCTGTGTGAAATCAAATTTGTCTTAAATCGAATTTATATTAAAATGAATTTATTTATAATCGAATTTATTTATAATATCGAATTTATTTAAAATCAAATTTATATAAAATCAAATTTATGTGAAACCTAATTTATGCGAAACCTAATTTATATTTAAAGGACACACCGGACACTTCGTAAACTGCAAATTTTTAATCGGAGGACAACAATTTCAAACTTTGATCACTTTCGTATTCGATAGTTCTGTCCGTCAGCGAGATTTATATTTTGATTCGATAACTACGATTTTCATCGTGTAATTCTTACGCACGCGTGCAATCTTATTTCCGGAGAAATTAGTAGAGGCGCTTGTAACGGAGACTCTCAAATATCTCTTAAACATCGGTAGTTCCGTGAAACGCGCGACCTCCGCGTGGTAAAAAATTGAAATATGAATGATACAGCGGATGTAGCACGTAAATGGGAACATCTTGGCTGTTTATGGATGTATAAAAAAGCTGTTCAAAGCGATAGTAAATTGTTCGAAGGAGGGAATAAAACGGCAACAAAAAAGAATCTCCCTGAGCCGCCGCTGTACAATATTCTTTCATTTGGTTCCGCGGCAAAAAAAAATAAGGAAGAAAAAGAAAAAGAAAAAGGAAAAGAAGGAGAAAAATAAAATACGTTCGCCAAATTTTTAAAACGCCGGCCGCCGTAAATCTCAATTACTTTGCAGACACAGCGCACTTTAGAAATAATGCAGCTTGTTCGGGGAATAAGTTATTGCTCATCCTTTAAGTGCTATAGACCTGATTATACGTCCGGATCGTGATAAACTGCGAGCGGAAAGGACGTGTACACATGGTTGCCGGATTGAGTCCTGAACGTTATTTTATAAAGCTCCGCTACCTGGTGGAGCGCAACGACGGTAACACATGTCCCTCGCAGGTTTCGCTCATTCGAAAGCCATTAAAAAAATGCTCCGAGGAGAAGCCCGTAAGAATATTGCTATCGAAATCGAATTGACGGGAGCGTGAAAATAGAGGAACGGAATATCATTTATTTTGCTTCGAATTTGTCTTATTGAGATAATGCGAGAAGCAACGTTGAATGTAATTCGATGGGGGAATATTAAATGTTTAAATTGATGGTATGTTATATATATTTCGCCGAATAAAAATTCCCATCTCTCTCTCTCTCTCTCTCTCTATATATATATATATATATATATATATATATATATATATATATATATATATATATATATGTAATTTTCCCGTTATTATTATATAATATTCCCATCTATATATATATATATATATATAGAGAGAGAGAGAGAGAGATGGGAATTTTTATTCGGCGAAATATATATAATATCCCATGAATTTATATATATAAATTTATAAATATATCAATTCATATATATATATTATATCTATAATAATATATCTTTAATATATCTATAATATATCTATAATAATATATCTATAATAATATATCTATAATAATATATCTATAATATATCTATAATATATCTATATAATATTTTTATTAGGCGAAATTCTGCGACGAACGAATTGAATGGCACATAAACGATTTGGTCTGAAGTTATTCGAATCGGTAAAAACGTAATCTAACAATCTGACTAACTGTTCTATTATCACGCCTATGTCTCCTAATTGGTTCGATTAATCGTGGTTTCATCGCATTCATTTGTACTAAAATTAAGAATTAAAATTAAGAATTAAATTCGATAATGCCTTGAAACGAGTACTATCGAAGGAGACGGAATTTCAAAGTGGTTATTTCGATCAATTAAGAAGGGAAGCTTGCCATGATGGTGTAAAAACGTGACTCGTAACCAGTCTGAATTAACCCGCTTCAAAACAAAGTGTCTCAAAATTATTGCACGAGCGAGAAATGAGAGGTTCCTGGGATCATTTGAAGCAACTTTCTCCTTAGCGAAAATGCAATCCGAGGCTACGTTTGCGAGTTATTAACGAAAAACAGCGACCAATGAGTGGCGAGATTAACTAGCGCGAAGCAGCCGAGCCAATCAGCGTAACTGGGCTCCGTCCGCTCATTGGCTCGGCCGCCTCGAGTCAGCTAATCTCGTCTCTCATTGGTCATCGTTCTTCTTTAATAGCTCTTAAACGGAGCCTCGGATTGCAATCTCGCTAAGGAAAAAGTTCCTCCAAATAAGCTCAGGAACCCCCCATTTCCCGCTAGTAAAATAATTTCGGGACACCCTGTATATCCGTCCATCCTCGCCTAGCAACCGGTTCCACCGAAATGACTTTTACTATCTATCGAATATCAGGAAAACGGCGGCGGGGGCGGGGGGGCATACGGCGATGCATAAAAAATCCAGTTTATGGCGTCTGTTAGGACCCTACGATATCCTGCACGTCCTATTCCCGCCTGGCGACGTCTTTTTGACGGCGATACCGCTTCCTGTCGCTGCGGACTACCAACCGTATTCAAGAGTAAAGACTCGCTCCCGACCCTAAATAAACCGAATAGCGCGTCGCTAAAAAATTTAGTTGTCTAGGAAGCATAAACAGCGGCGTATAACCGTTTCAAAACGGCTGGCATAACTAGAACGATTACCTGTGTGTGCTTGCTAAGTGAGGGGAGGGGGGCAAATTGAAATTTTTCTTCGCGAAACTTCAAGCATCTGAGATTAAACGCGTTCGCTCTTTCCTTATTGGCCTATTTGCAGTAAATTCGCTCTAATTGACGCTCAGATTGTCCACAAAAATGGACAATTTGGGAAGAGAATCGTTGCGCGAAATAGAAGTTTTCTTCTATCGAGCGCTTTAAAATAAAACTGGACCGGACGAGTAGTTCAGAGCAAACGTGGTTGCGAGTCAATTTTTGGCTGGGACGATTTAATAGCGCCGTTTGCAAGCTGTACCTTCGTTTTATTTTCTGTAGAAGTTGGACAGGTACATGTGTCTCCGTTCGTTTCTCTCTGAATAGCGGAACGAATAAGAACTGTTTACAATAATGTCTACCTAATTGACGCTCAGATTGTCCACAAAAATGGACAATTTGGGAAGAGAACCGTTGCGCGCGCGCGCGCGCTCTCGCAACGGCGAGGACCAGGAGGACTACACTCCGCGACAAAAAGATAACAGAGTATAGCACGGTTTATAGTTAACGCGACTGTCGTTTATTTAACGTTGCGACCGAGCGTCCGTTTTTTATACAGACTTGCCGAATACAAGTAAATTCTCCCTAATTGACCCTCAGCTCGGAAACGAAAATGGACAGAGAACAATGGAAAGAGGAGATACGATTATTCGATAGCCTCGCGGCTCGTTCTCGTAGTTGTTGACGATCGGTAACTGTAAAAACGAGCTCGAATAATCGTATCTTCTCCTCCGAAATTGTCCATTTTTTTTCGTGGACAATCCGAGATCTCAATTAGGGAGAATTTACTGTATTGTTTAACGCGCGCGCCCGCGGCGAGCGCGGATCATGCAAATTGAAATGTTACCAGGCGTGCCACGGCGATCCGAACTCGTTGTTATCGTACGAATCGAAGAACGAATCGTTTCATGAATGTTTCTTCCAATAATTCGCCGTTGTATTTTTACCGGACCGGCGATGTATTTACAAGATTGTGGTATTGTTTCAGGAGATGAAAGTTAACTGGGCGACCTCTCCGGGAAACCAACCAAAACAAGACACTAGCAGTGAGTACCTTGTAATTTTTATAATTCTGCCGCTGTGTCGTTTGAAAATATTAACGACGCTCGACACGACGGCCGATTTTCTGAGCACTGTGTAAATACATATAAATTTCGAAACGACTGAACTCTCTTTCTCGTGAAAATACAGAACATTATGAAAGCGGCGTGCGATCGAAGAAGTCGCGATTATTACACGATGGTTATTATAAGCGCGAATCGAAAAATATTCCATCGTCGACGCGCGGCGAATTATTGTAGCAAGACATCGTTCTGAACCAGCGAATACAGTTCACAGTGAAAAAAAATATATATATATATATATATATACATTTTTTTGTAATAAAAGTTCAGCTTAGGTGCCCTCATGTAACACGATAGAATTTCTCATCTCTCTTCGATTAGAAACAGAGAGAATTGGTTCAGTCTTGAATGAACTTGAGCCGAAAGAAATTCTACGAACGATAAACGGGAAATTAATAGTACGCATTTTTAAGAAAAAAATGCATACATTCAACACATAATAAATCTTAGGTTACTTCGTCGTTTCACGAGCATCAAGATTCTACAAAATTTTCTACCAACATTCTGATGAAGAATAATGTGTTGTCATTCTACCGTGTCCGTCGTAAATCATCGGGGGTTTAAGACTCATTAGTACTTCTCGGAAGCACTTCTTGATCTACAAAAGTCAACAAATTTTTCATTAGACTCTAATCCCGGAGCTTCGGCTACCATCTTTGGGAATCTGTATCGTCTTTTAGCTGGATCAACGAGATATACTGTTCTATCTCGAGTGATCGAATATCATCTTATGTCTCAAAAAAAATACTCGAAACATCGATAACAGAATGGTAGAATTTTATTTCGACTTAACATACGTGAGTAGTAGATCCTATTACAAATCTTCGCAACCCTCTGACACGACATCATAGGGCAAAGGGTTCACAAAAATAACACCAGAACAATTGTAGGAGATATTTAATTTCCTTGTCTCAGGCGAAATAGTTTATAAAAAATGAGCCGGATCAATTGAAAGCTCAGGCTTTGGACTTTCGAACGAGCCTAAGCAGACTATCGTACGATTTTTCCCTTTGATGTTATGGCAGTTCAAATATATCAACGAATCAAGGATCCTTCGATTTTGCAGATCACTACATAAATTTCGAACAATTTCAGGCAAAAATGATGATCAATCGAAATTAATAATAATAACAATTCTAAGCAGACTATCGTACGATTTTTCCTCTCGAAGTTATGGCAGTTCAAATATATCAACGATTGAAGGATCCTTCGATTTTGCAGATCACTGCATAATCTTCGAACAATTTCAGGCAAAAATGATGATCAATCGAAATTAATAATAATAACAATTCTAAGCAGACTATCGTATGATTTTTCCTCTCGAAGTTATGGCAGTTCAAATATATCAACGATTGAAGGATCCTTCGATTTTGCAGATCACTGCATAATCTTCGAACAATTTCAGGCAAAAATGATGATCAATCGAAATTAATAATAATAATAATTCTAAGCAGACTATCGTATGATTTTTCCCCTCGAAGTTATGGCAGTTCAAATACATCAACGATTCAAGGATCCTTCGATTTTGCAGATCACTGCATAATTTTCGAACAATTTCAGGCAAAAATGATGATCAATCGAAATCAATAATAGTAATAACAATTCTTTTAATATACCATCAAAAAAGTAGATTACAAAATAGATTAGAAGTAACTTTATTTTCTTATCTAATACAGAATCTTCCAAATAAACTTTCGTTGACATAATAGTTGCACATGGGTGCACGTAGTTAAAATACATTTGAAATGCTACTTCCATATGCATCTCCTATTCCAAAACAAGTTTATTTTCCAAATTCTGCAGTAGATGAGAAGACACGAATATCAACAGTCTATTTACTATTACAAAAATCTATTTCCCCAAGTCGTTATACAGTAAATTCTCCCTAATTGACGCTCCCTAATTATGCACGAAAATGAACGATTTGGGAAGAGGGGATACGATTAATCGAGCCTCGCACCTCGTTCTTACAATCCTCGACGATAGATGACCACGAGGCTCGAATAATCGTACCTCCTCTCCCGAAATTGTCCACTTTCGAAGCTGACGGAAAATTCGGGAGAATTTCCTCGGAAATGTGACTTACGCCGATACGATTCAAAGCCACCGGAACGTCTCCCAGGGTATCAATCAACGACCGGCCGCTTAACATCGAAAGATCCGCGTGTCCCGCACGGTCCATCCCCGCGGAAAGCCGAAAGGGTGAACACGTGTAACCCGGCTCCATTATACATGCATAGTAGCGAGCGATGAGCGGGTGTGCGTGTTTGAAATTCAGTGAGGGGCAGCAGCAATATTTAACTCAGTCTGAAATTCCTCTTTTTATAGACTTGTAAAACCGTGAAAGGCACATGGGACCCGATCCTGGCCGACCCCACCCCCGTCCCGTCGCCTTCGCCCGTGTCGTCCTACGCTCTGTCTCCCTTTATCCCGCTTTCTGCCGCTTCCGAAGCGGTTAGAGACGGCGGTCCCTGTATCTCTCGTCGTTCTTCTCGCCGGCTTTTCCATTGCCGGACCCCTCCCGCGCCGTCCTCGAGCCCTCCGCCCTCGAGCCCGTCGCCCCTTCGTACCCGGCGCTCCCTCCCCCCCCACACACCCCCCCGATCCTTTTTCGAAGCCGTACGCTATACCTCCCCGCGGACAAATGCAAAACTAAAACGCGCACCTTTCCCCCATTCTCTGTGTAAATACGGCCCGGGAAACTACTGCACGGTCGTTGAACGGGGTAAGCACACTTTTTCCAAGCCCCGTACGCCCGCCCGCGGCACCCGCGCACCCTCTCCGCGATCGCATTCCCCGTCTACGAACAGCGGATACCTCTGTGCGGGCTGTGGCCGCAACTGAGACGGGGAATACCAAGGCGGCGAAGGCACACGGTTATTTTACTTTTCCTGGATGGGAATGCGAGGAATCTCTGGTATATATATATATATATATATGTATATGTATATGTATATGTATATGTATATGTATATATATATATATGTATATATGTATATATCGGCGGCACACCTGCGCATCCTGCAACTGCGACTATGGCCGCGCCATGCCGAGCCACCGAGTGCACATGTATATTACGCGAGTTTATTTCTGCCCGGCGTACCTCACCGCGCACACACTTTCGGAAAACCAAATCTCTGTAGTCTTGTAAGTTACGCCGCGCCGGAACATCTCCGTAGCGAGCTTGCGAGCCCGGCTTTCTGACTGCGCCGCAGTTTTCTTTGTTTCGAGAATCGCTCCGGGGCCCGTCCGATCTCGGCTCGCCGTTCCCCCCAAGCGTTGCTCGTCGCGCCAAACACGACGACCACTGAATGCGATCAGCGTCCGTTGCTTTGTAAGGACGAATTCGTTCGTTCGATCGAATTTATTTAGAGATTTTGTCCGGTTTTGTTAGAGTCTGTGATCGAAGCAGGGAATTTATTGTTAACGAGTATGGTAAATTCTCCCTAATTGACGCTCGGATTTTGCATAAAAATGGAAAATTTTGGAAGAGGAGATACGATTATTCGAGCTTTTCATAGTTACCGATTCTCAACGATTATAAAAACGAGCTGCAAGGCTCGACTAATCGTATCTCCTCTTTCCGAATTGTCCATTTTCGTGCGCAATCTAAGCGCGAATTAGGGAGAAAATACTGTCCAGTAATGTCTCTCTAATTGACGCGCAGATTGTGCTGAAACATGGACATTTTGGGAATAGGAGATACGATTATTCGAGCCCCGCGGCTCGTTTTCATAGTTACCGATTCTCAACAATTATAAAAACCACCTACGAGGCTCGAATAATCGTGTCTCCTCTTCCCAAATTTCCCATTTTTGTACGCAATCTGTGCGTCAATTACGGAGAATTTACTGTATTTATGGTTTGAATTATTTAACATGGGGAGGTGTCGTTTACATTGTAAATTCTAGGGGATGAAGGTGTAATGAACTGTAGGGAAATCGACCCCACCATTCTATGCTGGACATATCTGTCTAACTTCGTTTCTATGGGTTTTCTTTACTTTTATGGTATTCGTTATTTTGTTTTCGAGGGTGTGAATTAATGTCAACCCTTTCATAGACTCTGGGAACTAAGCTTCAACCCCCCCCCCCCGCACACACTTTTATTGCGCATTCGGACGCCAGGCTCAAATATTTCCACCGTTGAAATGTGCTGCCATCTGTATATAGGTCCCAGCACCCTTAATTCTGAGGGGTGAAAAATTATAAATAACAGGAAAGCGAATAACATTGCTTTGATATAGGACAAGCTCTGATATAGGATTACTATATGATAAAATTATGGTAAGTGAATGTCCCAATTCTTTTGAAAGTTTATATTGTGCCCATGAAAGGGTTGAAGCCTTAATCGGTTAATATTGTTAATAAATATTAATCAGAATTACTGAGTGCAAGTAAATTTAATCCTTTGCACGCGAAGCTATTTTAACCATAAATCTAGAATAATTTTTCTAGCTTATAGCCAGCATTTTCTGGCATATTTTTATGGCATTTTGTATGAGAAAGTGCATTTTATGCGTATGAAATTGCGTCTTGTGTTATATTAACTCTGTTAGTATAAAAATTATCTTAGAACGTGATGTAACAAATTTTTTAGTGATGCTTCGGAGTCACCACTCTAATTCAAAGGGTTAATATTGGAACATTCCAAACTGTATGAATTAATATAAAATAATTACATTAACGTATATTGACGATGTCTAACGTTAAGTGTTGTAAGCCATCCTTGGAAGATAAAACGGTGAAATTTATTTGTTAGTATTGCGCCGAAGTATGCGACAGAATACGACGAAATTTGCATAATAAAATTGTCCCTCGATGGTAGCGCGAAGATTTTTAGTGACGTTTAAACAGAGTTGAAAGGGAGGAAATTCTAGGGTCGTCTTTTGCGATGCATCGATGCACATGTATTTCTCTACGTTCTCCTCAAATACATATATGCACACGTATGAAAGGTAGAAATTATTTCGTAAAGTAAGTAACTTTAATATGGTAGAATTTTCGTGGCCAATATATCAACGTAGCATAATTACAAGTAACTTATTACTGCGCAACGGATTCTACGTAATTGCACGACGAAGGACAACGTCGAATTCACGTGAAAATGAAACGCTGCGTTCGAATAGTGCGAATCTACGAATAGTCTGTCGCTAGTGCGAGGGTGACGTATTCGACGAGGAAACGAGGGTGCTTCGACGCTGCGAAATTCATTTAGGAAAAAAAAGGTACGCGAACGTCCAATAAGACCCTGACAACGGTCTCTGTACTTCGAGGAAGCATCCGCCTTCCGAGGGTCAATATATGCAAAGGAATAGATTATTAAAGCAGAACTTACGAAGTCAAGAGTTTCGTAATAGGAAGTCTCTACCGAGGCACACTAAGGTATCTATCCCGACAGACTTGTTAACAAAGTTCAGCCAAGCCTATTCTATAAATGCGCTATCGAACGAAGCTATCCGACGAAAAGTAACGGACGAGCTGAGCGAACATCATTGCCAAAATTATTCAACTACAACATGCTTTCATTATCCATGAATGTAAATTGACGGAATCAAGTTGTCCTTCGTTCCCAAAGTGTGGAGGATAATTGATCTTCGAGACAATGATTGTGCCAATGTTGCATATTTTCACAATTTTACAATTTTTTATGATTTTACGATCTTAAGATTTTACGATTTTTCAATTTTACAGTTTCACAATTTTACAATTTTATAATTTCACAATTTCACAATTTCACAATTTCACAATTTTACAATTTTACAATTTCACAATTTCACAATTTTACAATTTTACAATTTCACAATTTCACAATTTTTCAATTTTTTCAATTTTTCAATTGTTCAATTTTTCAATTGTTCAATTTTTCAATTTTTCAATTTTTCAATTTTTCAATTTTTCAATTTTTCAATTTATATATATATAAATTATGTGTGTGTGTGTGTGTAACGTGAGAGATTCCGACTTCCTTTCCTGACTTATTTACACGTATTTATGACGCAGAATATTTTAATTCTGATTTGCGCATGCATCATGTTCAACTAGAAACCATTCTGCCTTACGAATTGAAGAAATTACGTGCAATTTTAATCCTTATTTATACGAACACAGAATCTCGAATCACAGAACTACATACACTTCGTGACAAAAGCATACAATGCATTAAAGTTAAGTGATTTTTATTTGTTCGACGTTGCAATCAAGGTTTCGTTTTTAAACGAACGTGCAAAACACCGTTATAAACATACACGAATTAAATAGCAATTAATAATAAAATATAATATTATATTATTATATTTATATTATTATTATATATTATATATTATATGCGTATAAAATAATTATATATTATTATATTATTACTATTATTAGTAATAATATAATTTCATTTGAAACAAAATAATTCATAAAAATTCTGTTTCTTGAAATAAAACTGTTTCGACTGGCAGAATTCAATTCTATTTCATTCGTGTACATTTATAACTGCGTTTTGTATATTTCTATAAAAACGAAAACTTGATCGTAACGTTAAACAATTAAAATCAATGATTTGATCGCAGAGTATACTTCCAGAAAAATCTTCAAACTCAACTGTATCTGAAACTCTCTCTCTTAACTTCGGCAAATGGTCTTCAACCATAGCAACCGTGCTCGCAAAATTACAATGAAGAAGCAGCATGTCGACGCAACCAGCGAAAAAATGATTGTTTCGCGACGCTAAAGCACCCCTTACAATGTTGGTCATGTGCTCGCCTGGTCCCATAAAGCTCAGCATCCCGCGTAGCCAAAGAATAGCCTGTCGCAGACGTTGCTGCCTTAAATTCGGTCCCCGGGAAATCTCAAAACGCTTCTGCATCCCCGATGTAACGGCCGCATAAAACCGCGGCACTTTTACGCAGAAGCATAAACCCTGTCGTTCAAAAATGACGCGAGAGCTTCTTACGGCTAATCGTTCGACTGCGAGCTACAGCTTCGAGCGTTACATGGCAGTCGTTACACCAGAAATCGAAGGATACTCCGCGGCAAAAATTTCGCACGATCCGCAGCATCGTATAGGGGCATTTTATGTCGAAATTGAGATTTATTTAAATTTCTTTCAATGAAATTGTATCCTCGCGTTTCATCGGCTGGTTAACATTTATCATAATTTCGGTTAATATTTATTAACCGATATTGTGATATTGTTAATATACTTAGTAAATATTGTTAACAAATATTAACCAAAATTGTGGTATTGTCGATAATTACAATATTTAATCAATATTGTTAGCGAATATTAATCAATATTTGATATTGTCAATAATTATAATTTTTAAGAAATATTGTTAGTATATATCACAATTACAATATTTAATAAATATTGTTAGTAAATATTAATCAAAATTGTTATATTGTCAATAATTACAATATTTCAGAAATATTGTTAATAAATATTACTGAAATTATAATATTTAATCAATATTATAATTGTCGACAATATCACAATTACAATATTTATTAAATATTATAATTATCGACGATATCACAATTACAATATTTATTAAATATTATAATTATCGACGATATCACAATTACAATATTTAATAAATATTATTAGTAAATATTAATCAAAATTGTGATATTGTCAATAATTACAATATTTAATAAATATTGTCAATAAATATTAATCAAAATTGTGATATCTTCGATAATCACAACATTCAATAAATATCGTTAATAAATATTAATCAAAACTGTGATAAGTATGAACCAACCAAAATTTCTCTGAAAACTTTTTGAGAAAGTTTGTTGAAAGAGGTTTTCGAAAATTCGAAACTAAAAAATTAACACAAAATGATCAAAAATTCGAGACGGTCCTCTTTGGTACCTGTTTTTTTATAAAATTATTTACTCGTTCTAAAGATTCGTCGACACCGAAATCAATGTATCCAAACCAGATCGTCGCGACAAATATTCCATCGTCGGCGCGTGACAGCGGAAACGCCTCGACGCCCAAGCGTTAAACTCCAAGATGAAATTTCAACAACGAATCGGTAAACTCGTCGGTGCCCGTGTGAATTGTTTCACGAGCCGCGCGTCTCGCCGATAATAATATTACAGGCGGCGCGAGGCCAGAGATCTTGCGCTGCGAATTTTCGACAGCGGAGCTGTCTGCCGTATAAAAAGATACGGACACACGAGTTTCCGATGGCGAAGGCGCCGCAGCTTTAGAACCGCGGACGTTTACGAGCGCTTATAATGCACGCTCGGGGAGCTCGGCGGGCGGCCGCGAATATCGCGCGGAGAGAGATAACGCATCGCGCGGAGAGTCGCGGGACAGCTCGCGGGCATAATGAGAGCAGATTTCGAAGGTGCGCGGGCGAATCTTTCGGATTCGCTTCTCTTTATTTTCTTTTTCTTTCCTTTTTTCTTTCTTTTTTTTCGTTGCGATGGGTCCGAACCTTGTCGCAGCGCGCGTCATAAAGCAGGCGGTTTATTTCCTCGGGATCCAACGATTTCAGAACGTGCACCGCTGTCCGCTCTAAGGATGACATGTTATAACTGCCCGCCCTCGCAAAACTTTTAACGCTAGAGTAAGCAGCGTCTGCGAATGCTAACAACGACTGTGTCTCGCAAATTATAGCGCCGGGAAATTGCTTGGGGAACGCGGTCCTGGAATTTCTTTCTGTCGCGCATTATTTCGGATTTTAACAGGTCGCTGGATTTTCGATGTCGGAATCGTTTGCCGCACACTCTCCTTACGGAGAGGCAACGCTGCTGTTCGTAAGCTGCATTATGCTGGTCTTCGATGCACGGATTTCTTTGATGCATCACGATGTTAACCGTTTGCGTACCAGATGGTTCTGAAAAAAAAAACAGGATCGAAAAGCGCCGAAGAGCGCAATAGCGCTCCTTCGATTATGTGTCGAAAAAAGCCGAAGAGCGCAATAGCGCTCCTTCGATTATGTGTCGAAAAAAGCCAAAGAGCGCAATAGCGCTCCTTCGATTGTGGTATTGTCGATAATTACAATATTTAATCAATATTGTTAGCGAATATTAATCAATATTTGATATTGTCAATAATTATAATATTTAAGAAATATTGTTAGTATATATCACAATTACAATATTTAAATTATTATGTCGAAAAAAGCCGAAGAGCGCAATAGCGCTCCTTCGATTATGTGTCGAAAAAAGCCGAAGAGCGCGATAGCGCTCCTTCGATTATGCGTCGAAAAAAGCCGTAAAACATAAAATAAAACGTTACGATTGAAAATATATATACTATTAATTTAGAATAGGTAACAACAAAATGCAAATTGGATTACTGGCAGCGATGCGACGCGCGACGTATACATGCGTCTGAAAGACTGGAGCACGTTTCGACAAATTTCGGGTGGGCCGTAAGTCGTCTGTTTCGGCCAAATGCCCTGGCTTTTCTCGACACATAATCTGAAGAGCGCAAAAGTGGCTCGTGGTACGCTAACGGTTAAGGAATACAGTGATGTCTCCCTTACTGACGCTCAGATTGTGCAGAAAAATGGACAATTTGGGAAGAGGAGATACGATTAATTTGAGTCTTGCGCTTTGTTTTTATAATTACAGATTCTCAACAACTATAAAAACGAGGCGCAAGATTCGAATAATCGTGTCTCTTCTTCCCAAATTGTGCATTTTTCTGCACAATCTGAGCGTCACGGTTAGGGAGACATTACTGTATTTGCTTTCTTAGATCTGTCCTTGTTCGCGCATAGATTTTATACCTTTTCTGTGTGCAATGTTATCTTTATTTAATTATTCCTTTATATTGGATTATGCTGGATTAAATTATATTATATTATATTAGGTTATTTATGCTTCTTGAAAGCAGACTGCGGATTTTTATGCAAAATGGAAAGAGTCTGCACTAATTACAAGATGCTGGAGCTATGGAGACTTCATTTCGTTCCATAATCGTTTCAATACAGTATAAATTGTCCCCCAATTTTCCTTCAGCTTGTAGACAAAAGTGAACAATTTGGGAAGTCGAAATACAATTAATTGAGCCTCGCGGCTCATTTTTATACTTTCCGATCGCCAACAATTATGAAAACGAGGTGTAATAATCGTATCTCCTCTTCCAAATTGTCCATTTCTGTTTACAAGCCGAAGAAAAATTAGGGAGAATTTACTGTAGCTTGAAACTGGATCAAGAGTATTATTAAATTCTTTGGATGTTATCACTGTTTTGTGTACTATCAATTGATTTTTGCTATAAATGCATAAAGTCGGCAGTCAACTAACTAACAAACTACTATGGAAGCTCATATCTCTTCAACTTCTCTCTTCGCATAACTTTCTTTTCATCTATTTGACTCACGTAACGCATGATACAATTTCGATCCCAAGCTTTCTGAACACCGTATACATCTAAAATTTCACTCTGTCCATCTGCGTCGTCTTCCTCCGAAAAATCTGCTCCAAGGAATGCTCCGTGCTTCTCAATAAAGAAGAATAATTGCGAGAATAACCGGATGACTTCGGGAACAGATCGAAGCACACCGTTGGCGTCGTTAATTGCAGCGTATTACAGTAATACCTCTCTAATTAACGCTCAGATTGTCCACAAAAGTGGACAATTTTGGAAGAAGAGATACGATTGTTCGAGTCTTTTGGCTAGTTTTTTATGGTCATCGATTCTCAACAACTAGAAAAACGAGCTCCAAGGCTCGAACAATCGTATCTCCTCTCCCCAAATTGTCCATTTTTGTGCGCAATCTAAGCGCGAGTTAGAAAGAAATTCGTGTACAGTAATGTCTCTTTAACTGACTCTCAGATTGTCCACAAGAGTAGACAATTTTGGAAGAAGATATACAATTAATTTGAGTCTTGCGCCTCGTTTTTATAATCACCGATTCTCAACAACTATAAAAACGAGGCGCAAGGCTCGAATAATCGTATCTCCTCTTCCCAAATTCTCAATTTTCGTGCACAATCTGAGCGTCAGTTCGAGTGAATTAACTATATTAAAAGACGGCACAGTGCTCTCTCCCCAATTTGCGCTCAGATTGCGTGCAAAAGTGAACAATTTGGGAAAAGGGGCTACGATTTTTCTGTACAAATCCGAGCGTCAGTTAGGGAGACATCACTGTGATTTCGCGTCACGACGAGTATACTCGTCATGCAAAAGTGGCGATTTGTCCTGCCAGTAAGTATTTCGTAACGCGACAACAAGGGAGGGTAACGATAAAACTGCTTCCTTATCAAATTCCGCGATACAAAAGCGGCGGGGTTCGCGACGATAGGCGAGGCCAACAAATCTGAAACCGTTCGACCAAATAGATTCCGTGTTACCGCGGTGCCGGTTCGGCTGCAGCGAGCATTACCCGACGATTCTGTTTACGTTCGCTATACACAGTTCGGTGCCGCAGCGTTAGAGAATCTGTGTTGGGTTTTCTTCGCGCGATCACCGGTCGAGGTGTGCCGCCCCGGAGAACGGAAAAGGGGGACGGCCCGACGGGTGAACAGCGGAAAGACAAAGACGGCGAACGTAAGCGGATTGGTAGGTCGTCGTGGTGTAGGGTCGGATTGAGCTCGGCTGGTAGACTGCGTAATCGCGCATCGTTTTTCCTGCATTATGAATCGCGCCGGGGGATAATCGTACCAGTATTTACGGGGCTTTTCGGCACAAAGGGGTTACACCGCGAGTCGCGCTCCCGTATTCCGTTTATCTCCGGCGAAGTGTTTACCGTTAGACCATAAGCCACACGCCTTCGCTGTTTATATGCATTACTGGGGCTGTTATCGTTATTAACAAAACAGGACCCCTGTCTTTCCCGCGTCTCTCATTTTCTCCACCGACAGCCTCCGTCCTCCCCCTCTTCGCCGTCGCGCTGCCCTAATCCATCCACTTGCGCTCGTGTTCGCACTCTTTTCTTCTTCGCGCGCGACCGTTTCGCGCCGCTTTTTCACCGTTCGCGCAACCATTCGCGCGTTCGAACGCGATTGGTTTCTCTGCTTCGCCGACCTCCCCCCCTCTCTCACTCCTACAACTCTCTTCCGCTCTTTGCAGCTTCCTCTCTTCTTCTTCTTCTCTCTCGCTCTCTCTCGCGCTCTCTCGCGCTCTCTCTCTCTCTCGTGCTCTTTCTCTCGCGCGCTCTTCCACTCTCGCGCTGTCTCTCGCGCTCTCACTCTCGCGCTCTCTCTCTCGCGCTCTCACTCTCGCGCTCTCTCTCCCGCGCTCTCACTCTCGCGCTCTCACTCTCGCGCTCTCTCACTCGCGCTCTCTTTCTCTCGCGCTCTCACTCTCGCGCTCTCTCACTCGCGCTCTCTCAATCGTGCTCTCTCAATCGCGCTCTCTCACTCGCGCTCTCTTCCACTCTCGCGCTCTTCCACTCTCGCGCTCTTACACTGTCTCTCTCCGTCCTCGTGTCCCCCCGTGCCCCGTTCTATCCGCCTCGGCCCGCGTCTTGGTCTTTTTGCTTCTTTCCCTCGACATCGCTCTTAAATTTAATGACTCGCGAGAGAGAGCAGGAAATTTCGCGAGTCGTGTTTCTTTATTAACGCGGCTACGTGGGAATAATGTAAACGTTTTGCGACACGAACCGACCACCCACCTGCTCGCCGCCGGTGCCGGCTCTTCCCGTGCCCGCGTATAAATATTTTTCTCTACTTCCTGTCATTAGTTCGCCCGTTTCTCCGCCGCTCTTTTTAACCGACCACGCCGGATTGCACCTCGCGGAATAGCTATTTATACGGCGCATTTCGCCCCCGCGCGTATAACAAGATAATTAGTCAAATTACGGGCGGTGCACGCTTTCCCCGACACATGCGACGTTCTTCAATTCTAATTCGTATTTTCGTGGGACGCGCGCGGCAGCGACCGTGCAACGCCGTTTTATGAATCCTTCGTTCCGGGATAAAGCGATCGATCGAATTAAACGTTCCTACGTTTCGGCGAGGGCTTTCGGAAGAAGTTTGTGGGAACATTCGAGGCGAAACGGATGCCGATATTATGCAAAGAAGTAATTTGGAAGCACAGTGAAAAGGAAATTGAAAAAACATCGATAAAAAGAAAATTTGATTTTCTTTTTATATAACCTTGACGTGTTATTTTTGTTGACTGATATTTACAGGGTGCCCTAAAAATGTCTCGCAATCCATATGTTGGGGTTCCTCAGGTTATTTCAAGCAACTTTTTCCTCAGCGAAAATGCAATCCGCGGCTTCGTTTGCGAGTTATTAACGAAAAACAGTGACCAATGAGAGGCGAGCTCGGCTGGCGCCAGGCGGCCCAGTCAACGAGCTGGTCCTGCGCACGTAGCTCAATTCCGCTCATTGGCTCGGCCGCCACGCGCCAGATGACCTCGCCTCTCATTGGTCACTGTTTTTCGTTAATAACTCGTTAACGATGCGTCAGAGACAATTTTTGTAAAGGAAAATGTTACTTCAAATCACCTCAGGAACCAGACTGCGAGACATTTTTAGGACACCCTGTACATGTATATGTACTTGTTACGGCGTACAATAATGAACTACGAAATGAATTAAGATAATATGACGACTTCCTATCGAGTTTTCGTATTTATTTAATTTTCCGTGACCACCTTAACCCTTTGCACTCGAGTGGTGACTCAGAGGCACCGCTAAAATTGGTTACATCACGTTTTAAGATAATTTTTATATTAACAAAATTATTATATTAAATAAAAAATTGTTAAGAGTGTAACTGTTGTGTGGGTCCCAAGAATCAATTTCATATGCATGAAATGCATTTTATCATATAAAATAAAAATACTATACGTGAGAAAAATGATTTTATATTTACAGTTAAAATAGCTTCGAGTGCAAAGGGTTAATACTTTCAGAGGGAGAGAGAGAGAGAGAGAGAGAGAGAGAGAGTGCACCTCTCGATTAAAAATCACGCAATGTCCCGTAGCAGGATCTGTTAATCGTACCAGCCCTAATCACCGTGAAAAACATGCTCGAAAAGACGATCGAACCCGTCCGGATCGTCTGAAACCCCGGCAAACCGTGCGATCGTGAAAATGCCGTAGGAAACCGAGCGACGAAAACCAATCAGAGCGTCGGAAGCGTTAAACTGAACAGTTGGGTGGGCGGATCGAAGCGTTCGGACGTGGCCAAATAAAGCGTAGCCAGGCCGAGGATACCGGACTGGACCCGTTAATCAAGCGTAAGAAGGAGGATTAATCGAAAAGACGATGGAGTGCCGATTAAATAGCCGCGGTTGTAAACGAGCAAGGGCGGGTGCCGTAGGTGTCTAGTGTCACTCGGGTCCGCGAAATACCCGCGTTTAACTGACGACACGATCGGCTCGATGGACCGAGAGAATAGGATCGGCTCGGTAGACAAGTGCATTGTGCATTCTCTTTGTCCTCGACGTTGTACCGAAACCAAGCATCGCGCGCACCGTCCTCCCGGCAGCCGTTCTCGCCGGGCAGCAGCAGCAGCCCCCGGTGGTGTAACGGTGACTCGTGGTAGCGTTGTGCGGCGAAAGCACTGCGGATGGCATTTGTGGGTAGTGCATGGTTGACGAGGGAATCGGTAAACCTCCGGAGCGGCCCGGGGTATCTGCGAGATCAGACCGCGCCCGCGCTACCGTCATACATCGGCTAATAGACACGGGGATATGCGGATCTGCCCCCGAAGCCTTGTGTCACTTACCTATCCTCAACCATCGACGCTCGATATTGTCGTTCGAGATTCGCCACTTGAGATTACGCGGCTACCAATTTATTGATTGAATTTTAGATCTGCCGCCTATCGCAGCCGCATTCTCCAGTCGCCGAATTTACGCTCTTAGAACCGTGTCGCGGCTGCTCCCCGCTTCAAAGCCCTTTTCGCGGGCTCGTTTTTATACTCGTTGCTTAGCAAGGTCGAAAGTTATTTCGGAACGTGGTACGGTATATTTTCTTTAATCGACGATAGAATTGGACGAGAAATTATTGAGTTGGCAACTAAGTAATCGCCGGTTTCAGTTATAGATGTCTCTCACTCCCATTTTTATGATATCCGTAAATGTTATATTATAAAATTATTATTATTATTATTATGTTATTTTTTATTATCCGTGAATGTTAGCAACTGGACAAATTGAATGCAGCGGTCAAGGAAAAGTGACCAGAATTGGTCAATCGTAAAGGTGTCATTTTCCAGCAGGACAATGCTAGGCCGCACACGTCTTTGTCCACTCGGCAAAAATTCATGGATATTGGTTGGGAATTGATGTTACACCCACCATATAGCCCCGATCTCGCGCCATCGGATTACCACTTATTTCGATCCCTGGACAACTCCCTTTGTGGTAAAACTTTTAACGATGATGACGCTGTAAAATCTCACTTAACTCAGTTTTTGGCCGAAAAGGATCAGACTTTCTACGAGCGTGGAATTTTCAAGTTGTCAGAGAGATGGCGAAAGGTCATCGAACAAAATGGAAAATACATTACAGATTCATCTTCATACCAAGTAAAACAAAATTTTTTATTTCATTGAACAAATCGGCAATTACTTAGTTGCCAACCCAATAGAAAGACTTGGGAAGAGGAGAGACGATTATTCCAGCTTTATTATTATTACACTATTATTATTATTATTATGCCATGTGTTAACACTATAGACAGGAAATTCTCCTCAAATTGCCCCTCAGCTTGTGAGCAAAAATGGACAAATTCGAAAGAGGAGGTACGATTATTCGAACTTTATTATTATTACACTATTATTATTATTATTATTATTATTATTATTATTATTATTATTATACCATATGATAACATTATAGACTGGAAATTCTCCTCAAATTGCCCCTTAGCTTGTGAGCAAAAATGGACGAATTCGAAAGAGGAGGTACGATTATTCGAACTTTATTATTATTACACTATTATTATTATTATTATTATTATTATACCATATGATAACATTATAGACTGGAAATTCTCCCCAAATTGCCCCTCAGCTTGTGAGCAAATATGGACAAATTCGAAAGAGAAGACACGATTATTCGAGCTTTATTCTTATTATACTAATAGTAATATTATTATTGTGCTATATGTTAACATTATATACAAGAAATTCCCCCGAAATTGTCCCTCAGCTTGTGAGCAAAAATGGACTAATGGACAAAAATGGATTCGAAAGGGAAGACACGATTATTCGAGCTTGATTATCCCTTCGCACTCGTGCGTTGACTCTGAGGCACCGTTAAAATTTGTTACATCACGTTCTAAGATAATTTTTATATCAACAAAGTCCAGATTTAAAGAATCGTCAAGAGCGTAACTGTTGCCTGAGTCACAAGAGTGAATTTCATATGCATAAAATGCACTTTGTCATATAAAATAAGAATACTAGAAGTCAGAAAAATGATTTTAGATTTACAGTTAAAACAGCTTCGAGTGCAAAGGGTTATTATTATACTATTAGTATTATCATTATTATACTGTATGTATAAAAACACCATGTATATAAATATAATACAATAGAAATACATATAATGAGTATTTCGTGCTTCGTTAATTGCACTTCGTTAACATGCTTCGTAATATATCACTTCATTCGTCGTTATTATAAATTATCGTTATTAAAAAGCTTTATTGCTGTATACAAGATTAAATGTATGTATTCCGATAAAAATAATTGAATTCTCACAAATTTAATTACCGGTTCGAGGGTTTAAACAGTAGACTGCAAATTGTCAACAGAGAACGTATCTTTCAATAATACGAACAATTCGACGGTACACAGCAAGATTTAATTTTTCAATCTCTCTTTCCAATCTCTAATTCGATCGAATCATTTGTCACGCCGTTGTCGGAACACTTGGTTTCATCTAATGAGATCGTAAGTCGCGTGAATCGAACAACACGTTGTCCGCGGTCGTGACGCCCCCGATTGGATTTGTTAGCCGGAATCGCCCCGTGTCACGGAAAATGCAAAATTTCGTTTACGCCGCTGCTGGCCCAGTTTTCGAAGTTGCCCGTGTGTTGGCACGACCCTGGCCGCTCGATTAAACGCCCGTGATTTTTCCGTCGACTGAACCGCTCCCACGGTAATGCGAGATTGGACCTGTGGCGAAGGATGTCGGATGAAAACGACGCTTTTCAACAACTCAATTTTAGATTTAACGAGCGATGATTCGAGCCGCGGCCACGGCGAATCGCGATGCTTGTTCGAACACTTACGCGATCTTCGGGATTATTATGATTGCACGGGAGATCCTTCGCCGACGTTCAATGCACGTATTCTTGCTCTGCATTCTAACTTTTCTATGGTGTTTCCAGTCTATATTTACTTAACAGTATAATAGTAATTGTATAATAATAATAATAATAATAATATTATTATAATACTAGTATAATTATATTATTATTATACTATTACTATTATACTATTATTATTATGTTATTATACTGCTATTATATTGCTATTATACTATTATTATTATACTATAATATATTTATATATACTATATTATATTGTACTATACTATACTATAATTATAATATATACTAATACTATAACAGTAATTGTACAATAATAATAATAATAGTATTATAATACTAGTATAAGTATTATTATTATACTATTATTATTATTATGATATTACCATTATACTATTATTATTATTATACTATTACTATTATACTATTATTATTATACTATTACTAGTATCCTATTATTATTATTATTATAATATTACTATTATACTATTATTATTATTATTATACTGTTACTATTATTCTATTATTATTATTATACTATTGCAATTATACTATTATTATTATTATACTATTGCAATTATACTATTATTATTATTATACTGTTACTATTATACTATTATTATTATAATACTATATATTAACCTTATACATAGGAAATTCTCCCGAAATTGTTCCTCAGCTCGCGAGCAAAAAATGGCAGTAACTCCGCGAAGAAAATGTTACGTCAAGGGGTTATGATAATGTTTCTCGCGGCCAAAGGCGCAGGGTTTGCTTTAAAGCGCTGTAACTTTGCGAAACAAAATGGAGAGAAAGCGGAGAAAGTGGTGGGAGCGATAAAGAGTGAAAGTGTCAGGGGTTCGCGGTGGTTTGCTTCAGCAAACGCGCGTACGCGTGGCGCGGCGAGGCTCGCGAGGAATCTTGAGAAAAAAACATTACGAACGGAAAATGTCATGGAGAAAGTTAAATCAAGCCGCGCACCTGGATATAACCGATAAAAGTGCGAGCTATGAATATGCGAGCGAAGTTTGTACGAGAAGTCCTGCATTATACATTGCAAACTCGTACAACGAAGTAGCAACTCTCTCAACTGTTTACAGACAGTACCGCATTCGCGGATCGCCGGGAAATATCGATGCTTCTCGGTTGCCTTCGAAAAAAAAACACAAATCACGCCGAATGTATGAAAATGAAGAAAATTTGTTGGAACGATCGCGATCGCAGGAACACGACAAATTTGTACGCTTTACAGGAGGAATTCTGAATTCTGCGTAATATGCATTGCGCGAACGTGTGTTTTCTAATTTATTCTTGACGGAAATATTTCCAGGTCAATGCATATCCGCAGATTACTTTTAATTTATTAAAGCAACCGCGTTCCGAAAGTTGTGTTTCTTAATTTATTCTTCGTGGAAATATTTCTAGGTCTGTGAATAACCTCATATTATTTTCAGTTTATTAAGGCAATTGAGTTTCTAAAATTGTGTTCTTTTGATTTATTCTTGATGGAAATATTTCTAGGTCTGTGAATAACCTCATATTATTTTCAATTTATTAAGGCAATTGAGTTACTAAAATTGTATTCTTTTAATCAATTCTCAATAAAAGTATTTGTAGGTCTGTGAATAACCTCATATTATTTTCAGTTTATTAAGGCAGTTGCGTTTCCAAAATTGAGTTCTTTTAATCAATTCTCAATAAAAGTATTTGTAGATCTGTGAATAACCTCACATTATTAACAATTTATTAAGGCAATTGAGTTTCCAAAATTCTGTTCTTTTAATCTATTCTTAATAAAAATATTTCTAGGTCTGTGCATAACCTCACATTATTTTCAATTTATTAAGGCAATTGCGTCTCCAAAATTGTGTTGTTTAATTTATTTTTGACAAAAATAGTTCCAAGTCTGTGAATAACCTCACATTATTCTCAATTTATTAAAGCAATTACGTTTCCAAATTTATTCTTGATAAAAAATAATTCTAGAACCATGAATATCCTCGCATTATTTTGAATTTATCAGAACGATTGCGTTTCCAACTTTGTTCTTTAATTTGTTCTTGACGAAAAAATATTCCTAAGTCCACGAATGTCTCGCAAATTGTGAGTCAGAATATTTTCAATATATCAAGATTAGATTAGATTTGTCTTTAACTTGGAGTTTAGAGTTACATTCGTCACTTTTTAGATGTTAATTGTCGCATTACTTGTTTCCAATTTCGTTCTTTAATTTATTCTTAACGAAAAAATATTCCTAAGTCCACAAATGTCCTCGCAAATTGCGAGTCACAATAACTTCAATTCATCAATATCAGATTAGATTTATTTTTAACTCGGTGTTCAAAGTTACACCCGTCATTTTTTAGTTGTTAAATGTCGCATTACTTGTTTCCAATTTCGTTCTTTAATTTATTCTTAACGAAAAAATATTCCTAAGTCCACAAATGTCCTCGCCAATTGCGAGTCACAATAACTTCAATTTATGAAGATTAGATTAGATTTATTTTTAACTCGGTGTTCAAAGTTACACCCGTCATTTTTTAGTTGTTAAGTGTCGCATTACTTGTTTCCAATTTTGTTCTTTAATTTATTCTTGACGAAAAAATATTCCTAAGTCCACAAATGTCCTCGCAAATTGCGAGTCACAATAACTTCAATTCATCAATATCAGATTAGATTTATTTTTAACTCGGTGTTCAAAGTTACACCCGTCATTTTTTAGTTGTTAAATGTCGCATTACTTGTTTCCAATTTTGTTCTTTAATTTATTCATAACGAAAAAATATTCCTAAGTCCACAAATGTCCTCGCAAATTGCGAGTCACAATAACTTCAATTCATCAATATCAGATTAGATTTATTTTTAACTCGGTGTTCAAAGTTACACCCGTCATTTTTTAGTTGTTAAATGTCGCATTACTTGTTTCCAATTTTGTTCTTTAATTTATTCTTAACGAAAAAATATTCCTAAGTCCACAAATGTCCTCGCAAATTGCGAGTCACAATAACTTCAATTTATCAAGATTAGATTAGATTTATTTTTAACTCGGTGTTCAAAGTTACACCCGTCATTTTTTAGTTGTTAAATGTCGCATTACTCGTTTCCAATTTTGTTCTTTAATTTATTCTTAACGAAAAAATATTCCTAAGTCCACAAATGTCCTCGCAAATTGCGAGTCACAATAACTTCAATTTATCAAGATCAGATTAATTCTTAACTCGACGTTCAAAGTTACATTCGTCGTCTTTCAGATGTTAATTATCGTATTGCTCGCGTTTTCAGCGATCGCCCCAGAGAACGTTACTTTCGGATGATTCGCGATCCGATTACCCGTGAAAAAAGAACGCGAACAACGGTGAGACCTGTCGAGAAGCTAAGTCACGAATCTCTCGGCGACGTGCGATAGCCCCGCGCAATTAGCGTATTGCTGTTCCTAATGCTTGCGGCGCGTGTGATTACGCGAGCGCAAAGAAAGCAATCGCAGATTGGACGCGCGGGGTCGCAGCTAATTACAATGACGAAAGGACGCCGGTAATTATTCTGTTTCGCCATCAGCGCCGGCCGCGGCCGCTGGAAACAATCAGACTCCCGTGAAATTTTTATTCGCGACCATTACAAAGGAAAGTCCGCGCCGGCGAAAAAAAAGAGGAGGAGGGAAGAAAAGGAAGAAAAAAAAAGAAATCCGTTGTACGCGCCTGGAGCCGGGGCTTTAAGGATTATTTTCACGTGCGTCCATCGGCGTTCCGTTGATGGAAGAATATGCGTTTTAATCAAGTTAATGCAACCACGCGGCTCCTCTGTGGCGGCCGATGCCGACGGTGTCGAATAGTTTCGCGCGTCCGTGCACGCGCGAGCGCGCGCCACACACACGCTCGCGCGCTCGCCGTCGCGAAATGACTTTTACGGGCGGCGAACACTTTGGGAACCGCGCCGCCACGTGACAACCGGAAGTTTGTGTTACCGGACGCTCCTTACGAGCACGTTTCTGTCGGATTGCCGCGCGGCAAAACAAAAAAAGAAAAAATATCGCGCGGCAATTTTCGACGCTGTCCGCGGGTTTCGAGCGACGTGAATTGGTTTGTTGCGAAACAATTCTCCCGGAGCCGACGCGATACTATTTCGCGCACGTTGTGTCGTGCTGTTGTAACAAACGTTAGCCGAACGGGCAAATCGAGATCATTTTGTTCGCCGCGAACGCGACGTTCATTTCGCACCGATCGTCGCTGGAGTCGGTCGATGAAATTTTTAGAGGATTTTGGATCTTATTGTCCGTGCTTTTGTGCTTGAAAAATTCATATTTTCAGTACTAACTAAATTGTCCAAAATAGTTGTAAAAAATACAAGTTAGGCGATAAAGGCATTCCTGTTTTATTAATTGCAACATGTGACGGTATCATTCATTTCTTCCGATGTCTTTTTAATTTTGTGTTAAGCTTATTCTTTTTTTTGTCATAAATGCGTAAAATGGGCAATCAATTGTCCAAATTAGTCGTAAGAAATACAAGTTAGACGATAAAGGCATTCCTGTTCTATTAATTGCACCATGAGATAATATTATTAATTTCTTCTAATGTCTTTTTAATTTCGTGTTAAGCTTATTCTTTTTCTTTGTCTTAAATGAGTAGAATGAGCAATCTATTTATCACAGGCAAAATGATTCCCTGAGAATAGTTACATATTACATAGTATATATAGTGTGTCCCAAAAATGTCTCGCAATCCAGAAATGGCGGGTTCCTCAGATCATTTGAAGCAACTTCTTCCTTTACAAAACTTTTCTCCGAGACACCGTTAACGAGCTATTAACGAAAAACAGTGACCAATAAGAATCGAGTACGGCTGACGCGAGCTCAGCTGAGCTCGCCTCTCATTGGTCACTGTTTTTCGTTAATAACTCGTTAACGGTACCTCGGAGAAAATTGTTGTAAAGGAAAAAGTTGCTTCAAACGACCTGAGGAACTCGCCACTTTCGGATTGCGAGACATTTTCGAAACACCCTGTATACTATGACACACAGTACATATTTACACAGTACCGCCATTACAGGCGGGGAAATCAAATCGAATTAACGCGTGCAGTAACAAGCACATAGACGTTCAACAATCGTTCGCATAATAGCTGAATAATGAACTGTATTAGCGGCTGGAAGTTGCAATGAAATTAATAGCAGGAAGTTGGAAAGCGACATAAATAGTTTCCTATCCCATAATGCCTCAGCACCCTGTCTGGCAACCGATCGAAATTCTACGGCTTATCGCGTCGCAGCTGCTTCCATTTAAATATGTGTAATCACGATCGAATAATTCGAGGGATCGAACATCTTATATGCCAGTTTAAACGAGTTGATTGTAAATAGACTGGATTAATAGCAGAAACGAGTCGACGGAATCGGAAACGTGAAGTTACGACATTCGTGCAGGACGTACTAAGATAATATTTCCTGCGGGTGCTGCGGTAAACGCGTGTGCATAATAACAAAGGTAAACTTAGCCCTGGGCACACGTGCCCTCTGCGATTTAATTTCCGAACTATAAGCAGTCGTTAATTGCTGTAATTCTCGGTTGAATTAATCACGCCGGTTTTACACGGGCTGCTTGTTTATCAAGTTTAGCGCGCCCCAACTTCGTCGCTGATACGGAACAATGTTTCGTCGATGTGAAATTTTGAACGTGCAATTTAAAAAGCGAGTGGCCTTATTGGCGAGTGGCATTATTAATTAATGTTAGGGCTTTTAATAACCGTAATGGGTGGAGTTTAAAGTGTGATATCTGTCTTAATGCACTGTAAATAATGATATCTGTCTAAGGAACTTAAAAAATGAGACATATTTATTATTATAAATATTATATAAATATTATAACTGTGTTAGGAACGCTAGAAATAAGTCACATTTTGTCACAAAAAAATTCCACAGTTATAAATAATCGTTACATGCGACGCCCAAGTCACGGTATCTCTATTAATAATATTAAAACTGAGCAACATTTCGTTGCGAAAAATTGCCGATTAAGAAATTTGGATTTTGCTAAACATTATTTACAAATCTAAGCTGAATTTGCTAAACATGATCTCTACATTTTGCTTCTGCTTGTATTTAAACGGAAATATTGAATATGTGTGGTGTAATTTTGCAATTTAGAAAATTCTCTCAAATCGTGCATCAGCTTGTAAACAAAAATAGACAATTTAGCAATTGAGGCCCTCTTTTATAGCTGCCGATTGCCAACAGCCATAGAAACAATCTCTTCTCCTCTCCACAAATTCTCCATTTTTGTTTACAATCAATCAGGAACAATCGCAGAGAATTTACTATACCTTCAGACATAAGAGCTGACAGAACTTATCGGAACAATGATCGAACACGTGAATCGCATCCATCGAGCAGACAAAACCGATGATTTTGCTCCAGGACGAAGCGACTGTAACGGCAAAAGTATCCAATTTTCGCCCACGGTTCGTCGTCGGAAGGATCGCGTCGCTTTCGTCGGCGTCGCAATTTTTTCGGACCCTCTATATGCAAAGTCAAGGAGCGACGCGCCCGTTTTTTTCTCTCTTTTTTTACCGTCGAATTAAAAGAACGGAGGATCGACAGAGGAAATGAACGCGCGCGTAGCTGCCCGGCGAGCTCGCATTACTATGTTCGCAGAGTCCTCGCGCGAGAGAGAAGCAGGGGTTGTTACAACGGCTGTCCCCCGCGACGGACGAGCCATCAGCCGCGGATAAGACTGCGATATCGAACAGTGAGAATCACTGCAATCCCCGGTGTGTGATAACTCAGGTGGCGTGAATAAGCTGACCCCTCGTCGCTCGAATATACCGGCCATTTATGCAACAATACAACACCGTTGCTCCGCGCGTCCAACGCTTCCTCGGCGCACACTGCCAGAATCCGGTGTGTGTGCCCTACATGGCCGGCGATTTAGCATCCTATCGTTTTACAGCACTCGTTAAACGCACAGCGGACACCAACGCCGCCGTGAGTATTCTGATTTCAAGGGGACACTTCGGACACGCGGAAATTATTCGCATTTCGACGCTCGCTTTTTTTTCCCGCGGACTACGCCGCGATCTCTGCCCTTACTTCGGCTGCTCGCCGCGTTGGAAAAGGACGCGGAACGTTCGCTTCTAGACACTGGGTTCTCTTATATGAGCCGGCAAATCATTTTTTAACGTGTCTTTTATTTATGCAAATTTTTTTAACCCTTTTAGTGCCGGAGACCGACACATCGGCCCTCGCTGCACCGGCGAAAAGTGCCAGAGCCGATATATCGGCCCGCACCTAGTAGCGTTATAAATAAATAAATACGTTATAAATAGTCTAATTTCATTACGAGAGAAAAATTAGCGTCACTGTTTTATTCTCTATTTTGTCCTTGATACACTGCTCTTTGAATGATGTAAATATTGCTTTTCGTTTGGTTTTTATGAGCCTTTTTCCAAATCCTAGTAAAATCGTAAAATTCGGCCGGTCATCTTCGCATAAGCACCACTTTTTCGCTCGGCACTAAAAGGGTTGAATATCTACGATTGTACAGATTCCGAGGATACATTCGCGAGTTATTTGTTCGCGAGTTATTTGCTTCACTTGCGGCTGATGTTGCTATAACGCTCATTCGAAATCAGGATAAAATGGATCGATGAAATCTGGAACAATAAAATCATTGCATTGTTAATATTGTTTCTGATAGATCGAAGTTATCGCGCGACGAAGATTATTGCGAGATCGTTGCAGTCGAGGAAAAATCTGTTCACTTTACACGGAAATATGCAGTTTAACTCTTTGGGGCACAGGATTTCAGAGAATTAAATAGACCCATGTTGCGTAGAAATTGTGTCGCCTTTTAAATTAAATGAAATTAATAAAAAAATAATATGAACTCAATCGAATTTGTTGTTACAGGGTGGGACTCAAATAATTCCACCGTGCCACGAGGGTTCATTCATTCATCAGCTATTTCAATATTTCGAGGTGGGTCTAAAAATGACCGCGCATCAAATAGATGGGACATTTTTAATCCCACCACACCTCAAAGAGTTAATACCCAGTTCTGTCGCTGTTATCGTGAATGATATGTGCGCAAAATATAACGCACAGTATAATAAATTATTATCGTATCGAAGTATAAAGTTCTTTAAATGGAAAGCGATTATTAATCAAGCCTACGTTTCCGTCAATGTTTAATTACAAAGAAAACGACTGGATCTTGTTAAAACTTACAGGAATATAATAAAATCCATGCTTAATAGATTATGTTACTTTATATATTTATAACATTAATTTCGACGTGCATTCAAAGTATACAAATGTGCTGCATTTCTGCAACTATTCAAGGTTTAAGTTCGAATCATATTACATTGCAAAGGCTTAATCACCTCGAAATTTCTCTGCATCGTGAAGTATAGTCTTCACGCGACAAGAAGACACCTTTGTGTCCACATTCCCCCTCCTACAGCTGGCCCGCTGTTGAAGGTATCGCTCGCTATTGGCCGAAGTCGACGACGGCGACCGACGGCGACCGACGGCCGCCGATAGCCGCGGCAGTGGGAGAGTTAGTAAGTGGGGGAACGTGAGCGCAAAGGCGCCTTCTTGTCGCGCGGGGACTATACTCTCTGCTCCGTGGCGATCGTGGAAGAAATAAAGATGGCGGAGATCGGAAGAAATCGCGGCAAAGATGTCGGGTTTCCAGTGGCTCCCCGGCGTTCGTGCGAGGTCGCAACGAGCACGCCGAGGTGAAATGCAACGTCGCCGTGGAAGTAAATCAAACCGGCGTATATCTACCCTTTCGGATAGCTAAACAAGTCATTTTAAAATGCAGAATTCACTTGGGGTGGACTTATCCAGCGCCGTGGCGCGCAAGGGAAAATTATTTAGTCACCTCGAGCGCGTGCCTTGGGGGACGGGAAACGGAAAGAGGAATAAGCAAGGAGCTTGTGAACGATATGAAAAACGGAGTTTATGGCAGCTGTAAAGATTATGTCGCGCGGAGTGCCCGACACACACGCGCCCCCCGTTCTATTTAACTACTACTCGAAAAGCCTTACGTCCTTTCGCAGCCAGCGATGGATCGCGCTTCTAACACCTGCTTCGCACGAACAGATTCAACTAAACCGGCTTATCATATCCGGCCGTGAACGCAAATGAAGCGCTAATTAATATCGTTTAATTGGACCGTTTTAAACCGTGCCCGGGGATCCCTGTACCGGATCTGCGAACCCGATTACGGAATAATAGCGCGAACGCCGATAAATAAACATTCGACACTCGCCTCGATAATAGCGGAGGTGCTTCTAATGATTTCGGAAAATTATTGCGAAAGTAGACCGAAAGTAGACCGAGAGTAAGTTCCGGGAATTTTACCGTTTGGCGATAGCGTGAAAATCTACGATTTTATCGACACGTTCGGCGACGAATATCGGCGTGAATAGTTCTCGCGATGTACGGTGTCATTTAATTGACGCTAAACTGGTTGGGCCGGTCAAAATGACCGGTCTCGCATTTTTGTTCTCTTAAAATTGTTCTAATTTTAGAGACACTTTAATCTATATAGCATAATAATATAATATATCATATTATATACAACATAATAATAAAATATTAATTAATAATATATTATATATTATATATTAATATATATAATAATAATATATTATTATGTTATATATAATATGATATATTATTCATTTATTCTTTTAAGTTCAGAGTGAGATTATATATAACATAATATATTATATTATTATGTTAACATATTATTTTATTATAATAACATATATTATGTTATATATAATATAATTATATTATATTATTCTTTTAAGTTGAGAGAGGGATTTTATATAACATAATATATGTTATTATAAGAAAATGCTAACATAATAATATAATATATTGTGTTATATATAATCTCTCTCTCAATTTAAAAGAATAAATGAACCAAAAAAATATGAACTCATCAACGTGATAGTTCCAGCTTATTAAAATGACCTAAATAGAGACTAGAAAGAGATTTCTATGCGATTTCTATTCCTGTTCCTTGAAATCGATATAAATAATTTCAATGTCGCGAAAAACACTCGCGATCTCGTAATTCTAGAATTAACGTAACCAAAAAACGAATTTCGAAATCATCGAACGGAACGCGGCATCGAGAAATCTCAATTCCCTAATTTCTATTTAACGAACAGAATCGCTTGGCAATCAAAGCGTCAAAAAGTCCGCGATCTCGCGTGATCCGCTGTCTGGATATAATAAAACGAAACGCGTTGTTGTTGTAGTTGCTTTTATTTTTTTGCTTCGCGACCGGATCCGGGAACGCAAATGGTTTTTTACGGTCGGCGTGCGTACGACAGCCGAAGTTACCGAACTAGAAATTAAATTCTCTATTTTTCTTGTCCTCATGAAAGAAACATCGTTTTAGAACACCTGATGTGATAAATCTATGCCGGCTGGTACCCCGGGAACGTTTTGTTATTCTTTATTCTCATGGTTTGATGCTGCAAGCGACATCGGTTGAAATGTCACTGGCTGATTCGTGTACGAGATGGGTGTGGGCGAGCAGGACGTCGGGGTGACGGGGAGGGGCGGGGGTGGGAGGGCAGCAGCGTCACTTTATGATACGAATTCGTGTGCAGGATGCATGGTAAACAAAAACCGCGTAGATGATTTAAATAAACTGCTGCCGGGCACGCCATAAGCTACTCCACGTGGCCCGCGACCATTTTCCAACGCGAACCTGTGGATTAACGGAACATGCACGCTTTAGGAGGGAGGTGATTGGAAAAAATTTAACAGAGGAATTTGCATCGAGCCCGACTTGGCCCAGTAAATATGCAAATTCCGCGGAGCATCAGGACGTGACTCGGTTTTTTTGTCGGGACACGAAAATCGGAGGTAAAAACAATAAGTACTGTCGCTTCCCCGTCTCCCCTCCCTCCCTCCCTCCCTTCTCCTGCTCCTACCGTCGGAAAATTCGCGTCGGTCGTGAATCACGTCGCGGAATACCGAAAAAAATAAAAGAGAGGAAGAGAAAACAAACAAAAATGTGAGGAAAAACAGGAAATTTCTCTGAATTTTCGGGCGGTGATGCATCGCGTTTAATTCGCCGGAATTTGAACGGATTGCTGTCGTTTCGGCAACAGCGCGCCGCCACTGATAAGATCCGATCGTTCATCTGCTGCGCACTTTCGGAACATCTCCGTAATCGCGCGAGACGCAGATTGCCTGGGCATTATTGATATGTTCGCGCGATTTCGAACTGGACGAATCTTATGAACGGCGATTCAGGCGGACGCGATCTTAATTAAAAATTTTCACGGAAATCCGATCGATCTTGGAAGCTACAGTTTTTACCGGAATTTCAATCTCGTCGCTTTCGATTTATTGAAGAAGCCTAGATGAATCTTCGAACTTTTTCTAAGAACACAAGCAGAGTCAATTATTTTGTCAATTATTGTGTTATTATTATTGTCAATTATTGTGTTATTATTATTGTCAATTATTTTGCAGAATTTACTGCTTCGTAAACATCTGGAGAAGGGACATTTGTTTCTGTCTTTCGGGGGGGGGGGGGCTCGTGCTAAAATAATATGCCATATAATTTTTAATAATATATTCTTGCATTTTATGCACTTGCACTTGGCAGAAATGCATAGAGAAACATGTACAATCTAGTAATTTCTTCACCGTCTGATATTTATTTCTGTCTTCTGGACAATTCCTTGTGTATAGCATTTCATTTTTATTAACATGTTCTTTTTCTTGCATTCTATGCACTTGCACTTGACATAAATGCATAGGGAAATGCAATCTAACAATTTCTGTAGTATCTGATATTTATTTACTTCTTCAAAAGGATCTTTTTCATTAAAATAAATATTGCTCTTAATTTTGATTAATATGTTCTTCTTCTTGCATTCTATGCACTTGCACTTTGCATGCATGCATATTGAAATGCAATCTGGCAATTTCTTTACCCACTCACATTTATTTCTGTCTCCTAGAAAATTCCTCGCGGAAGAATAATATTACAATTAACTTGTATTAATATGTTTATTTCCCTGCATACTATGCACTTGCACTTGGCATAAATGCATAGAGAAATGCAATCTAACAATTTCCTTAGTATCTGATATTTATTTGCGTCTCCAAGAGGATTTCTGTCTTTAAATAATGTATATTTAAATAATATATATAAATACTTAAAAAATATTGTACTTAATTTTCAATGCACTCGCACGTGGCACAAATGCATAGAGACGCAATCTAGTCATTTCTTTACTGCGTGACACTTATTTCTGTGCATCCCAGAAAATTCCATACGATAGAACAGAGTCGCAACTTTCTACTAATAATTTTTACTAATACGCTGATCTTGCGTTTCATGCACTCTCGCACGTGGCATAAATGCATAAAGACCCGCAGCGCGTTAGTTCCGTCGCCGTCCGATGCGAGGGGCCTTCGTTTCCCAATTAAAATTCATGAAATCGTGCAAACCATCACTTCGCAGCGACAGAAATTACTGACGTACGACCGGCGCGGAACGCGGCCGGCATTCCAACGAAGAAAAGTGATTCGACGTTCGAGGACCGATCGCAACAGGCCATTGCAACGAAACACCGAGAGAGCCCCGGAGCCGCGGAGTCATATCTCGAATCTCGGGAACGTCTCGCCGCGGCGAACTTCCCAACTATGAATTCCTCTCGTAGGCGTTCGTAACAGCAAGATCCATTTAACTACATTGTCTTAAGCCACTAGCGGGAACCACTCGCTCGTGTACTTAACGCCGTATCCCGCTCACCAACACCCGGCAACATAATTCTCGGCTTATCGTAACTGCTGATCTAGCAGTTACAACGTTACACGATGCCGCATCGATGCGCTGTAATTGTCGCCAGAATAAAGTGGTGAGTTACGGGTTCAACGATGAAACCGCGCCGTCTGCCCCAGTTGTCGCTCAGTTAGCAGTAATTAGACGCTAACGAGACCGGTTTCACCCCGGCCCCGCCCGCCGTCCCCGTCCTCGTTCCATCCCGGCTCAACCCGTTTCACTCTCCCGAAAAGTGTAAGCCGGTATGAAATAAAGAATCACGAGATTCATGCGGGTCGACGTGGATCGCCGCCCGCAGTTTCGGGAATCGGGACGTTTTGCGCGCGCTATCGCGTTCTTTCTTCTATTTTTCCTTTATCTTTTTCGACACGCCGCGTCAAAAATGAAATTATTGGCGACGATGGGAGAAAAAGCGTCTTTGATAACGATCGAGTTCGCTGTTGCGATTGGCGCAAGTTGAAATTAGATTTGTATAGTGATATCGAATAAAATTCAAAAGAGTAATATTGAAATAAATTTATGTACTGCTATGTTTAAATTTGTATTATATGTTTATGTGAATTTGTATGAATTTATATGAATGCGCACTGTTCCAAATTCATATGTAGTTTCGAGTTAATTAGACAAGTAGGAGCAGAAGAAACGTTTATCATTTATGTTTATACGATTGTTGAGTGGATATTAAATTAACACAAACTGAATAATCTACGTGCAAATAAGATAAGGTTAAACATTTTTGGAGAATATATCGCATTACTTGCAGTTCCAAAATTAATTGTACAGGTATGAATAGAGGAAACGTTTATCATTTACGTTTATCCAGTTGTTAAGTGGGAATTAAATTAACACCGACACAAACTGAATAATCTACGTGCAAATAAGAAAAGGTTAAACATTTTTGGAAAATACATCACGTTACTTGCAGTTCCAAAATTAATTGTACAGGTATGAATAAAAGAAACATTTATCATTTACATTTACCCAATCAATAAATGGGAATTAAATTGACACAGACACAAACTGAATAATCTAGATGCATATAAGAAAAGGTTAAACATTTTTGGAGAATACGTCAGTTGCAAAATTAATTGTACCGGTATGAATAAAAGAAATATTTATCATTTACGTTTATCCAATTGTTAAATAGGAATTGTGTGTAAGTAGAAATCTAGATGCAAGTAAGAAAAGGTTAAACATTTTTAGAAAATACATCACGTTACTTGCAGTTCCAAAATTAATTGTACCGGTATGAATAAAAGAAATATTTATCATTTACGTTTATCCAATTGTTAAATAGGAATTGTGTGTAAGTAGAAATCTAGATGCAAGTAAGAAAAGGTTAAACATTTTTAGAAAATACATCACGTTACTTGCAGTTCCAAAATTAATTGTACCGATATGAATAAAAGAAATATTTATCATTTACGTCTATTCAATTGTTAAGTAGGAATTAATTTGACACAGACACAAACTGAATAATCTAGATGCAAACACGAAAACGTTAAACATCTTTGGAAAATATGTTATTCGCAGATCAAAAAAGAAAACTTGAAATTCGTCAGATTTTATAGCCCGCAGATTCGACACACGATTTGTTAAACAAAATAACCATCGGCCGGACGAGTTTCTGTGAAAATGATATTGAAGAGTCCAACCAGTAATTCTGTCGCAGTTAGCATGATTCAGATCCATCGGGTTCCCGCAAGTTCCGCAATGTGTTCGTTTACGTACATCAATGAAAAACTCGCACGCACGTCTGTCGGATCAGTGCCGATCTCCTTAGGGGTTAAAGGTTGCACGCGACTCGTGGCCGAAGGGTGTTTCGCAGGGGTCGCAGTTTACGATAATATTGCTCCCCGAGACGGGAGGTGTTTAATGGCACGTCGAAACTGGAGCGCGTACCTAATTGCTCTCCGTTCGTCATTTGACGGTAGAACAATATGTTGGTTCTTCCGTACATAAAACACCGGATAACTGAAAACCGGCCGTTATCCCATGAAACGGGAATGAATTATAAAGCGTTCCCATCAATTTTCGAAAGCTGCGGCAAAACTGAATGACCATAAATTTTTTCAACCGAATAATCCATCTTCGCGACGGCCGGCCCATTCGAATAAATACAAAAACGCGATCACATTTCTTCCGGCTTGTTCCGAAAAGTACGCGCATCGGCTATTATTTGTAGAACGTCATGCTAGACGCGCGTTATACAGTCGCGTCGGAAAGTGCGCGTTAACGCTCGTTTCGAACGGAACAGCTTTTCGCTTTGTTTTGCTTTGTCTTGTTTCTATTTTTAAATTGCTCCTAACGACTTGAATTTTTTAGACATGTTAAATCGACTAGTTTTCTATGGAACGAGCGCGCAGAAACGTTCTCTAGATTGCAATCGGTCGGAACGGATGGAATATTTTAAAAGCGACCCGTTTCATCCCGCTGTTTTATTCGAGCCAATAACGAAAATTTAAAAAAATTGCCTCTCGCGGGCGGTGCACGCGCGCGTGCACGCGCGCCGGAAATTTCGTTGCAATCGGTAAAAAAATATGAATTGCCGCGAGATCGAACGAATTCGGCGAACTTCAGACGTCTCGGCGAATTTTTTACCTGCGAGCAATTTTTAATTGCTTCGAGTTGAAATGAGCCGCGGACGCGCGCGCGCTCGCGCGCATTAAAGGTAAACGCGTTAAAAGACGCGGAATAAAATGTGACGGACCGGAGAGAACGTCTCTAAGCTTTATGTAATTGAGTTCGCCCCGGGTATATAACGATCGCGGGCGAAACGGGGGAATTTTCTGTCTCGGGTCCAGGTAATGCTTATTTTTATGAAGCTGATAACGGCGGCGCGCCGTCGCTCGGATAACACGGGACCGAATTGAAATACGCTCGCATCTGAAAACAAGCCCTGGATGCGGTCCCATATATATTCCAATGGGGATGATTATATTCTACAACCTGGAATTTTGTACTATAAACGAGCTCGTTTACGGTGAAAATCTACATACAAATTGAACCGAGTTTTTCCGAGGCGTGTTTAGCCGTTGCGCAAAATTTAATACGCCTCAATTAAGTGATTTCGCTGTTGGAGCCTCGGCCCCGCGCCGGGGGAAATCGATACACTCCGCGTACGATCGACGTCGACGACGACCACCACGGGGCCGCACGACGTCGGCGACGTTCTCTAGCGCTACCCCCGGCTTTGCACGCGTACCGATGGAACTTAATTATCCGACACGCACAGCCGTATAACGACGCCCGTAAAACGGGATTAGGCAAGGACTCGTTCTACGCGATCAATCAAATCGAATTTTATTGCTCGCCGCGTTTTAATTGATTCCATTTCTTCGAGATATTCCGGATCGATGAAATCGCGGGATCGACGCCGGACGGCGGTTTATGGAAATGCAAATGAAGCAAAACCGTGCGGCGCCTGGAAGAATTGGAATTTCAATTATGCAAAAGCAATGGAAGATAACCATTGATCGTGCTACAAATTGAAAGACGAACCGCGGCATCGAAACCGCCGGTTACTTTCGCGGACGTGCGACTGTGTTTCGAACGCGGTTTCTTTTTTTTTTTAGGCGAAACAAAAGTTTATTTCTCTGTTGCATCATTCTATCGAGTTGATAATAATGCGACGGTTTTTTTTTTAATTTTTCGGACGCTTTTACTCGGTTGCGTTTCATCTCCTGAGAATTAATTAGTTAAATCGAATCGGCGAAATTGGTGAAATTAATCGAGTAAAAATTAATTGGTGAAATTAATAGTTATGACTGCGAATTTATACGCGAAACGAAAGGGTTTGTATCAATTACGAGACACAGGAGACGCGGGGACGCTGATTAAGGCTAAACTTTTCCTTGGGGGTTTCTATTTTGTCGACTTTCCAGTGTACATTTCGATGGATTTTGTCGAGAAAAGTATAAAAATCGAAGTCCCGAATCTAGGAATGTAATAGAAATAGGTCATGAATTAAGTTGTTGGAAAGTTATGCGCGTTCAAAGTTGACGAATTTTCAGCGCTTTCGACAGGTTGGTGCGCCATATTGACGCGTACATAACCTAGCGCAAGCTAGCGTAAATAACCTAACCTTGACACAACTTTTTAACAAATTAATTCGAGGCTTGTTTCAATTAGATTCCTAGATTCAGGACTTCGATTTTTGGACTTTTCTCGGCAAAATTCATTGGAATTTGGACATAGGAAAGTTGAGAAAATAGAAACTCCCAAGGGAAAGTTTAACCAAATGTACATGAATAACTATACTTATGCACAGTCGATTTAACTGCGACGATAATAGCTTTATTAATAAACGAGTTCTACGTTTTCTTCGAAATTGAACCTCTGCGATTCTACCATTATAAAATTAATCTGCTTCCAACTATTAATTTACATTATTTTTGCCATATTCGTTCAACTCAATTTGTACCCTTGTTATGTGTTCTAATGGGTTCCTAAATAAATAAATAATTAATAAATAGTTAACACTAAACCAACCGACATGTAATGATGATTAGCGTGCGTTGACTCATAAGAGTGAAAAGATAGAATTCACTTGGATTTTGTAAAGTTTTAATTATGAGACTTGATTCAATAACATTTCAAATTGAATGATCTAAGATAAAATTGTATCGAGTTGTGTTATACTTAATATTCTTTATTGTAAATAAAATGCCGCGACGCGAGAGAAATGGAGTAATTCGCAACAATATTATTTATTTCTTCAATTATTTAATTTCCACGAACAAGTCTCCAAAGTTTGTAGTATCGTAAAATAAAAAATCGTTCATTTTGACCGTGGCAGGTTTAGTGTTAATAAACGATAAATAGAAATAATAACAAAATAAGATGATTTTCATTAAAAAAAATTGAACTGCAAAATGTATTTTAAAGCATGAGTGGACAACTCGTTCCCTATTATCGCCTCAGATTAATTACATTATTTGTTAGATATATTTAACGCAGAAAAAAAACAAGGAAAAAAAGAAGAAGAAGCAGTTACGGGGAAGCGTTCGGAGGAACCTCGAAGATGACTTGTGCCTCGCTCGGCGCAGCCTGAATGGAATTACCGTGCCCGGTAATACGATGTCTTCTTTATTCAGCAGGTCGGGGAACAAGCGCGTGAATGTATCTGCGCGGTCCACATTTCACGGGAAAGTATTGGATCGGTAACTTAAAGTTCCGGTGTAACGTATGCAACGAGCCAACTTGCCGAGTTCGGTGGCGCATAGATTGCGTAGGAGTGCGCAGTCCATAATTCCCGGCCTTAACGCACGCGTATCGGTATAAGGCCGGTTTAAAATATCGTAACAGATTACGGGCGCTTCGTAATCGCCGCGAAGCCTGATATTTCTATCGTTTATAAAGTTTAACGAGGCCGTGAGGAGCCGGAAAGCGATAAAGAGCTCCGGCACCGTGAAACTCCTCTCGCCCTCTCGCCCTCACCCCCTCCACTCCGCCCCAACCCTGCAGGGCGAGGGCTCCGCTTTTCCTTCAGGACGACGCGGAATTAGCCTGCTGCGTCATCGCGCGTAACCTCCTACTTTTTTTCGTCGGAATTGCGCGCCGGCTCGCAATAAATATCGCGAACGCTGCATACACAATGGAACACGATTTATCGGTCCTCGTAGCATACTTGTTGCGAGACCAGATGCCGGAGCGAACGTTGCACGTACGGTGGTGCATCGCGTCGTCGTCAAACCTGCATCCGAAAATTAGACATCGCCGGTGACGACGGTGCAGCGCGCTCTATAGTGCACTTTGCATTTTTTCTGTTTGTGGCAATTTATTGTTGATTGACAGGATGTGCGATAATTCTTGAGGTTCTTTGTCACGTTTGCTATCGGCAGACTGCGGATTTTTACGAGATTGAGGGCGAGAGATGCGCTCTTTTTTAAGTGCGAGATATTTAGGTGCAAGATATTTCAGTGCAAGACGATTAAGTGCAAGACGATTAGATAGAAGGCATTTAAATTCAAGAAATTTAAGTGCAAGGCATTTAAATCCTAGGAATTTAAGTGCAAGACAATTCGATACAAGCCATTTAAATCTAAGAAATTGAAGTGCAATGCATTTAAATCCTGGAAATTTAAGTGCAAGATATTTAAATCCAAGAAATTTAAGTGCAAGACATTTAAATCCTAGAAATTTAAGTGCAAGACAATTCGATACAAGGCATTTAAATCCAAGAAATTTAAGTGCAATGCATTTAAATCCTGGAAATTGAAGTGCAAGATATTTAAATCCAAGAAATTTAAGTGCAAGACATTTAAATCCTAGAAATTTAAGTGCAAGACAATTCGATACAAGGCATTTAAATCCAAGAAATTTAAGTGCAAGGCATTTAAATCCTAAAAATTTAAGTGCAAGACATTTAACCCTAAAACTACCAACGTTAATCGGTAAATATCCTAAACGCGATGTTAACTTTTCAAGCAACGTAATTTTCTACTTAATAAAAAATGAAAAAACAGACGAAATAAAATAACAAAAACATTTAGAGCATTTAGAGCATTTGAAACGTTTCAAATTCTGTCGCATTACTATCGATCGATTAAAATGATCGAAAGCATGAATCAACGTCCGTACAGTAAAGCCTGTATTTTTTAATCTGCATAAAAATTATTATTATCATACTATCATACGTTTTACTAGCAACCTCCGTAATTTTCAACTGTGATTTCCAACTGACTACACTATAACTGCGACGATTGAACAGCAAATCTTTACACGATAATAAAATCTATAAATCAACAAGGCACCTAATAATTTTTTAATCGACAAAGAAAGTTCTGCCATCGTTCCGATTTTTATAAAACAACGCGTCGAAACTAAACTTCGCCTAAAGATCCTCGGTCTAGACAATGTAACAGCGTTTTCCTTCCACTGTGTTACGAATACATTTCGGTGAATCTTTACGGCGTTAACATTTTAATTTCGTTCACGGCATGATATTGCTATTTATCAGACGCCGCCGCCGCCGCCGCCGCCCGGCAATCGGGGACCCCGGATCAGGGTGGGGGCATCGCAATTTCCTTGATATTTCCTTCGGATAGAGAAGCCGTAGGAAATTGTTCTTAACATTCAGAAATCCCCGGGGAGCCCTCCTTACACACGGCCCGGGCGTTACGTGTATTGGTCGTTGTCGATGAAACATCCCAGAAAAAGCAGCAGGCCGGATGGGTAACCGAAAGCTACCATCGGCAACAGTGAGGCCATCATATTGCAATATCGGACAGGTAACAGCGGCAGCCGGCGGGAAGAGGCTGGTAAGCGGGACCATGGGGAACCGTTAGATCGCCAAGGCTTTTAAATTAGCAACGACGATAGCCCGGCTGCTCGAGCAGGGGAGGGAACAGTTCAAGTAATATGATTTTCACAATACCGACGCGCGGTGGTCGGTTTCCGTGCATAAAGCGCGGAAGAAAAAACATGTGGCAACTAAAATTAGATATTTAAGCCTTACTTTTTTCATTTTATATTATTGGTGTATATGCATATGTTTGCGTTTTTGTTGGGATCGAATAATGAAATGAAAATGCAGTGTTTTAATTGTTCGTAAAGAAATTTTTTTAAAATACAATTTTTATTTCTGTTTCAATTCAATTAATTCGAACATCATCTCTATTTTTGTGTTGCGAACATTGTTCCGAAATTATGGAATATGTCTCCCTAATTCGCGCTTAGATTGTGCACTGGAATGGACAATTCGGGAAGAGGAGATGCGGTTATTCGAGCCGCGCAGCTCGTTTTTATAGTTGTTGACAATTCGTTACTATAAAAATGAACCGCAAGTATTTCCTTTTCCAACATTGTCCATTTTTACGGACAATCTGAGCGTCAATTAGGGAGACATTATTGTACAGTATTTTCTCCCTAATTCGCGCTTAGATTGTGCACAAAAATGGACGATTCGGGAAGAGGAGATGCGGTTATTCGAGCCGCGCAGCTCGTTTTTATAGTTGTTGACAATTCGTTACTATAAAAATGAACCGCAAGTATTTCCTTTTCCAAAATTGTCCATTTTTACGGACAATCTGAGCGTCAATTAGGGAGACATTATTGTACAGTATTTTCTCCCTAATTCGCGCTTAGATTGTGCACAAAAATGGACGATTCGGGAAGAGGAGATGCGGTTATTCGAGCCGCGCAGCTCGTTCTTATAGTTGTTGACAATCGACAACCATAAAAAACGAGCCACAAATTTTCCATTTTCGTGGAAAATCTGAGCGTCAATTAGAGAGACATTACTGTATTATATTTGTTATCACGGGAATATTGTTTTAAACTGACTTTCTTCAGCTTTTTGTATGAAAATTGTGCGACACAGTGACTGCGTATCGTTCTCAAAAATATCGCGACAGAGATTGGAGACTAGGAAAAAGCTTGCATCTTCTGTCTCTTGCCCCCTTAATTGGAATTAAGAGCTTGGGGATTTGTCTGCCGCCTCGAAGCTCCAAAAAATGTACAGTTTCATCAGAAATCTTCATCCGTGTGTTCGAGATCGCTAAGAAATGATTGAATCAATCGATTAATGATGAACATATTATTCGTAACAAATTGAGCGGAGGAAACCCGCTCAAGTGACACATATTACCTAAAACTAACCTAAAATTTCTTACATTCCTTAACCAAAGTTTGTCAAGAGGTTAAATATAGAATACATTAAATACGATTAAAATACAATCAATTACGACCACCCAGAAGCGTTACAAAGTGTTCTTCTTATTTACAAACCGGTGAACACGTTGAACAGATCGATATAATTAATTGATTAGTTTAATTTCGAACCTTCTATTCTGCTTTTGTTCCAGGTTATCATTGCTCCACGGAGAGAAAGGGGCATTACCCCATATACGGGACAGAGAGAAAGGGGAAAAGAGAGAGAGAGAGAGAGGGAGATATATATAGAGAGAGAGGGAGAGAGAGAGTGAGAGAGGGAGAGAGAGAGAGGGAGGGAGATAGAGAGTGAGAGAAGGAGAGAGGGAGAGGGAGAGAGAGAGTGAGAGGGAGAGAGGGAGATAGAGAGTGAGAGAGGGAGAGAGAGAGAGAGAGAGAGAGGGAGATATATATAGAGAGAGAGGGAGATAGAGAGTGAGAGAGGGAGAGAGAGAGAGAGGGAGATAGATAGTGAGAGAAGGAGAGAGAGAGAGAGAGAGAGAGAGAGAGAGAGAGAGAGCTAATTACTACGTTCGTTCATATGCAGTTTTAAAACTGCTCCGAGATTATTATCAAACGTGATGTCTCGCATTGCGAAACAGAGAAGATACTCAGCTACAATTTAAATTTCTGTTGCCATATCTTTAGCACAAAGAGAACGTTTCGTATCCTTCCTCGAAACTTTTCCGGCGTTAGCTTTGCCCCGGTCACCCCTATCTGTACCAACCCGCAACACGCGACTTACACGAGGAGAGTTCGATGATTTCGCGGAAGTTCTGCGGAATTTTCGCAGGCCGGGGATGGTTCCCAGCGAGAGGCGAATCGAACGGGGCCGGGCCGGGACTGAACCGGGGCTGGGCAAGTTTAGACGTGTTGACGTCACCGTTACAATACAAACGGAGTTAAACGTGGCCGTCCTTTAGCCGGGATATCCATGCGTAATACAGCTGCGTGGCCGCTTGAACGTTAGCAGTTACATCGTGTTTCACTAACACCCTATTCATTACCCTGCTCACTCCATCGACCTCGGGTACACGAGTCCGGTCTGCATTTCAGTCTGCTCGCATTAAAGCTCTAAATACCGTGCGACGAGCGCAAACGGCTGCCGTGTCAGGATGGCCCCCTATCTACTTCCTCCCGCCTCTTGATCTCACTCGGTCTTTCCACGTTTATATCTCCATGCCCATCTGCTTTTACCGCCCCGGCGAGCGGCGAGCGGCGCGGCGCGGCGCGGTGCGGCGCGGCGTTTCTCTGCATATGCGGCTGCCCGGCTCTGTCCAGTATTAAAATCCGAAAGTACTCGACCGAATCCCGTACCCCGAATCCGCCAAGTCCGCGACGAATGTTACGAGCCGGGCTAAAAGCCACGTTTCGGTCCCATCTACACCCTCACCTTCGTTCCCGTTCCTTCCCGTTCCTTCGCCCGGCGTGTACGATCGAGGCTGCAGAGAAAGAGTGAGAGAGAGAAAGAGAGAGAGAGAGAGAGCCGTATCGATTCAATTTCCGGCGGCCTTTCGAAAAGATTTCCTCCAATAAGCTGCTAATTGTCGGAAAAATTCTCTAATCGCTCGACGCGGTAATCACCGTTCCAGTAATTAGAAAATTCTGGCCCTGTTTCCGCGCGTTTCGATTTTGCCTGCTTTGGAAATGCAGTCGCTGCGCGAAGTATTCGTGCGCCTTTTAAAACGGTGTAACATTTTTATGATCGATATCGAGCGATCGAAATTTTGTTTCGGATATCGGAAAGATCGGTTTAATTAATCGGGACAATGTTAAAACGTTGTTTCCGAAAATTGCAATTCGATGGCACGACGAGAGAATTAAAAAGAGCGATGTTCTCGAAACTTTTTGATCGGAGCTTTTAAGCGAAAGTTTATAATATCCATTTTGTAGATACATCGATTTTGTCGGTGTTAATCGCGCTGATTTTAAAAGCGCTTCGATTTAATGTTATTTTATATGCTTTATCGGTTTGACAAGCATCGATCAGAAAACTGGACGATAACATTGACATCGAGTGTTTGCTGCTTCGAGGCTCGAACAGTCGTATCTTCTCTTCCAAAATTGTCCATTTTTGCGGAGAATTTGAGTGTCAATTAGAGAGATATTACTGTATTATATTTACGTTATCACGGATATCTATTAAATATTTTATATATATTTATTATTATTTTTATATCACGGGGATATTTTTCAAAACTGACTTTCTTCAGCTTTTTGTACGGGAATTGTGCGACACAGTGTTGATCAGTGTTAATCGCACTGATTTTAAAAGCACTTCGATCTAATGTTATTTTATATGTTTTATCGGTTTAACAAACATCGATCGGAAAACTGGACAATAACATTGTCATCGATTTGCTGCTTCGAAATTTGCTCCTTCTGCTTCGCTGCGTTTTAAAGCATCTATTTTCATGATATTATTTCACGGTTTATTTTTCGATTTTTTATCTTTTCAATTTTCTTTTTTTTGTTATTTTTCATTGCATTCTATCAGTTCATTTATTTATCGAACAATATTCGACCAGCGAATAAAATCGAAGAACATTGTGACCGAATCTGCGATCGATTCGAACATTCTTTTCCTTAATCCCGGGTCAAGCCAATTTCCGGCGATAAACAAAAAAACCGAGAATAGTACTTGACGGCGAGATACTCAAATAAAATAGGGCTTTATCGCAGAATATTTTTCTATAGGATCGCGTATTTTTCTAGCCCGCGTTCCCGTAACGGCCATCATTCATATTCAGCGGATGAAATCGCTCGGGCAATTTCTGTTATGTATAATATATTGTTTAAACAAATGAATGTTTGCATGAGTGGATCCAACATTACAAAAACACGCGGCTCGCGCGTTTATATTTTTTCCCCCGGCTGTATTCAATAGTTTCGGGGGGCGGACGACCGTGCGCGATTCGCATCCTGTACTTTGATTGCTGTTCCCGTTACCCGAACGAGAATGATGGCCGATAAATAAATACGTGACCAATATTCTTTTTCACTGCTACGTTATTTCGAATTTCCATACCGGACTTTTTTTTATCGCCGGCTAATATTTCACGGCAATTGTTCGAGCCTAATCGCGGGTTTCAAACGACCGGACGAAGCGCAGTTTTTCGCTTCTCGTTGATCACTGTTTTTTTTCCGTTAACGCTAGATTTACGGAGCACAGCAAAAAAAGAACAGCTGCTTTATATTAGTTTATAAAAGTGACGGTAAGACATTTTTTTCCTGATTTTTAACAAGCGTTATTGTAACATCTGCCGTGAGTGACGTATAAATTGAATAAATAACTCATAAATGTATTTTTACGATACGAATAATTACAAAATTAAAGTAATTAGTAAATTTAATGTTAATAACTCGCAAAGAAAGCCGCGGATTGCATTTTCGCTAAGGAAAAGGTGACTTGAATTGACTTATGGGTTGATTGACTTTTGGGACACCCTGTACTCGCGAGAATTATTTTTTTTCAAATTATATTTACGATTAGCTTCATTCAGTGAACTAGCAAATTTGATGAATTAACCCTTTGCACTCGAATGACGACTCCGAGGCGCCGTTGAAAATTATGTAACGTCTCAAAATAATTGTATTAATCAAATTTGTTTATATTTAAAGAGCTGTAGAAAGCGTAACTGTTACGCAAAAACTGATATCATATATTTGTTCGAACTGTGATTATTCTGACGAGTCGTTCGACGATATCTAATTTCTTTCGTTTAAAGGATCATTACCATTAGGTTCAAATCAAGTTGTTCATAAATTATCATAATATTAAATTATTATCTTCCTTTTACTACATTAATCTTTCTGCCAGAGTTAGTACATTCTTTCCTTTCAAAAATATATATGTGTTTCTGTTAAACAAACTTCATTAATAAAATTGTGTTTTATTTCATGGGAGAACGAAAAATCTCATTAAAAAGTAACACACTTATTTCTTAGTAAAAACTTGACTTAACTAAGCATTAACTTGCCCCACAACAAGTTGTTCCTAAATTATCATAATATTAGATTATTATTTTCCTTCTACTACATTAATCTTTCTGCCAGAGTTAGTACATTCTTTTCTTTCAAAAATATATATGCATTTCTGTTAAACAAACTTTAGTAATAAAATTGTGTTTTATTTCATGGGAGAACAAAATATCTCATTAGAAAGTAACACACTTATTTCTTAGTAAAAACTTGACTTAACTAAGCGTTAACTTGCCCCACAACAAGTTATTCCTAAATTATCATAATATTAGATTATTATTTTCCTTCTACTACATTAATCTTTCTGCCAGAGTTAGTACATTTTTTTCAAAAATATATATGAATTTCTGTTGAACAAACTTTATTAATAAAATTGTGTTTTATTTCATGGGAGAATAAAAAATCTCATTAAAAAGTAACACACTTATTTCTTAGTAAAAACTTAACTTAACTAAGCGTTAACTTTCTCCACGACGGGCTAAAAAATTCCGCTTAAGTCGACCACAAAAAGAAACAAGTTTCTATGAAAAACATATTGTAAAGTACTTACATATTGTAAACAATGTAAAGTACTTAAGCAGGATAATAATACTTAATAGGATAATAATACTTAAAGCAGGATAAATTCAACGATAAATTAGTCAGAATCGAAATTCATTGTCAATATTTTCTATTCAATTATCCCTTAGCCAATTTTGCATCATAGCATTATTTCTTCTTATGTTTCCTCGAAACATAAAAATCCGGAACTCGCAGCCCCGCTCTCCCCTGCGCCGAAATCTTCGTACAGAGAGCCCGAGGTGACGTGCCGCGAGAATTACGACGGTCACAAAACTGTTCAATTATAACGTTCGACGGGCATTCCTCGTCGGTGGCGAACAGAGCCGCGTTAACCCAGATCGCGGATTGAATCGCGGAACATTTTCGAGCGCCGCTTATCGTCGTCGTCTATGGCGCGAAGAGACGTCCGATTCGTGTAAATCAAAGTTCCCGTGCATTGACGGATACGGGTATATCGGGGCTGGCATCGCCCCCTTGCCGCGCTTCGGAACAGTTGCCGAAAATTAATTTGGCCGGGCGTGGCACGGCGGGCGTTCGTGGTATATAGTTCCGAAGACGATCGAGTATGCGCGATTCCGTAACGTCGGGCGGGCTGAAAAGACGCGCGGAACGCGCGCGATTCCGATTCCACGGTTCCGATTTCGGTTCCGATTCCGATCCCGATTCACGATTCACGATTCCCGGCTGATTTTCGGCGCGGCGCAAATCCTTTTGATGTTCCGCCGGATTCGCATAAGCGAACGATGCGCCGGATTTGTACAATCGAGCCCCGGAACACGGTTCCAACGCGGATCCGTTAACCCATACATACCGGGCCGCCGTTGGCGGCAGAATGCAAAATTCGCGCGCGGACTGGACGGTCATCTAATAATATTAGCCGGCGTCGATCGATGAATTAATCCGAGGCTGATCCACTGATTAAAATCAATTATAGCGCCCAGATTGCGGGTCCACGGCGAGAGCGAATACGGGTCATCGATTGGTCACGGTGCCCTAAGTTAGCTGGCGCCCGGGTGTACGAAGAATTTCGAAGAAGATCGAAGCACGATTAATCGGGGCTAATCAGATGAAAACGCTCGCGTGAACAGCGTCACGCTCGCGTCGCGATTTTCTGCTAGAAAAAAGAATTCAACGGAGACGTCGCGCGAATGTTGAACGGAAACGTTGAAACATTGCATTCGCGAAGATAGAATAAATGAATGGATAACGAATTGTCCGAGGAACTAAATTAATTAATTCTCGGTGATACGCATTCGCGATTATTGCATCAAGTTCTCGTAGTTGATGATAATTAGTAATATTTAGTATTTATTATTATTTTATTATTATATTTAGTATTTAGTATTTATTATTAGTATTAAATGCGATCTTGAAATTATTATCATTATTTCTTCAATTATTTATTTTTACTTAGTACAACTATAGTTATCATTTTGAATATATTAGCTCTCTAATTACCTCAACAATTTCGTACAATCGAAGCATTTGATTCAATGATGATGATCGCAGAATGATTTCAACGATTGCTTCCTTAATTATTCAGTTAATACTTTTTATATCAAAGTATTCGATTTAATGAAAATAAAATTGAAAAATTATGTTGTACGATATCAATTGCTTTTTTTAACGTTCTTACGGTTTGCTTATCTAATAAAATTATACCAATTCAATAAAAATAACTTCAAACAATTTATTGCAGAATGATTTCAGCGATTACTTACTTAATTATTCAGTTAACACTTATTATATCTAAATAGTCGATTTAATGAAATTAACCCTTTGCCCTCTAAGCCAAATTAACGGAAAATTTAATATAGTTTTTCCGACCCACTTCTTTACATATGAAGAAATTCGATTAATAAAATTATTTTGGATCGTAACATAACAATTTTTAATATTAATTTTTAATAATTTAAAATTCAAAAATTAAGTCGCGTACGATATCAATTGCTTTTTTCAACGTTTTTACGCTTTGCTCACCTAATATAATTCTACCAATTCAATGAAAATAGCTTGAAACTGTTTATCGCAGAATGATATCAACAATTACTCCATCAATTATTCAATGAACACTTTTTCCATTAAAGTATTCGATTTAATGAAATTAACATTGAAAAATTGAGTCGTACGATATCAATTGCTTTCTCGACATTCTCACACTATGCTGACCTAACCGAATTCGAAAGAAACAACGAAAAATAAATAATCTTATAATAATAATAATAATAATAATAATAAGATCCCCGTAACAATTAATTTCAAAGCGGCAGTCCGTTAGACGATCACCTGTTAGACCACCGGCGACCGGAATCAGCGTGCAGGGAATACAGCGTGCGAAGAATTTCGCGCGCGTGTCCGAAAAAGCTGCGGAACGCTGGGATCTGATAAAAAGAACAAAAAGAAAAACAGCACAGACGCGCGTTGGGCGACCGTAGCGCGGAATGGACAGACCGCCGCGCCGGTATTTCGGCGGTGTATACGATGGCCGATGGTTATTGTTCGGCGACGGAAGTACGATGCAACAGCATCCGATCAATAAACAAGGAGAGCTTAAAAGGTTCACGTGTCGTAAGCAAATATCAACGGCGCGTATAAAAACGGCAACGCCGCCGCCGCCGCCGCGTACGGCGCAGGTAGACAATACGCCGGAAATTATTGCGCGGACCGGATATAAGGTGCAACATGTTTCTCGAAAAGCTAGAAATATTTCGCGTGCTGAACGCGTTACAGCTCTCCTCCCCCCCCCCTCCACCACCCCTTTTTTCCGCATTCTCAAATATCCGAAATTGCGAGCCCCGTGCTTATTAGCAAATAGCATGAATTTTCTTTCGCCCGGCTTTATTGGAACTGTTACGCTGTTATGGGGGGGGGGCGATGGAGGGGTGGGGGTACGTCGTTGAAACGGCGCGTTCTGCGCACGAGGCTGTACCTCAAAAAGTATTGGGACACTTGCTTGGTTTCGGCACCGGATAATCCGCGCGGCAAACAAAAGATTTTTGCTGACGGTGTCGCGCTCGTAAATCGGCGAAATTATCAGGAAAATTCTGTTCCTCTTTGCTTTCGGGTCGCTCGATTCTGAATTATGAAGCGGCCAGAAGTTTGTCGAAGTGTATCACCGGCACGGTAAATCGTGCGCTTCGGAGCTGGTATATTTTATATGTGATTTCTTCGCGACTTTGTTCGGCTTTTAACGCTAGATTCGCGCAGCTTTCTATTAGCTTGTGAAACAGACGGTGGGGGACATTTGTTCCGAATTTTGAACGAGCGTCGTTCTAACATTCGCTACGACTAACGTACACAGTAATTTCTCCCTACTTCGCACAAAAATGGACAATTTAGAAACATGAGAAACAATTGAGCCGTTTATTTTGAAAGTGGCATAAGTCACTTTTTCAAAGAAATCGAGTTAATGGTAACACTAAATACAATTGAACGGTATCTTTTCATTTAAAAAAAAAAAAGTGACTTATGCCACTTTCAAAATAAACGGCTCAATTATTGGAGCCTCGCGGCTCCTTTTTATACTTAACCATTGCCAACAGCTATAAAAACGAGACGCGAGGCTCGAATAATCCAATAAATAACTCACAAACGCATCGCTACGTTTCCGAACGACACGTCCGAAAAAATGCATATCCGGTCACGGGCACGCATCGCATTAAAAATTATAATACGTCATCGTAAAGTAGAGATTTTAAGCTTCAATTTAAACAAAAATACTCACAACTTCGCGATAGCTTTTAACGGAGTTGCATCTGTTCGAAGATCGACAATCTTTGCTGCGAAGAACGATCGATGCTTTAATTTGGCGGGAGAAAACGAATCTACATCTATTCTGAAACTTTTATCCCATATACTCATACGTCGTAACAATTAACCGAAAGAATATCCGCGAAAATTACAATCGCTTGGAATGATTAAAATGACGAAAATGCGATGATTCGTCTTTATTTTTTATCCGAGACTAATGTCGTCTATTCTGGCGAGAGAAAACGGTTCCAAATCTATTCTGAAACTTTTATTCCATATACAGGGTGTCCCAAAAATGTCTCGCAATCCGAAAGTGGCGGGTTCCTCAGACCATTTGAAGCAACCTTTTCCTTTACAAAAATTTTCTCCGAGGCACCGTTAACGAGTTATTAACGAAAAACAGTGACCAATGAGAGGCGAGCTCAGGTGGCGCGAGGCGATCGAGCCAATGAGCGGAACTAGGCTTCGCGCGCTGGTTGGCTGGGCCGCCTCGCGTCAGCCGTACTCGATTCTTATTGGTCACTGTTTTTCGTTAATAACTCGTTAACGGTGCCTCGGAGAACATTTTTGTAAAGGAAGAAGTTGCTTCAAATGATCCGAGGAACCCGCCATTTCCGGATTGCGAGACATTTTTGGGACACACTATATATACTATGTAATCTGTAATTATTCTGAGGGAATCATTTTGCCTGTGATAAATAGATTGCTCATTCTACTCATTTAAGACAAAGAAAAAGAATAAGCTTAACACAAAATTAAAAAGACATTAGAAGAAATTAATAATATTATCTCATGGTGCAATTAATAGAACAGGAATGCCTTTATCGTCTAACTTGTATTTCTTACGACTAATTTGGACAATTGATTGCCCATTTCACGCATTTATTTATTTGGTTCAAACGATGAGCGAGTGAGCTACTAGTGCAAGCCACTATAGTGGCGCGTCGTTCAGAGAGATGACATCCGCGAAAGTCACTATAGTGGCATGTCGTTCTGAAAGATGATATCCGCGGAAGCCACTATAGTGGCGCGTCGTGCCTAAAAGGATAATAACGTAACAATAACGCATACAAACGCAACCAGCAACTGGCTCGTTTCATTTGCGACACAGTGGAGACAAGACTTCGAACAAGTAGTCTTCCAATTGTACCGCAATCGTTGATCGCGGGCATCGATCAATAAGTTCTCGGCACGAGGCTCGATCTCGAGACGATACATTTGTCACGTGAATTTTCTTCGGGTCGCGTGACGAGCCCGGCAAACGTTCCGAGTCGAAAACTGTGCGGCCGATGTCGTGTATCCCGAACAGCAGAACAAGATTGATGATAGGAATCGTAGTTCGGGGATCGATAGGTGGGACCCTCTCCCCCCCCCGGATATTGGCCGCGTCGATGCGGGGGACGGGCGGGGCGGGCATTAGCATCGGGGTCTGCCGTTTCCCCTAAACGAGTTTCATTAGCGTGAAGCAACGTTTCTGGAGGAGTCCTTAACACTATTCCTACCGGGACCGGTCAAATGACCGTTTTTAAATTTTCAATTGGAATTTCTTACATTCAACGTAAGTGAATCGCCTTTAAACTTTACGACTTTTCCTCATATATATGTATGATACATTTTTCAATATTCACTTATTTTTTTATTGTTTATTTTCTGAGAAATATTTGTAGTCTGTCTTACCTACCACGACCGGTCATTTGACCGGTAGTACGATTTATACATTTTTGTAATAGTTATAAGAAAGTGCACAGGGGCAGAGGCATTTAGAGTGTTGGGATATAAATGGGAACTGTCTACTGCAAAGTTATATGCATTTTTGCAATTATGTATGCACGCGGCGCATATGAGGCTAAGAATATGGATATAGCACTTCTATGGAATAAAAAGTGGGGCCCGCCTTTTTTCTCAAATACTATGAGTAGACATGACTTTACGGAGATTATGAGATTTATTCGATTTGACGACAGAAATCAACGAAGCCAACGGTTACAAACCGATAAATTCGCCATGATTTCCGAAGTTTGGTACAAGTTTATTGACAACAGTCAAAATTGTTATAAACCAGGACCATATATTACTATTGACGAACAATTGTTTCCAACGAAAGCAAGGTGTAGATTCACTCAATACATGCCCAATAAACCGGACAAATTTGGTATAAAATTTTGGTTAGCATCCGATGTACGTAAACGGCTTTCCATATTTGGCATAACCTTGACATAACCATCAGTTCCTCTTGGAGAGTTCGTCACTATGAAATTAGCAGAATCGTATGTAGGATGTGGAAGAAATATAACCACAGACAACTTTTTACAAGCCTACCTTTAGCAACAAAACTTTTAGCAAAAAAAAAACTACGATTATTGGGACAATCAGAGCAAATAGAAAAGAGCTACCAAGACTGGCAAAACTGAAAAACGACGACATGGCACTTTTCTCAACCAAACTCTATCGCTCAAATAATTGTATGTTGACAATTTACAAAGCCAAACCAAGAAAGAAAGTTCTAGTTCTCAGTTCAATGCACAACTCCGTACAAGTTGAAGTAAATGACACCCGATCACCGGAAACAATTCAATTGTATAATAGCACCTAATTTGGCGTAGATGCGACCGATCAAATGGCCAGAAATTATTCGGTAAAATCTAAATTTCGGAGATGGCCTTTGCAAGTATTTTTTAATATCTTGGATTTAGCCGGGATAAATGCATGGGTGTTATATAAAGAAACTGCGGGAGGAGAAATTACAAGACAGGAATTTCTATTCCAATTGGCAGAAGAACTTGCCATCGAATATCAACGAGAGCTCGGCACAGAAAATCAACCAATACCCATCGCAAGTACAAGTACAGGTTCCCGTGAACGGAAAACATGTCAGATAAGGTATTGTAAAGATAATAAGACGAACAAAATCTGTCTAAAATGTAAAAAGTACGTATGCGGAAAATGTACAGTTGAGAAGCCCATTTGTAAAAAATGCGACGAAAAAGAATGAAATGTAGATTATGTACTCTTGAATAAAAGAAAATATATTTTTATACTGGTAAACTGGCTATTGGTCTGCATTCAATATTGAAAATATAAGTTGTGAAAGACCGGTCATTTGACCGGTCGCGGTAGGAATAGGTATACGTGAAGTGTCGGTAGGAATAGTGTTAAATACACCGTACCGGCGGCGTTTTCTAGCTTTTCGTTGTTGGCCGCGTGTTTACTTGGCAGCGTAAGGCGCTCCTCATCATGAGCTTCACCGGTGGTAGTAAAGTGCATCTCGTCGACGATAATTACCCGTACAGCTTCCCGTAGCACGAACGAAACGCGCAAGGAAAGGAGGGCGGCAGGGGCGCGGCGGGGCGGAGGGGAGGGAGGGCTGCTCGTATTCAGACACACGTCGCTTCCATATGCCGCCTAACAGTGCACGTTTGCTCCTGACCGTGACTCGGCGGGGACTTCCGTTTATTAAATTCATTTATCTTCCACGAAAATCATGCTTGTAACATGCACCTCTCTAATTGGACGCATTAAAAATAATTTTCCGCGAACACACCTTAATATGCGAGCACGCGCGTACCTGCCACTCTAACCCTCGGCCGCCCTTATGCCACCCTTACGCCACCCTCTGCCTCTTCCTCCGTCTCCTCCTCCTCTGTCTCCTCCTCCTCCTCCTCCTCCTCTTCGTCGTCTTCCGCTTCTTCTGCTTCATACACTCCGCGACAAAAAGACAGCACGCTTTTAAAGTGAACGCGACATTTATTTATTTGACGGTGCGATCAAGATTTTTGTTTTTCGTATTCTTAAGTTCGTTCAACGTCGCATCTGTTAATAACAATTAGCGACCACTTGTCGGATTACGATTGTAGGGTAACATGTGCAGTATAGCGACCGGATTAGATTATCTGTATGAAACACTACGGGGCTTCGACGTTATCGTCCTAATCTAGGTTCCTTAAGTTATTATACGAGTGGCTTAGGTCAGGGTTAGGTGCGACCGACAGAAGTCAGTGGCGTAAGTTGCATTATCCTCGTTGCGTGTATTCTTCCACTGGCGAAGCACGATGCGAAACGATCTGCGAGACACGGATCGATTTCGTTCGAACCGTGTCAAACGCACTGAGTGGCTCATGTTTGCTGTCTTCTCAAAGTGGCAAGATTGAATTTATTTATTTATTTGTTTACCTGTGCGCTTTCAGAAAGGATTCTATTCAATCGTCGTACGTTTTATGTGATTCTTTACAATTTACGCTAATTTTTGTTGCTGGAAATTGATTGCATTTTGACGCTTTCAGTGTTCCTCGAAATTGATGTAAATTAATATTGGACGGGTACGGTAAATTCTCTCCAATTGTCCTTCAGCTTGTAAACGAAAATGGACATTTGGGGAGAATTTACTGTATATACGACGAAAAGTGTTGTCCTATGTTTTAGGATTTAGGGATACAAATTTTCAACAAAGCAAGCTTCGTGGAATGCGAACGTTGCTCGTTTCATTCGACGTCATTCTGTCCTTCGGTGAAACAGAAATTCAGTCTTTAATTATTTTAGTCGAATGAACAGCGATTACCGGACTGCGGATTTTTATGCAAAGTAATAACTGTCTGCAGTAATTACAAGATGTAGAAGTTGCAAATAACGAAACAGCGTTTCTAAATTCTTCAAATGTTTTCACAGCCTTGTATTTGATCTACTCGCTTTTGTTGCAAATGCATGAAATTCACGATCTAGTGATTAACATTCTATCAGTCTTTCTACTGTTTTAAATTTCATCCACTCGACTTCTTCATAACGGCATAAAAAACACAGTACGTATACGGTATGTTTTTGTAACTTGTCGAACAAATTGTCTTCGTTGTCGATCATGCATAAAACACGCAAGCACGCGGTATCGTTCGCAATTATCCGAACAAACTGTCATCGTTGCCTGCCGTGCGTAAAATACGCAATAAGTATGCAGTATGGTTCGTCTTCGTTGTCAACAGACAACAATGCATAACAACATGCGTAACAATGCATAAAGTACTCGCTGAGTCTACAGTATGGTTTGCAATTGGTCGAACAACCGGTCCTCACCGTCAATTTATGCACAAAATGCACAAGTACGTTTGCAGTCGTTCGAACAAGATATCTCTGTCATCTGTCATGCATAAAATGCACAATAAGTATGCACTCCGGTTTCTCTTCGTCGTCTGTCGCACATAAAATACACGATAAATATACAGTACGGTTTGTAATTGCTCCAACAAACTGTTTTAATTGTCTGTCATGCATAAAATTCGCAATAAGTATGCAGTACGTCATAGTAGCACCTCCACTTCCCAAATTGTCCATTTTCGTTTCCAAGCTGAACGTCAATTGGGGAGAATTTACTCGTACTTTGCAAGTCCGTATAAAAACGAGAGCTCGGTCGCACAACGATAAATAAATAACAGTCACGTTAACTACAACCCGTGCTTCTACTCTGCCATCTTTTTGTCGCGGAGTGTAGTCCTCCTGGTCCTCGGCGTTGCTAGAACGCCCTCGCGGGCGCGCGCGCGCGCGCGTTCACCGGCTAATGTATCCTGCAGTGTGCCTACGAAAACGGCGTAAAAGCAACGGCCGTGTGTATTTAGATACGTAGCTACATCCGGATGATACATATTTATGATGGAACGTGTGCTGGCTGGCTGAATGTGTGTAACTAAATACCCCGTGCGGGGGTGTCGGCGGGCGGCCGCGAGACTCCGGCGGGGGCGGAGGCGGGCCCGAATGGATTATTTGCATAGCAAATAGCGCGACGCGGTTCTAAGTGGAAACACCAGCCACGTACGCGACTAATCTCGTTCCTCTGCATTCCTAGCGCCTTGTCCTAAGAAAGGCATTGCTCTCGCGAGCGAGGGGACGCCGCGGGCCGCGCCGCGCCGCGCAACGCCGCTCCCGGTGTCGCGACGAGATGTCATCTGTTCGAGCGAGAACGTGCCGCCGGATCATTATCTCCAGACGCACGACTCTGATTGTTCGCAGTCACTTTTCATAATGTTCGGATGCCAACCGTATACCGGGTGTCCCGTCGGTTACCCCGTGAACTCGCGGCCGCGTTTGGAATTTCGCGGAAAATCGTGTATTCGACGCTGTGAAGGACGCGATGATCATGATTCGGGTGATTACTCTTCTTAATGATTCGTTAAGGGGGCATTTGTTGTGCAGATTTTCTGCTGGGTGATGCAATAAGGTAATAAAAAAGCTGATAATATAATAATATAAAGTAATAATATGTAACTAATATATCTTAATAATATATTACTAGTATAATTTAATAATATATAACTAATGTAACTTAATCATGTATAACTAATATAATGTAATAATATATGACTAATATAACTTGATAATATGTTTGAAATTTTGTGATGAATTTGCGAACGATCCTAAATATCGTGAATTATACAGAAAAACGTCAATCTTCGATTAATGACTAGAATATTTGTCACGATTTGCTTCTGCTATTTGAAGGAAAATTTACACGACGTAATAGACATGATCGCAGTTTTCTAACATTTAAACTGTATTATGTTCATCATTAGCATTTCTTTCGATGATAGCTTTCATAACGTAGCATGAGTTATAACAATTGCATGAAACAGAAGTTCAATCAAAATGCGTTTCTTCTTTTAACAGTTTCAATCGATTGCAAGTAATATAACAATATTCCTGAATTCTTGCAATATTTGCACCTTTCCGGATTTCTCTTATCAATTTCTGCAAACGGAATTGCATTGCGACTTAAAATAACTTGATATTTATATTATAACATCGTATTGTATTGTCTCAATTTATTGCATTTATCATTATTGTATTTTATCTGTATTTGTCATTGTATTGTACCTGTCTCAACAGGTTATTACTAAAAATCCTCATCGAGAGTCAGACTCGCAAAAATACGGCAAGTGGTTAATAATGTTAATTCTCTTTTAATTCAATTTTCTTTTTCACGTCGAATAATAAATGATCGTCGTCGCGCATGCTTAACGACGAAGAAACAGCGAAAAGGATGCTCGACGAAGCAAGGCGTAGAAGTAATCTGTTTTAATCAATGCTGCTGCAGGGTAATAGATCAGCGTTGATTATTGCATTAGCGGAAATCTATATCTACGATGCACAAGCTGTGGCAGAGTTCACGTGACAACCGATGACAGGAAGCTCTCTCAGGACACGTGCTTTCGGATAAGACTTACTAATGGTGTCTATCTATTATTCACTATTTCGTCCCGTAACATACACACACACAGCCAACGGATACGTTGCTACACACATATTCGCTTTCCATCGATCTCGAGTATGAAATATATATCTCCTAATCGTATCACCTAATCATCTAATAGATTCCCATTTACAGAATCTATGGATCATCGGATCATGAAATTAGGGTAACATTGGCCCTTTCCTGTTCCGCTTTTCTCGCTGTGGCTCTAGTAAATTGGGTTTGGCCGCTTCAATTATCAATGAACGTATACGTAACCAAGCACGTACGATGCGTAGTAATTAATTTATTATCGCAACCGAATACTCGATACGGTAATCTCTCCCGGAAATGTTCTCGGAGTTGAAACCGGCAGATCTGGGAATACTAAGTCGCGATTCAACGGGACTCGCGGCTTGTTTTTAGAGAAAATCGGGGCAGTCGGCAAAAAAACGATGACTTAACTTTTTTATTTCTAATTTTTTGCCACGATTCGGGGGCAATTCGGAGGCCACGTGACACGATTCGAAGGAGATTCGAAGGCAATATGACAGAATTCGAAGGCAATTCGGAGACCACATGCCACGATTCGGAGACAATTCGGAGACTACGTGACACGATTCGAAGGCAATTCGGAGGCCACATGCCACGATTCGAAGGCAATTTGAGGGCAATATGACAGGATTCGAAGGAAATTCGCAGACTACGTGACACGATTCGGAGGCAATTCGGAGGCCACATGCCACGATTCGAAGGCAATTTGAGGGCAATATGACAGGATTCGAAGGAAATTTGCAGACTACGTGACACGATTCGGAGGCCACATGCCACGATTCGAAGGCAATTTGAGGGCTACATGCCACGATTCGGAGGCAATTCGCAGACTACGTGACACGATTCGAAGGCAATTTGAGGGCAATATGACAGGATTCGAAGGAAATTCGCAGACTACGTGACACGATTCGGAGGCCACATGCAACGATTCGAAGGCAATTTGAGGGCTATATGACAGGATTCGAAGGCAATTCGCAGACTACGTGACACGATTCGAAGGCAATTCGGAGGCCACATGCCACGATTCGAAGGCAATTTGAGGGCAATATGACAGGATTCGAAGGAAATTCGCAGACTACGTGACACGATTCGGAGGCAATTCGGAGGTTAAATCACGATTCGGAGGCAATTCGGAGGCCACATGCCACGATTCAAAGGCAATTCGGAGGCTTGAAGACGTTGAATACGTCTAGAACCTAATCGAATCGTACATCCTACATTCTTAAGAAGGAGACAGAGTAAATACTCAGACACCGATGAGTGAACTGCAGATTTTTGTGCAAAGTGAAAATTCTCTACATTAATTGCAAGCTGCAGAAGCTACATAGTTATCTATTTCTCTCCTCAGTCGCTTCACAACAAATTGTTTAAATAATCTTGCAGTCTCGCATTCGATGCCCCAATTTCTGCCACGAATGCATAAAAACCGCGATCTACCGATCAAGCAACGATCGTGCGATTTATCGCGTGTTCATCGCAGTATTTGAATAACCAACAAAATAGACCAACGTTATTATACAATACGTTCAGCTGTCGTTTTGGAAAACACAAGACGTGGAAAGAGTTCAGTTCAGTTCACAAACTGGAAAACATTTCTTGTAGCGAACATAAAATCGTAACATCGTCGGTTGCCGATGATGCGCTCGTCTTTGATCATTTTAGAAATTTGCGGATGCAATCGGTGCATGGTCAAGATCCACGGTCGAATAAACATTGCACGTTGATGTTGGATTCGTGTAAAAGCACTGAGAACGATGGAAATACCGAACGGTTCTAATGGTATGGCCAGGTGCGGTGCAATTTCGCTATCCCGCGAAAGTCGCGGGCTCGCGATCGAGCCTCTCTTATCTCTCTCCTATTTTTCCCATCCATTCGCACAGACGTGTTTCGATCGACGCCCTTGAATGCTACTTTCCCGCGACAGGGAGGAAGAGAGAAAGAGAAAGAGAGAGAAAGGGGAGAGAGAGAGAGGGAAAGAGAGAGAGAGGAGAGAGAGCCGCGAGTTATGGACGCTGCCGCACGGAAAAGCGTCTATTCATTCTAGCAGTCGAACAATCGTATGAGAAAAGTTGCTGTCATCTCGGACGTCCGCGTTATCGACGCCGCAAACACATGGCACTCGCGGAACGCATTTGCATATCCACTGGTTTATACTTTTTCGATATCGACAGCGCCGTACCAGCGCAGCGTTTCGAACGTTTGCGTCCTGCGTCTGGAAAAAACCGAAAATTTAAGTTGCAGAAACAGAAGCTGTCGCTTCTATAGTTTAGCCTCCTAAGTAAACGATCTGATCTTTTTCTGCTGTCAATTCCTTTTTTGCAACGAATTCTGCGTGGAAAACTTCGCGCACATTGAATATACTTGTTTTTCATAATAATATTGGGTTGGCAACTAAGTAATTGCCGATTTGTTCAATGAAACAAAAAATTTTTTTTTACTTGGAGCGAAGTTTAATCTGTAATGTATTTTCCATTTTGTTCGATGACCTTTTGCCATCTCTCTGACAACTTGAAAATTCCACGCTCGTAGAAAGTCTGATCCTTTTCGGCCAAAAACTGAGTTAAGTGAGATTTTACAGCGTTATCATCGTTAAAAGTTTTACCACGAAGGGAGTTGTCCAGGGATCGAAATAAGTGGTAATCCGATGGCGTGGGATCGGGGCTATATGGTGGGTGTAACATCAATTCCCAACCAATATCCATCAATTTTTGCCGAGTGGACGAAGACGTGTGCGGCCTAGCATTGTCCTGCTGGAAAATGACACCTTAACGATTGACCAAATCTGGTCGCTTTTCCTTGACCGCTGCATTCAATTTGTCCAGTTGCTAACATTCACGGATAATAAAAAATAACATAATAATAATAATAATAATTTTACAATATAACATTTACGGATATCATAAAAATGGGAGTGAGAGACATCTATAACTGAAATCGGCAATTACTTAGTTGCCAACCCAATAGTATAACGCAAGTGTCACGTGATGCATGTACTTTTTAGCGTAACTTTTGAAGACATTTCTAGCCCATACACGGGGTGTCCCAAAAATGTCTCGCAATTTGGAAATGGGGAGTTCCTGAGGTCATTTATAGTAACTTTTTCCTTAGCAAAAATCCAATCCGCGGCGTTGTTTACGAGTTATTAGCGAAAAACAGTGACCAATGCGAAGCGAGATCAGTTAGCACGGGACGGCCGAGCCAATGAGCGGAGCTGGGATTCGTGCGCTCGTTGGCTGGACCAACTCGCGTCAGCCGAGCTCGCCTCTTATTGGTCAGTGTTTTTCGTTGATAACTTGTAAACAAAGCCGCGGATTGCATTTTCGTTGAGGAAAAAGTTACTCGAAATGATCTCAGGAACCACGCATTTGCAGATTGCGAGACATTTTTGGGATACCCTGTATATTCTTAGCGATTGTTAGAGAGCCAATGTTGCAGATATCGCAGTAAGTAGAAAGATATTATATGAAATATTAAATCTAATAATCGTTCGAAATATTTTATTTGTCGATTGTACCGTACTATATATTATACTGTTTCGTATCGAGCTTAATATGCATTTTATAAATCATTTTTGCTATTCGATTACTAAAACCTGTTCTTCTTCGATATTTTACATCGTTTTTATCATTCAAGAGAATTATCGAATACGCACAACTGTTTGATAATAATTGCAAATATTTCGTTCGTCCATCACACTACTCCACTGAACCATTTTTTATAATATGCTAGAAGATTCTAATTCGTACGAAATTTGATATCCATGCTTCTTTAGCACTCTGTTGTTTTATCTGCTACTGTTTTCGCTAAACGAAAAGTAATTCGATGCTTTATGTCCTGAAAGCACATCGAATTACCATTTTCATGAATATGCCGGCATAAAACAATGTTTACGCTTTTATGCAAGCAACTGTAAATATTTCTGCGCGTGTAAAATAAAGAGAGATGTAACAACGACGAGAGAGAGATAGTGCCGATGCAATTGTATTCATCAAATATAATCATTCTTTTAATTTTTTATCTGCCACGAGAGAGTAGCATAGTTCGAACCATCATGTATTCTAACATGGAAAAATTTCCTTAACGTTTCACAATTTACTGCTGCCTCTTTATTGTCGCGATTTTTTGAAAAACAATCATTTTCTATTGTCTTCGCTGCAACACGTTTACGGTCGATCGTTTCCCCATAGACATTTAACGTGATCGATGACACGAGCACGTTTGCAATGTCCAATGCCTGGTGTACGTATTATACGTACATTATGTACGAAATTGTGGAATATTATTGGAGGATTGATTCTGTTCATTATAATAGCGAAAAAATTCGTATACATATGGCATAGAGCACGGCCACGATGCTTGATCGATACCGGTACGCTCTCCCGGTACGCCAATGGTCGTTGGTAAATTAATACCCTGGAGCTAGCTGCATATAGGTGTAATGCGATGAATATCCCGGACGCATATAAGTAGCACAGTTCAACTTTAATGGTCACAACAAAATTCATCTCAGCGCGATGTTCGATGTTACCGATTCATTAATTTTCACGCGCACTGTCATAGTTCCATAAAATCGGAATAATTCATTTAAATGTTCCTGCATGTTGCGGATTCGATGCAAAATTTGATGTTGAATGCATCGGCTAAAAATGTTCGTTTTTAAAACTGACTGTATCACATTTCATCATTATTTTATCATCATATTTTCATTTTGTCACATTATCATTTTTATTATCATATTTTTATTTTATCATTTTATTATCATATTTTTATTTTATCATTTTATTATCATATCTTTATTTTGTCGCATTATCATTTTATTATCATATCTTTATTTTGTCGCATTATCATTTTATTATCATATTTTTATTTTATCACATTATCATTTTTATTATCATATTTTTATTTTGCCATATTATAATTTTATTATCATATTTTTATTTTATCTTATTATTATTTTATTATCATATTTTTATTTTGCCATATTATCATTTTATTATCATATTTTTATTTTATCATATTTTATTCCTGTCTTATACTTTATTATTTTATATTATTTTACTACTGCACACATTTTACTTAGCAAAATCAACTGAAAGGTATTCGTTCAGATTGACAGCCATTTTCATCTCGTGTCCAAAGAAAGAAATTTATTCTTAGATTGTGTCTCCACAATCTCAACAATTACAAATTAAACAATGTCTTCCTTCATCTTCATCCTAATAATCTATTAGTCAAATCAGCTTATTATTTGCTTGATCCAACAACAAATACAATCTCGATCTCGAAGAAGCAGATTAAAGAAATGTATAGAACAAATTTCTGAATAAAAAGATTTAAATGAAAAAACACTTGTTCAATTGAAATCATTACGCTACAATTTTTCTAGAAAATAAAAATGATTTGCATCCATTGCAAGATATCGAAACCAAATAAAAAGTTCGTTCTTTCTTCGATCATTGTAACAGATCAAAAATAACACATCTTAAAATGTTTGAAATCTTTTCGCCATTTTAAACAGCATCCACTCAATTACACCATTAAACGCATAAAACCCCCGGTCTACTAATCACGATTGCTGCGAGATCGTCGAAAGCAGCACCGCTGTCGCAGCAGAAGCAGTTAATTGTTGTATCGCAATTTCGAATCGATCGTCTGCGGCGAAAGTAGGGTCTCCTCCGCCGTGGCAGAAATTTCGCGGACATTATTTTCGGGATTGCCGGGCGCAGGTTCTTCAGCAATAAATAATGCTTCGAAGACCAGATTTGGCCGCACTTGATGCGCGGCTCCCCAGGAATCCCAGTTTATGACGCTTCGAGATTACCTGGCCTGGGTCGCGGCAACACCTATACTCGACGAGGCTTCATTTTTCAGTTATAAACAGTTTTATGATCCACGAAACAGCCGCCCTGTAGCGCGACGTATCAGCTGACCTAATTTTCCTTACGCTCCGCTCTTTCGGCGCTTTTAATTTTCAACCTCTTGTTTTTGCCCACCTGCTCTGTCTGCTACGTGTGCGTCTCCTTCTCTGTCTCTCTCTCTCGTTCTCTCCTTCTCTGTCTCTCTCTCTCGTTCTCTCCTTCTCTCTCTCTCCTTCTCTCTCTCTCCTTCTCTCTCTCTCCTTCTATCTCTCTCTCCTTCTCTCTCTCGTTCTCTCCTTCTCTGTCTCTCTCTCTCGTTCTCTCCTTCTCTCTCTCTCCTTCTCTCTCTCTCTCCTTCTCTCTCTCTCCTTCTATCTCTCTCTCCTTCTCTCTCTCGTTCTCTCCTTCTCTCTCTCTGTCTCTCCTTCTCGCTCTCCTTCTCTCTCTCTCCTTCTCTCTCTCCTTCTCTCTCTCCTTCTCTCTCTCCTTTTCTCTCTCTCCTTCTCTCTCTCTCCTTCTCTCTCTCCTTCTCTCTCTCCTTCTCTCTCTTCTTCTCTCTCTCTCCTTCTTTCTCTCCTTCTCTCTCTCCTTCTCTCTCTCTCTCTCTCTCTCTCTCTCTCTCTATCTATATGTGTGTTTGTGTCTCTGTGTTGTCCATAAATTCTCCGCACTGCTATTCGCGTGTACACGCACGTGCCCGCGTTTAATGCGAAAACTTATTCGAACGTGTGTGCACGGAAAGAAGGGAAAGGAATTGCGAACACCGGTTGAAACTTACCGGAGGCTAAGTTTTCGGTATTATTTCTGTTAGCGAATCGGCTGAGCGCCGGTGAAATGGGTCAATTAGTGTACGACAGTAACAATAATATTAATCAACTGCTTGGCTTGAACAGCGAGACGCGTAACGCGTAGCAGTTATTTGTATAGACATTTCTTTCGATGCGCGCACGCAATCTAACTCATACTTTTCGCACGATATTTTATTACCTTATTCCGTACAAAAATGTTTCTCGGTTACGGTGATTGTTTAAATTTGCGCACGATTACGTACTGCTTAATACAACGTTGAATCTCTGTGTAATTAATTTGTTATTTGGCCGACGTTTTAAATTTTGTGATACGTGCATGTGCCGTGCAAATTTGCTCATAAAAATCGGATCCTTTATGTTCAAATAAAGTTTTTACATTTCTATTCAAGCTTTATGGTCTATAATATATTTTATACGTTTACTATTTATATTTTTATAAACTTTTATATATTTTAATGAATATATATGTTTTATGAATTTCAATGAATTCTGAAAAATTTGTCTCACTCTTTAGCGAATCTCAATATATTTTACATTCTCTTCGATGAAATCTTATTACTTATTACTCTTATAAGTTATTTATAAAAGATGTTATTATCCTATTTCTTATTACTTTTAGAAATTTCTATATATTTTAATGAATATATATGTTTTATGTATTTCAATGAATTCTGAAAAATTTGTCTCACTCTTTAGCGAATCTCAATATATTTTACATTCTCTTCGATGAAATCTTATTACTTATTACTCTTATAAGTTATTTATAAAAGATGTTATTATCCTATTTCTTATTACTTTTAGAAATTTCTATATATTTTAATGAATATACATGTTTTATATATTTCAATGAATTCTGAAAAATTTGTCTCACTTTAGCGAATCAAAATATTTTACATTCTCTTAAATGAAATCTTATTACAGTAATGTCTCCCTAATTGACGCTCAGATTGTACACAAAAATGGAGAATTTGGGAAGAGAAGATACGATTAGTCGAGCCTTGCAGCTCGTTTTTATAATTGCTGACAATCGATAACCATAAAAAACGAGCCACAAGGCTCGAACAATCGTATCTCCTCTTCAAAAATTCTCCATTTTTGTGGACAATCTGAGCGTCAATTAGGGAGACATTACTGTACTCCGCACTTGTCTCTTTGTTTTCCCACTTTATGCACACGTGTTCTCGATTCATGTTTTCAGAAATTTCGATAATACTTCTCTACTTCCAGTGTTTCCTTTTTTTTCTTACTTTCCAGTGTTTTCCACTAATTTCGTGCACGTCCACGAAGGTAGGTAGTCCTGACATTTGACATTATAAAAGTTGAATGCTGTCTGAAACACTTCTCACGATTGATTCAATGATAAGAAACGAAAGGAGTGTGAATATATCCATAAATCCAATCTTACTCTGCATGCAAATTCACAATATTTTGCATACTTTTTTCATAGTTGCATATATTATAACCGCATAAATATTTACGGTGTATACATATATACTTGTAATGCCTCCCATGTTGTTAACCTCGAACGATGCTTTAACCAGTTACCTGTGCTCGACGAGTATACTCGTCATGGAGAAGTGGCGGTATTTTGAATTTTTCACTTTTATCAGTATATTTGACTTTTCCTGCGTTTATCGTTTATTATGTATTATGTAGTATATGTTAACGTTAAGGGAATAATAAATATTAGTAAATATCAGTAAATATTAGTAATATAGTAAATATTATTAAATATTAGTAATATAGTAAATATTAGTATGTATTAGTAATATAGTAAATATTATTAAATATTAGTAATATAGTAAATATTAGTAAATAATAGTAAATATTAGTAATATAGTAAATATTAGTGAATAATAGTAAATATTAGTAATATAGTAAATATTAGTTATATAATAATGTATATTATTACTAATATATTTACTAATATATACTAATATAAATATTAGTAGTAATATATAGAAAAACACTTAATATAGAAACGCTAAATATAGAAAGACGCTTTTTCTTTATAAGAATAATAAATATTAGTAAATATTAGTAAATATTAGTAATATAGTAAATATTAGTTATACAATAATATATATTATTACTAATATTTATATTAGTATATATTATTAAATATTACTAATTAGTACATATTACTAATATTTATTATCCTTATAAAGAAAAAGCGTCTTTTCGATCCAATATTTTAACAGCGACGCTTCCTCTGTGTTCGACGAGTATACTCGTCGTCGCTTGATTCTCGCGACAAGGTTATTAAAAAAAAGAAGGCGCTCTGAAAAAGCTAACAGCTAAGGCGCTCTGCAACAGCCAACTGGTTAAACAATATACACGCTAGCTAAATCTCATTCATACAGTCACAAAACGTGTTTCCGAAAACATGATTCAAAAACTTTCTCAATCGATGCAAGCATCCAAATCTGCATGCAACATCAGAGTCTAATTCAGCGCCATCCAATCGTATCCGGCGTAATGTTTCGATCCGGTTCCACTTTTTAATCGTTTCCGCATCGATCTCAGCCGCGGCATTTATACCAGCCGGGATTGTTAATAAATAATTGAACATCTACGATCTGCGTTCTACGCGCTTATCCAATCATAGAACAACCCGGAAAGTTCGTTCGAACGCGAAACGAAAGCGCTTTCCATTTGTTCCGACGATTAAATTTGCATTCGAAGTTTGACTCATTGTCGTGGTCTCCGCGCAGAACGCAACGTATATGAAATCGCAGCTATCAGATTGCATTCTTGACGAAGGCTTTCGACATGGTTGCGCACGTTTAGCCGTTCCGTCGCGCGGCGATATCGCCGGTCTCGCCGCGGCGGCGGCGGCGTTGGCGGTGAATCGAAGACATTTTTTTCCCGCCGTGCTTCGCCGCCCTTGTTTTCCCTTCGGTTATTATTTATCAAGGCATATTTCAGGTATGCCACGCGCATATATGATTTTTCCACGTGCCCGGCCGAGCTTCGCGGGCCGCGCATGCATGTGTATGCAGCCGGAGAATGCATTGCTCTTGTCTTATCGCGTATGCACGGTGCCCGGTCTCTGTGGTGCAGCGGTTCTCAACAAAGTCAACATAAATTATTCAACGATCGGAGCCGGGCAATGAGCTTATACAGGCCGGTTCGCCTGAAATCGCGAAATCCGGCTGGAAAGATTACACCGACGCGCGGCCAAGCAGCCGACATAATAATTGCAGAACTGGACGCGGCCAACGATTCTGCGTGCAGTTAATGTCCGTTCGGACGTGCAGAAGGATCGCTCGTTAATTATTAAACGGCCCAAGTACAGGTTCGGTACACGGCATTGGCGAAGCACGAGGCGGAACGACCTGCGAGACACGGATCAATTTCGTTCAAACCGTGCCAAACGCACTGAAAGTGGATCGTGTTTGTTGTCTTCTCAAAGTGGCAAGATTGAATTTATTTATTTATTTGCTTATCTGTGCGCTTTCTGAGAGGATTCTATTCAGTCGTCGTACGTTTTATGTGATTCTTTACAATTTACGCTAATTTTTGTTGCTGGAAATTGATTGCATTTTGACGCTTTCAGTGTTCCTCGAAATTGATGTAAATTAATATCGAACGGGTACGGTAAATTCTCCCCAATTGTCCTTCAGCTTGTAAACGAAAATGGGCATTTGGGGAGAATTTACTGTATATACGACGAAAAGTGTTGTCCTATGTTTTAGGATTTAGGGATACAAATTTTCAATAAAGCAAGCTTCGTGGAATGCGAACGTTGCTCGTTGCACTCGACGTCATTCTGTCCTTCGGTGAAACAGAAATTCAGTCTTTAATTATTTTAGTCGGATGAACAGCGATTACCGGACTGCGGATTTTTATGCAAAGTAATAATTGTCTGCAGTAATTACAAGATGTAGAAGTTGCAAATAACGTAACAGCGTTTTTAAATTCTTCAAATGTTTTCACAATCTTGTATTTGATCTACTCGCTTCTGTTGCAAATGCATGAAATTCACGATATAGTGATTACATTCTTTCAGTCTTTCTACTGTTTTAAATTTCATCCACTCGACTTCTTTATAACGGCATAAAAAACACAGTACGTATACGGTATGTTTTTGTAACTTGTCGAACAAATTGTCTTCGTTGTCGATCATGCATAAAACACGCAAGCACGCGGTATCGTTCACAATTATCCGAACAAACTGTCATCGTTGCCTGCCGTGCGTAAAATACGCAATAAGTATGCAGTATGGTTCATCTTCGTTGTCAACAGACAATAATGCATAACAACATGCGTAACAATGCATAAAGTACTCGCTGAGTGTACAGTATTGTTTGCAATTGGTCGAACAACCTGTCCTCGCCGTCAATTTATGCACAAAATGCGCAAGTACGTTTGCGGTCGTTCGAACAAGATATCTCTGTCATCTGTCATGCATAAAATGCACGATAAGTATGCAGTCTGGTTTGTCTTCGTCGTCTGTCGCGCATAAAATACACGATAAATATACAGTACTGTTTGTAATTGTTCCAACAAACTGTTTTAATTGTCTGTCATGCATAAAATGCGCAATAAGTATGCCGTCTACGTTGTTTGTTATGCATAAAATACTAATTAAGCATGCAGAAATGTTTACAACTGTTCGAACAAATTGTCCTCGTTGTCTCTCATGCATAAAATATGCAAGCATGCGATACAGTTCGTAACCGTTCGAACAAATTGTCTGTTATCACCGATCATATTGCAGAAATCAGAGTTACGGAGATTACAATTAAAACATTTCTCGACAGAAAAAGAAAAAAGAACGAAACAGAATCATCGAGAGCGAGAATTCCCGGCGAGCACGAGCCGCCGAATCAAATCCAAGATGAATCCGCGGACTGAAGACGATATGCTCGCTCCCCTGCCCTCCCCCCTCTTACGCCCACCCTTCCATTCAGACGTAACTGGCGGAACGAAAATTACACGGGAGATTTACAGGGCGCGAACGGAATACGGACGGCTGTAACTCGGCGAAATTATGAAAGTTCTGAACCCTGAAGCCGGATAGGAGCCGAGGAGCACGCGTCGTTCTATCCTCGAAGGGGTATATGATAAACACTGGAAGTGCAAAATCTAGTTAAATCCGAAAAAGTTCTACGTTGCCGAGAAGTTCGTCGGTACAAGGAAAAGGGCATTTAACGAGAGAACACGGAACGTGAACAATGACGATAGCTTGTCAGCCGCGGAGCACAACGGGTCTTGCCCTCTCTCTCTCTGTCTCTCTCACCTCGCTCTCACCTCGCTCTATTCTCTCGCTATTCTCTTGCTATTCTCTCGCCGGTCTCTCTCTCTCTCTCTCTCTCTCGCTATTCTCTCGCCGGTCTCTCTCTTTCTCTCTCTCTCTCTCTCTCTCTCTCTCTCTCTGTGTGTGTCTCTCTCTTTCTGTCTCTCTCTCTCTCTCGGTCGCTCTCGCGGTGGACCGTTCCCACCGGAGATAGAGGGCGGAGGGAAAACGAGGAAAATGGAGAACGACTTTTCGAGCGCGGACCCTAGCTACGGAAAAATTTGTCGTGGTTTCTCCCGCGCTGGCGTAAAAAGCTATGATAATAGAAGCGTAAAGAGGGTCCGGGGTTATTTCATAATTACAGACTGTACTTAGACGAGCGTGCATTACGCTCGCTCCCCTTTTTCTCTCTAGCCCGTAGGTGCATATATTCGTATTACGGAATTAAGGACAGAAGCTTGTTCGTAGCGACGCGAAATCCAGGGTGCGCGCGGCGCGGCAGCCACTTTCTTCTATTCTTTTGTGGTGCCTACGCTCCTTTTTCGACGACACCGTACCGCCCATTAGCGGGTTATGGGATTTTTTCTTAATTAAACATACAACGGGTCATGCAACCTTATCCCTGCTCCTTTACCCTCCGCGGCGCCCTCCGCCCCCGTCGCCCTCGCCCTCCCCGCCGCACCTACCTGCCGCCTCCTTCTCCGGCTTGTTTCCTGAACTCCACCCCCGTAGGCGCCAACCCCCGTCCTTTGTTTTTCGCCGGTTTAATCCGCCGCGATCTTGTCGGCCAACGGAAAAACTTTCCTTTCGGAGAACTATATTAATTAGCGACCGGTAACTAACGAACGTCTTTGCCGCCCGCTACGGCGCATCACGTTTTTTCTTCTCTCTTTCGGGCTGAAATTTCAATCCGATCCGGAAAACGTCGGCAACCTTCGAAACTTTCGGCGAAATTGTAGCTTCCGGCGAGATCGGACACCGTGGACGCATCGAAAATTGATTAACCTTACGCGCGGCGTCGAATTAACCCCCGCCGGTTTCTCAGCTTTTCTTTCACGCTCGATGGAAATGTTCGGATCTTCCTGTGAGACGCGTTTTCTTTTTCAGATTTATTCTCCGAAGCGTGTACAGTAAATTCTCCTCACTTTTTGTCACCTGGTCGATTGTTGCTCGTGCGATTTGTACAACGTGGGTGAACAATAATTGGTGCAGTATCATTCGGTAATACTCGAGAACAGACATTTTATATTTTATTTTAGTTTATCTTAGACCTATTCCAAAATTGAATATGTTCAACTGAAAACTAAATGTTTATCTAATATTCGTCTGCTATTTATTTAATATTCATCTATTTGTCAGCTGTTCCTTGCAATTCGTGGGAAAAATTGCGCAAGGATCCGCGATCTATAAATCAATTTAAATCCAGCATATAATTACTCGATTTTTAGCAATTGGATAAACTAAAAATTGCAATTACACTAGCAACAGCAGGGAGATTACTATGTCCGCAATAAATATCGTCGGAAACAATATTGAAAAATTAATAAATAAGGAATTGTCATATGTAGATTGCAGATCTTTATACAAAATAAAAATTGCCCACTTTAATCAGGAAGCTAATTAATTCGATGAAACCGTCGCTCCTGTTTCAATAGTTGTAATAACGAATCATTCTCTAATGCTGTTACAGTTTTTGTATTTGACCTGCTCATCTTTTACATAAATTATCAGTTGCATAATTGTGAGAATGAATTAAGTAGAGCAGAACTTTGATTATCGGAACGAATCGAAGGGGTGTTCGGATAACAGAATAACGCCCTAAGTGCTACCCTAATTTCTTATTAATCCAATAACCTTATTAATAATAAGGTTTTAAGACCAATAGCCTCATTAATAATAAGGTTTTACGACCAATAACCTTATTAATAATAAGGTTTTAAGACCAATAACCTTATTAATATTAATAATAATAATTAATAATTATAATAATAACCTTATGAATCACGCCATTTTAAAAATGGATTAAATCGAACGTTTGGATAATGCAATACAACTCCATATAAATATTCTTAATTTTCTTTTAATATTTCCAGTGTTCAATCTTTTGCTAACAAAAGCACAAAATCCTCGGCGCGATCTGTAGATCGTTGCACAAGTTTCCATTTTCACGGATAATTTCGCGAACAGGTAAAATTATCGGTAAAAATTTGCCAAAAAAGACACAACTTTTCCAAACCAGCGCGAAAGCCAGAACAGAAGACAAAAACGCGCCCCGACGTTCGATAAAGGCGCGAACGCCGCGGACGCATAAAATGCTTGGCCTAGTAATAATTACTCGCGGACAGTTCGGTCGACAGGACGTAACGCATGGAGACAAGCGTTAGCTTCATGCCTATGGATCACGTCAAACGTTGCTACACGTCATGAACGAGTTCCTCCAACAGTGCAGTCGATCTCTCAAGTTCCGTGATTTGATGTATGCGTGCCCCTCGCCGGGCCTCCATTCGCGCTGTCTCGGTGGTCCCTTTCCACGCATAATCTCTCACCGTGCTCGATGACGTTTGCGCGGCGGCGCGGTTTCTGTGCCGCCCGTTCCCAACGCGTTGACGTGGCTTATGGTATACAAGCATCCCCATAAGCGATAGCATTGTGTGCACAGACTCGCGAGCAAGTGAATACGCAATGATGTCGTTGCGGGTCGCGACCGTAAACCTCCTCGTAAACTGTGTCAAAATCGGCAAATAATGCGCGATCCGTCCATCGATCGCGCGCGATCTGCCCTATCAAAGCCGCTCTATCTGTGCGAACAATTTATGGCGGTCGTTCCTAATTTTTTTTTTTTTTTGCCCCCTCCCGATAAAAATGCCAATGCGGACTTTATTGTGCCGGTCTTCGGGGTTTAAAGTCGGCTGGTTCTATTTTTCACAAAATGGTGCTCGGGCATTGCGATCGCTGGATCCCGCCGATTTTAATGCGTTTGGGATCGAAATGAGCCGGCGAAATACTGCTATTTTTACTTGAAATACTAATATATATATATATATATATATATATATGAATATAATATAATAACAATATATATAGTATAATATATATAGTAATAATATTTATAGTATAATATATATAGTATAATATATATAGTAATAATATATATAGTATAATATATATATAGTAATAATATATATAGTATAATATATATATATAGTAATAATATATATATATATAATATATATAGTAATAATATATATAGTATAATATATATAGTAATAATATATATAGTATAATATATATAGTAATAATATGTATAGTGTATATTATAACATAAAATAATATATATATTATTAGAGCTATATTATATTATATTCCTAGAATAAATAATTACTATGTTATATTCTATATTATATTATATTAGTAGAACTACCATTATTATTAGAATTATTAAAAGAAGCGATTCATTCGTTTCTTCATTTTTCTTGGTTACAATCAATTTACACAATTTGTATTTCGCATAATGACTCGCAGTCGAATGATGACTGGACTGCGGTCTTGATGCATTTGTGACAAAAATGAATAGGTCAAATGGAAAACTATATTGTCGTTAGAAGAATTTAAAGACATTATTGCATTATTATCGACTCATTATAATTATTTTATAGGACATTTTCATGTAAGTCATGTTCCTTAAAATTAACTAAATCTATTTTTATTTTGGATAATGATCCACAGTCTGATGATCATACAGTTTGAGCGTACTTTTCTTTTTACAAAATGGTCATTCAAAAGTAAAAATTTGCACGTCATCTTCTGTAATTTATTAATCACTATGATCACTGAACAGCGGATTTTATGTATCTACGGTAAACATGTGTAATCTTAACGCAGAACGGTAAAACAATTTTAAGAATTTTCGAACACTTTTGTACTATTTTGGAGCTGTTGAAATGACCAAAAATAAAAATAAATGTCTATGCAACTCCAGTACCTTGCTATTAATGCGAACAAATTCTATTTTGCATAAAGATCTGCAATTTAACCGATCACATATTTGGAGCCAAAGATATTCGCCAAAAAACATCAAGCTTTTTCGAAAAGACCATTAAGTTTTGTGAAATTGCGCGAATGAAAAGTGTCGCTTAAAAAAATTGTCCTCTCTTTAATTCTCTTAATCGCAGAAATGTCTGCAACGAGATATAGATTGCACGTTTCGCAATCGATTTCGGGACGATTCGACGACGTATCGTCTCGGTTGTTTCGCACGGTGGCCAGCGGGTTGTCCCCAGGACCCTTTGGCACGGGCGGGGGGATCGGGGGTAAGCCAATACTCATATTAAATCGAATACCAACACTCATTAAACTCGCACCTTTCGCTTGTCGCCACCGCGGCCGCTCGATCGATCGACCACCACCGGAGAGGTTAAAGAGGTTCAAGTACGCTTCGAAAATCGATGCCACCTAGAACGCTAGAGGCTAAACTGGTATGAACGCTTTGCCTATTAGGCGAGCCCGATATCACGGATTTTATCTAGAAATTGAAATCAAGCGTCATGAAAGGCAAAACTGGCTTATGAATGGAATTGTTAATCAGAGCCGAATGCGATTATGCCCTTTCGGGGCGGCCGATATCGATGGAACAACCGATGCACGTAATTAGTCTAGCTTTTCGCTGATAGAACTGCGAATGTCACTCCCGGTGCCGCTCAACACAATCGCGCATCCCGCGAGGAAAGCCCGGCGTAACATAGTAAAACACATAGTGAATCGCCACGCGACACGCTACCTTAGTTTCCATTTCAGTGTGCTTAGCGAAATATTGTGAAACAATGGGCGCTGAATGCCCGTTTTATCGACAGGGTGTCCCGTGATTATATTAGCACATGGAAAGGGGCGATTCTTCGGGTCATTTGAAGCAACTTTTTCCTTAGCGAAAATGCGATCCGCGGCTTCGTTTGCGAGTTATTAGCGAAAAACGTGGACCAATCGGAGAGCGAGTGCGACTGGCGCTCCGCTCTGGCGGCCAATGCCGTGTCGTGTCGGCCATTTGACGCAGCGGCAGTGGTCGCGTGGGCGGAGCGTGAGTCGTACGCGAGCTCTCGTTGGTCAGCGTTTCTTCTGAATAACTCGTTAACGATGCATCGGAGAAAAATTTTGTAAAGGAAAAAGTTGCTTCAAATGATCTCAGGAATCATCCTGTAGATTGCGAATGGTATAGCCTGTTTAAGGGGGTGTAAATGTGGCCTTGAGCCGACGGTTTCCGATTGATTTTCTCAATTCAAATGCATGCAAAAATTTTGACAAAAATGTGACATGTCACGGATATGAATGAGCATTTCCCGGAATTTTTTCAGATTTTTAAGTCGATGATCTTCGTTGCAAAAAATAAGGTAAACCATTTCAGTGTAAAAAAAATGCAGATTTCCCATAGAAGCAGCTTCGACCGATCAAACTTTTTTTAGCGACAACGTATCATCGATACAATGACTCGAGATTTTTCCCAGATTTTTGAATTCGTTGCGCCATAATGAAAAAAGAACCCACTTAACTTTCGAAACTGCGCCCAGGAAAGGTCTCGAAAAGAACGTGAACGGATAATTTTGGAATCGACATCTGGATGCTTCCGATGCGGATTTATCAACTGTTTCGGGAAACTGCCGTACGGCAATGTAAATTCAAAGACAAATTCGTGGGCAACGGGTGTTCCTAGACGTGTTTTCACGGTGTCGGTTTGCATGGGCCGCTTTGATCATTTCACGTTATTAAACGTACTATAACTTGACCGCTAATTTAATTAATTATTCCCTTTGTAGTAGCGCAGCATTAATTAACTGACAAATTTATCTCTAATCGCGGCACGATATACGGTGTGTGTAACTATGTTTACAAATTCGTGATATAGAGTGCGAAACGTGCACACACGAGAACGGACCTCTCTGGTAATGCAATTCTCTAAACGCTATCCCACAGGGCTCGAAATAGATACGTTGCTTGCGCGGCGGTAAGTTGCCACAGGTGGAAAATTCGAATTGTTTTCTCCGGGCGGAACGCGACTCGGAACTTCTCGTAAAAGTTTCATTGCCCGGATGGGATCGCTGGCCGAACTAATAGTTCAATCATTACCGTAAAGATGAATTTACTTTTCCACTTTTCCCGATTATTTCACCCGGGCCAGAGAGGAGCGCAATCGATGCGCGCACTTTCGTCGCGGGGAAAACGGATACCTTTTTTCCGGCTATAGAGAGCGGATCCTTAACGTTTCCGGTCGCGCGCGTCCTCCTAGCGTTCGAAATCGTTGAACCTTTTTTATGGTGCCAGCGAAAATTGTTCATGCGCGACGTAGAAAATTTTAAATAAAATTCCCCGGCTAGCGAATAAAATTTCGAATAAACATTTCCGCGTGCGAATGAAATTTCAAACAAGCTTTTCTCCGTCCGTGTACAAATTATTAAACGAACTTTTGCTGCGTACGTATACAAATTTCAAGTGAAATTTTCTGCCGCGAGCCGAATACATACATTCTCCGGCGGCTGCGTGAAATTTTAATATTTTAAGCTTCATTCGCGCTCGCACTCTTGTCGCGCGAATTTCGTAAAACGCACGGTCGTTCCCTTCGCAAAAAAAAAACAATTTATATATTTCCCGGGGTATTATAGAGCTCCCGACGATATTGAACTTCATCGCTTTACGGCGCTTTGTATCGTTCAAAGTATATTATAAATTCGCGAGTATCCGCGCGCGCGGTCCATTTACGCGGGAAGAACGCAAAGCGAATTGCCGTACAATTGCATCGAATATACGTACAATAACGCGGCCAATGAAGTACAGTGGCTCGCAAAAGTGTTCGCGCAGCTTTTTAAAACTGGACCAAGCGACTCGAATTAGTATCAGATGATAGAGTGGCTAAGTATGCTAGACGACGAGCGAAATGTCTTTTTGAAATTTTGCTATCGCTTGGAATAACAAATGAGATAAAAGACTCTCGTTTTTCGACCTTTTTATAGGAGCTTACAGTGAAAATTTAAAAACTACCTTTCGTAGATCCTCGGTAACTTATATGCGCGTTGAAAATTTTATCGAAATTAATTATTGCCAAATTAACACTATGCCGTCCGGTGGCATCACGCTGGTGCCATACAAAAACTATCGGTTGTATGCCGGTGGTACCACTTTGGTGCCATTTTAAAAAACTGAAATAATATTTGAACTATATTTCTTGGGTGTTGAAAGGCAGCAAACCAACTATAGCATTGTGCTTATTTAACTAAGAATTAAGTACGACAATTTTTGGACGACATATCTTAATTTTAGGAATTTATATTACCGCAATCTTCGAAATTTCTTTGAAAATCTAAAATTTCCAAGCGATTATGCCGGCGTCAAACGAAAGAATCGTATCTAAGATCTGCGAACGACATAGTGTTAATAGCACTGGTAGTACGGCGTTTTTAAGAGCGACGGACGGCGGCGTGCTTGGTTTCGATGTTTTGGAAATTCGTGCGCGAGAATCGGAGAGACTGTTCGGAATTCTAATGAATTCTCCCCAATTGTCCCTCAGTTTGGAAACGAAAATGGACAATTTGGGAACAGGAGATACGATTATTCGCGCCTTCCCTTTCTCCGCTTCTCAAATTGTGCAGTTTTGTGCGCGATCTCAGCGCGAATTAGGGAGAAATTACTGTATTTCATAATGATACAATTGTTGTACTATAAATACATAAAATTCGCGGCTCATTTTTATAATTACTGATTCTCAACAATTATGGACAAAATTGTTCATTTTTGTTTAGAAGCTCTGAAGGAGGATTAGGGAGAATTTACTGTATTTTATAATGATACAATTGTTGTACTATAAATGCGTAAAATCCGGGGCTCATTTTTATAATTACCGATTCTCAACGATTATGAAAAAAATTGTTCATTTTCGTTTACAAGCTCTGGTGGAGAATTAGGGAGAATTTATCGTATTTCATAATGATACAATTCTTACATCTGTTCGTACTGTAAATGTATAAAATCCGGGGCTCATTGTTATAATTACCGATTCTCAACAATTATGAAAAAGAATTGTCCATTTTCGTTCAGAAGCTCTGATGGAGAATTAGGGAGAAATTACCGTATTTCATAGTGATACAATTCTTAAATCTGTTCGTACTGCAAATACATAAAATCCGGGGCTCACTTGAACTATATCTCTTGGATGTTGAAAGGCAGCAAACCAACTATAGCATTGTGCTTATTTAACTAAGAATTGAGTACGAAAATTCTTGGACGACATATCTTAATTTTAGGAATTTATATTACCGCAATCTTCGAAATTTCTTTGAAAATCTAAAACTTCCAAGCTATTATGCCGGCGTCAAACAAAAGATTCATATCGAAGATCTGCGGACGGCATACTGTCAAAGATCGCAAAAATGTTAAACACCAAAAACTGTAAAAGAAGTCTGCAGTTTTTTAAATCTTTCAACGCTCGTAGCTCGACTCTCGGTTAACCGAGATGTACGAGAGGCATTTTTAAAATTTTCGTTGCTGGCTCCTATGAAAAAGTTAAAAAAAACGTGAGTCTTTTATCTCTTTTGTCATTGCAAGTAATAGCGAAAATTAAAAAAAGCCATTTTGGTCATTTTCTAGTATACCGGTCGCTCTATCATCTGAAAATTATTCGAGTCGCTTGGTGCAGCTTCGAAAAAGTTATTGCGTTTTAAAACGCAATTATTCGTGTATTATAATTATTATTGCGAACACTTTTGTGCGCCACTGTATGCGTCCGGATATATATTCAGCTCTATCGGACGGATCGGATCGCAATTGTTGAAGAAGATAAAAGCAGTGGGATAATCGCGATGGACGATTCTTGGGCTTTGAATGCGATTCAACGGGCAGATTACGGTACAATTTTCAACTAATTGTAAGACGGGGATAAAGTGAGCGACACAAATCTGATACAAAGTTCCAACTGTCGTCTTATTCGTTCCGAAGTTACCGCGCGTTCGCTGGTTACCGGGCTTTATAGAAAAAAGGGAGCGCTGCCTCGGGTTAATGAGGGACACGCGAGCTCCTCTCCGGCCAGGATTTTATATCTTATCTCGTAAAAGGAACGAACTTGATGGCACAGTTCGGGAAAACATACCGTGCAAACGAATGAACCTCGTTCCTGTGTCTTCTCGCAACGAAGATGTTTCTGCATGGACGCGAAACTCCGTTCGGCTGTGAGCACAACGATGTCGGCAGAACTTTAACAAGGTTGCAAAACAATTGAAATACACGCGCATAGTTTACGTCTTGGTAATTAGACGAGAGTCGTGAAATTTAGAAAATATTTAACGTTCGTTAATTCGGCCGAAGTCCATTGCTAATCGCGAGATTGCGAATTTTTAGGCATTTATGGTATATGCAAGTCTTTAAAATGCATTTAAATCTGCGTATTAACAAAAAATTAATTGCAGTATTATTTTATGTTCATCATAACCTATTTATTAATTTTACTTATTCTATATATATTATTATATCATTATATTATTATATTATTATATTATTGTATTATTGTATTATTGTATTATTTTATTATTCTATTATTATATTATTATATTATTATATTATTATATTATTATATTATTATATTATTATATTATTATATTATTATATTACTATATTACTATATTATTATATTATTATATTATTATATTATTATATTACTATATTACTATATTATTATATTATTATATTATTATATTATTATATTACTATATTATTATATTATTACATTATTGTATTATTATGTTATTATGTTATTATATCATTATATCATTATATTATTATATTATTGTATTATTGTATTATTATATTATTATATTACTATATTATTATATTATTATATTATTATATCATTATATTATAATATTACTATATTATTATATTATAATATTATATATAATACACGTATAAAATAATATATATAATTATTAATTTATATTCTATAAAATAACCACAGATTTTCACAAAAGAACTCGTGAAATGAGAATTTCCATAAAGATCCACAGTCTATTATTATTTAACATTAAATAATATCAAAAATAATATCAGGCTGTCGTTCGCAATTCGCCCATAAAATGTGTTTTATTTTCTCGTTTCCTCGAGGCAGATTTTCGACCGACTCGCATTAAAAAGTTGCAACACGATGCACTGCCTCGTTTAATCCGTTTTAATGTTTTTATCGCAGATTCGGTTTGCAACAAAAAAAAAAGGTACACGTTACGCTGCACACGAGCGGAATATGTTCGGACGATTTTGTTATTTTTCGTAACAGGAAGGAAATCTCATTGTGTGTGCTGATCGAGCCACTGGCAAATGAGTTCTTGCTTTTTTCGAGAGTCACTGTCGCCGCTGTCTATTTACATTTTTTTTCCTTTATCACTGTTTACGCTACTTATACTTTCTTTCAGCGACTACTAGCAACCGCCGCAAAGCAAACAACATCAAACGCAAACCACCCTGGAAGGAAGTCAGCTCACCGATCTATTTGCGCTGTGTTTGAATGTTTACTCTTGAATAATATGTAATGTAAACCTGCGTGCGTGTGTTCTCCCGAGGAAATCTGTGTTTCTGACGCGATTCGCGTAACAGCGGCCTCGGAAATTACATTACGAAAGATTTCTACGAAGAAACATCAAATACGGTAAATTCTCCCTAATTCTCCTTCAGAGCTTCTAAAGGAAAATGGACTATCTTTTTTCATAATTGTTGAGAATCGGTAATTATAAAAATGAGCCGCGAATTTTATGTATTTATAGTACAACAATTGTATCATTATAAAATACAGTAATTTCTCCCTAATTCTCCTTCAGAGCTTGTAAACGAAAATGAACAATTCTTTTTCACAATTGTTGAGAATCGGTAATTATAAAAATGAGCCCCGGATTTTATGCATTTATAGTACAAACAGATGTAAGAATTGCATCACTATGAAATACGGTAAATTCTCCCTAATCCTCCTTCAGAGCTTGTAAACAAAAATGAACAATTTTTTCCATAATTGTTGAGAATCGGTAATTATAAAAATGAGCCGCGAATTTTATGTATTTATAGTACAACAATTGTATCATTATGAAATACAGTAATTTCTCCCTAATTCGCGCTGAGATCGCGCACAAAACTGCACAATTTGAGAAGCGGAGAATGGGAAGGCGCGAATAATCGTATCTCCTGTTCCCAAATTGTCCATTTTCGTTTCCAAACTGAGGGACAATTGGGGAGAATTCACTAGAATTCCGAACGGTTTCTCCGATTCTCGCGCACGAATTTCCAAAACATCGAAACCAAGCACGCCGCCGTCCGTCGCTCTTAAAAACGCCGTACTACCAGTGCTATTAACACTATGTCGTTCGCAGATCTTAGATACGATTCTTTCGTTTGACGCCGGCATAATCGCTTGGAAATTTTAGATTTTCAAAGAAATTTCGAAGATGGTGGTAATATAAATTCCTAAAATTAAGATAAGTCATCCAAGACTGAGTCGTCAAATTGA